>NC_057736.1:37620519-37629845 GCF_004010195.1 Chiloscyllium plagiosum | reverse complement strand
CCTATAACCCTCACCTTGACCTCCTTCCACCTATCTCATTTCCAACGCCACTCCCCCAAGTCCCTCCTCCCTACCTTTTATCTTAGCCTGCTGGACACACTTTCCTCATTCCTGAAGAAGGGCTTATGCCCGAAACGTCGATTCTCCTGCTCCTTGGATGCTGCCTAACCTGCTGCGCTTTTCCAGCAACACATTTTCAGCAATTATTGATGGCTGCTGGGGAAAACAAAAGGTTCACTGATGTCATTTAGGTAAGGAGTTCTCCTGTCCTTCACTGAGCAACATGTGACTTCACAAGTACAACCATATAAGTGAATCATAATCTCCCTCTGGAAAGTCTTTGGAAGCCACTCAGTTGAAGGGAAATTAGGGATGGGAAATAAATGCCAGTGACACCCGCATCCCATGAAAGAATAAAACAAATGAAGATTGACTTCAGGTTGTGTGAGCCATTTGTGGAGAACATTTAATGCAAATAACAGAGCCATTAGTAGAGAATAGTGCAGCACTTGGCCCCAGAAGCCAAAATTGAAATGGAAACTTCTAATAACATAAGGAAGAGCAATAAAGAAAAGGCACGATTTCAAAAGTAAGAACTTATAGCAATCAGAGCCAGAGAAAAAACAAAATCTTTTGACATTTTTTTAAAGCAATGGCCATTATCCCATAGGGTTCCATTGTAAATTGTCTTCGGGACAACAAATGCTAGATGCAGGTTCAATTTTAATTTCTTTCACCCAATATAGCTACTATGGTGAAATGTCAAATGTTCTTTCATGGAGAAAAGAAAAACCCCAGGGAATGTCAGCATTGGTTCCTTTCAGAGCACATTCTGAGTGGCACGTATATAATCACTCTTGGCTGCTGTTGGTACAAGATCTTGTAACAAATTGGTAACTGTTTATGGCATCAACCATGACCAGCTAATGGTTGTGGTAGAAATCTCCTTTCTGCATTGAGTCTCATAGCCTATGTGGTAATCAGCGGTCGAGGACAAACAAATAGTGAGTCTTATGAGAAGAGAAACTTGTCTTGACACAATATAGCTGACTGCATGAAAGCAATAGGTAAATTGACTAGTTAGTGATAACAAATAAGGCTATCAGGAGACAATGAAGTAAGACTCCTCTTTTGCATACCCAAGACTCCACAAAATCATCAGATTAGATAGGGTTTAATGTAATTTCTAATATTGTTTCTGAAAGGAGCATTACTTTTGTAATGATTGTGACAAAGTCAGCCAGGTGGACCTCATAGAAAATGAGTTCCCTGATTGAACCAGATTAACAGCCCCAATCAGGGAGCCCTGGCTGACAGATAAGAACAAGAGTGTGAGGGATTTCCCTCACTCCGGCTCTGAGGAAACTGGATCAGTGTCAAAGACATTCCATGTGTATGTAAAGGGTGACGGGATACTGGCCTCTGTGGAGTTATCTTAACTTGACATAACAATAGTGTCTATACTTCTGGAAATGTGTTGCTGGAAAAGCGCAGCAGGTCAGGCAGCATCCAGGGAACAGGGAACTGAGTGGCTTCCAAAGACTTTCCAGAGGGAGATTATGATTCACTTATATGGTTGTACTTGTGAAGTCAGATGTTGCTCAGTGAAGGACAGGAGAACTCCTTCCCTAAATGACATTAGTGAACCTTTTGTTTTCCCCAGCAGCCATCAATAATTGCTGAAAATGTGTTGCTGAAGAAGGGCTTATGCCCGAAACGTCGATTCTCCTGTTCCCTGGATGCTGCCTGACCTGCTGCGCTTTTCCAGCAACACATTTCCAGCTCTGATCTCCAGCATCTGCAGCCCTCACTTTCTCCTGTCTATACTTCTGGACAGAGTTGCATATACATGACCATTCATCCAAACAAGGCCCTTGAGTCTGCTTCGACATTTAATAAGTTCATGGCTGATTTGATTGTAATATCAAATCCACATTCCTGCCTCCCCTTGATTACCTTTCACAGCTGTACTCAGCAAGTTCTGCTTTAAAAGTATTCAAACAATCTGCTTCCACTGCTTTTTTGACAAGATTGAGTTCAGAATACTCTCAATCTTCTGTGAGAGAAAGAAAAAGCCTCTTGTCTGTTTTAAATGGGTGATGTCTTATTTTTATAGAGTGACCACTAGTTCTGGATTCTCCCAAGAAAGGAAACATCCTCTCGACATCTACCCTATGAAGACCACTCAAGCTCTTACATTTTCAATCGTTATCTTCCCCTTCCAAATATCATAGCATATAAGGCTTGCCTGTCCACCCTTTCCTCATGACATTTTGTATTAAATGCTTTTTACAATTAATTAAATGCACCCTGAGCTTTTCTAATTACTGGCTGTGCTTGCATACTAGACTTTCATGAAACATGCATGAGGGCATCCAATGCTTCTGCTTCTCATAGCATTTCAATCTCTCAAATTTTGGATAATATGTTTATTTTATTCTTGCAGGCAAAATGCATAATTGCACATTTTCCTGAATTAAATCTATTTGCCAGATTATTTGGCTACTCACTTAACCTATCCATACTTTTTAAAAATCTCTGTATGCATTTTTTTGCAACTTACTTTCCTTCCTATCTTTGTCACATCAGCAAATTTGGCAACTGTACCCTGCATTCCTTCATCCAAGTTATTTAAAAACATTGCAAACAGTTGAGTTACAGGTGTGCCACTTGTTAAATCCTTTCAACCAGAAAATTACATCTTCTCTTTGCTTTCTGTTAGACAACCAACCTGCTATCTATGATAATATGCTATCCACTACACCTTGAGATCTGATTTTCCCCAATGAACTCTGAGGGAGCAGTTTATCCAATTTCCTTCTGGAAATCAAAGTACAGTACATCTTCTTCATCTACAGGACAAGTTACTTAGACTCACAGTGTCATAATGTACAGCATGGAAACAGACCCTTCGGTCCAATTCATCCATGCCGCCCATGCTAACCTAATTTGGTGCCATTTGCCTGCACTTGGCCCATATCCCTGTAAACCCTTCCTATTTATATACCCATCCAGATGCCTTTTAAGTGCTCCACCATTTCCTCTGGCAGCTCATTCCATACATGCACCACCTTCTGTATGAAAAAGTTGCCCCTTAGGTCCCTTTCATATCTTTCGTCCTCATCCTAAAATTATGCTCTCGTGTTCTGGACTCTCCAACCCATTTATTCTATTCATGTCCTTCATGATTTTATAAACCTCTATAAGGTCACCCCTCAGCCTCCGAAGCTCAAGGAAAAACAGCCTTAGCGTATTCAGCCTCTCCCTGTAGCTCAAATCCTCCAACCCTGGCAACATCCTTGCAAATCTTTTCTGAACCTTTTCAAGTTTTATGACATCTTTCCGATAGGAAGGAGACCAGAATTGCATGCAATATTCCAAAAGTGGCCTTACCAATGTCCTGGACAGCCGCAACATGGCCTCCCAACTCCTGTACTCAATACTCTGACCAAAAAAGGAAAGTATACCAAACACCTTCTTCACTATCCTATCTACCTGTGACTCTACTTTCAAGGAGCTATGAACCTGCACTCTAAGGTCTCTTTGTACAGCAACACTCCCCAGGACCTTACCATTAGGTGTATAAGTCCTGTTGTGATTTGCTTTTCCAAAATACAGCACCTCACATTGACCTAAATTAAACTTCCTCTACCATTCCTCAATCCATTGGCCCAAATGATCAAGATCCCGTTGTAATCTGAGATAACCTTCTTCACTGTTCATTACAACTCCAATTTTAGTGTCATCTGCAAATTTATTAGCAATAGCTCTTATGCTCACATCCAAATCATTTATATAAATGATGAAAAGTAGTACTGATGATTGTGGCACTCCACTGGTCACAGGCCTCCAGTCTGAAAAATAACCGTCCATCACCATTCTCTGCCTTCTACCTTTGAGCCAGTTCTGTATACAAATGGCTAGTTCTCCCTGTATTCCATGAGATCTAACTTTGCTAACCAGTCTCCCATGGGGAATCTTGTCGAACGCTTTACTGAAGTCCATATAGATCACGTCTACCACTCTGCCCTCATCAATCCTCTTTGCTGCTTCTTCAAAAAACTCAATCAAGTTTGTGAGACATGATTTCCCACGCACAAAGCCATGTTGACTATCCCGAATCAGTCCTTCCCTTTCCAAATACATGTACATCCTGTCCATCAGGATTCCCTCCAACAACTTGCCCACCACCGAGATCAGGCTCACTGGTTTATAGTTCCCTGGCTTGTCCTTACCACCCTTCTTAAACAGTGGAACCACGTTAGCCAACCTCCAGTCTTCCGGCACCTCACTTCTGGCTATCGATGATACAAATACCTCAGTAAGAGGCCCAGCAATCACTTCCCTAGCTTCCCATAGAGTTCTAGGTACACCTGATCAGGTCCTGGGGGTTTATTCACTTTTATGCATTTCAAGACATCCAATATCACCTCTTCTGTAAACTGGACATTTTTCAAGATGTCACCATCTATTTCCTGACATTCCATCTCTTCTGTGTCCCTCTTCACAGTAAACACTGATGCAAAGTACTTGTTTAGTATCTCTCTCATCTCCTGCAGCTCCACACACAGGCTGCCTTGCTGATTTTTGAGGGGCCTATTCTCTCCCTTGTTATCCTTTTGTCCTTAATGTATTTATAAAAACCCCTTAACCCTATTTGCCAAAACTATCTCATATCCCCTTTTAGCCCTCCTGATTTCCCTCCTAAATATACTCCTATTTCCTTTATGCTCTTCTAAGGACTCATTCAATCTCTCCTGTCCCTGGAGTCTCATTTTTGCAGGCTTCCCATTTTACAGCCTGCGAACATCTGCCCACAATCAGCATTTGAAAGTTCTTGCCTAATGCTATCAAAATTAGCCTTCCTTGAATTTTGAGCTTCAGAATTCTAGGAGATTGGTTTAAGATTCCTTCCTTTTATTGACTCTACCTGCTTACGTTAACTAAGTACTCAGCTATGATTGCTTTAAGAATAGTTCCTGTCATTGTAGTTATGACAAATGTTATGATAAATGGCCTGTAGTTTCTTGATTTGTGACGCTCTCCCTTTTTTGAATAAATAAGTTACATTTGTTTTGTTTCAATTTAATGGATTATTCCTTGTAAGGTAAGATTAAATAAGCCTGAGCCATTTTCCTTAGAAAACCAAGAGGCTGAGGATGACTTGATTGCAGTATACTAAATAATGAGGACCTTTGATAAAGTGGACAAGTAAGAGCTGTTTTCACTAACGGATAGGTCAATTATCAGCGAGCACAGATTTACCGCGTGATTGGGAGAAGGATTAGAGCGGTCATGTAGAAATGTTTTTTTCATCCAAAGGGAGGTGGCTTTCTGGAGTTTGTTGTTCAGTTCCGTGGTTCAGGTGGAAACCGCATTTAAAAGAAACCTGGACCTGAATTGCAGGGCAATGGAGCAGATGCTGAAAAGTGGCATTATTTCCTCCTCTTTCTGCACCTCCACCCATGAAGTCTACCCATCCAACTGCAATGAAGGTAGAGCCCCCTTCGTCCTCACCTCCCACCCCACCAATCTCCAGACACAGCGATCATTCTCCACCATTTGCGTTACCTACAGTCAGACACCACCACCAGGGATATATTTTCCTCCCCACTCCTACTAGCATTCTGCAGAGACCATTCCTCCTCCATGACTCACTTGTTAGGTTCACATCCCTCAACCCGCTCCCCCTCCCACAAACTCACCCTCCACTCCCGACACCTTCCCTTGCCGCTGCATGAGATGTAAAACCTGCGCCCCCACACCTCTCTCCTCCCCTCCATCCAAGGCCTCATAGGATCTTTCCACATGCACCAGAGATTTTCCTGCACCACCAAACATCTCACGTATTGTGTCAGTTGCTCTTGATGTGGTCTCCTCTACATTGGGGAGACAGGATGCTAACTCACGGAACATTTCAGAGAATATCTCTGGGACACATGCACCAAACAACCCCACCGCCCTGTTGCCAATCACTTCAACTCCACCCCCCCCCCAAGTCCCCCAACTCCACCAAGGACATGCAAGTCCTGGGTCTCCTCCACTGCCAACTCCTAGCCACCCACGCCTGGAGGAAAAATGCCTCATATTCTGCCTTGGAACCCTCCAACCACACGTCATCAACATTGAGTTCACCAGTTTTCTCATCTCCCCTCCACACACCTCATTCCAGATCCAACATTCCAACTCGACACCACCCTCTTGAACTAACCCACCTGTCAACCTCCTTCCCACCTATCCACTCCACTCTCTGTTCCAATCTATCAACAACACCCCCTACCTGCATCCATTTATCACCTTCCCAGCTGCCTTCCCCTCCACAGCCCCAACCCCTCTCCTATTTATCTCTCAGCCCGCTTCCCCTTCCTCCACATTCCTGATGAAGGACTTATACCCAAAACATTAACTCTCCTGCTTCTCGGATGTTACCTGACCTGCTGTGCTTTTCCAGTGCCACACTTTTTGACTCTGAGCTCCCAACATCTGCAGTCCTCACTTTCTTCTTGTTTATTCAGCCAGTGCGGATATGATGCATTGAATACCACTTTGTGCTTTTGCGGCTTCATGATTCTAGATACTATCTTTAATATTTATCATTAATTATGGTTGGTGGGACTGGCCCATGGATTTTTCCCTCAGTGTTTAGAGCACATTTATTCTGTGTATTCTGAAATATTCTCTTAAATACTTGCATTAGCATCTCTACAGAGCTATCCTTTAATTTAATTTGTCAAGTCACTTTAGCCAGCTCTGCTTTCACACTCTGATAATTTCCTTATTGAAATATTGAAAAGTGGTCTCACCCACTCCCTTTTATCTTCAAATTGAATGTAAATGAAATCATGTTGTGGTCGCTTCTATTTAGAACTAATTAATGAGCTCACAGCAAAGGTGTTCCTGTTGTTGAACACTAGGCCCAGTACGGTTTGCCCTCTGATTCTTAGAACTGATGTTCTAAGAAATCATTTGGAAAAAAAACTGTGAACTCATCGAGGCTAACTTGACTTTTTAAGTCAATATGTTGATTAAAATTTGCCATGATTATTACTGTGTCTTTCTGACAATGTCCTATTGTTTTTTTCTTTATGCTCCATCTTCCAACTTGTTACTGTTAAGGGTCATACAACTGACATCTTACCTTTATTATTTGTCATTTCCACCCAAATGTTTGACACAATCTGCTTTCCTGAACGTAGGTCATCCCTTTCTATTGTGCTAAAGTCATCACTAGCCAACAGAGATCATCTCCACCTTTCCGAGCTTCCTGTCTAGTACCCTTCAGTCAGGTCTCAATCTATATCATCCTGCCCAAGTCTTTATAATAGCTACATGCATTCAAATACGGAACTTGAAATTCTGTTTATCCTTTTACGGTGTCTAGCCGTATCTGCTCCTTTATTCTTGGATTTGTACTCTCTATCGCTTCCTGTCATATCATTTTCCATATAAATACTTTTCTCGTTTCACTTGTCTATACTGTTTACTACATCTTCCCAAACTTTATCCTTTGGCCCAACTGTTTCATTTAAAATCCTCTCTCCTTCACTAGTTTTGCAGCTTTAATGAACAACAGCCTTAGCATAGTTCAGGTAGAGGAAATCCCAACAGCATCCATGCCACTTTCCCCATGCTGGCAACAGTTCTCCATTAGCTAAAACCCATTTCTCACACATCAGTCTGTAAACCGTCCATTTATCTCCGTAGTCTGATCTGACTTGCACTATGTTAATTTACTTTTGCTGCAGAGAACAGTGTCAATTCCTATGTCTATACTGTGCCCAATTATCTCTCCATTCCTTTTGCTCCCATTCCTTCACATCAATAGCTTTGTGTACCACAATACCAGGGTTAGTTGGTTCATCCATTTTGCAGTACCCACTGTCACACAAATAAGCTGAATCACAAATCCACTGGGCAATTGCAAAGGCTGAATCTCATATGCTCATTTATATTTATATATCCAGATGTGTTCTTACACACAACTGAACTTTTTATTTCCCATCACCAAATCACCTACACAAAAACAGAACTTGCTGGAAAAGCTCAGCAGGTCTGCCAGCATCTGTGGAGAGAAGTCAGACTTAATGTTTCAGACCAAGTGACTCTTCCTCAGAAATCAATCTGGGGAAGGGTCACTTGACCTGAACAATTCCATTTGATTTCTCTCTACAGATGCTGCTAGACCTGCTGAGCTTTTCCAGCAATTTCTGTTTTTGATTCTGGTTCATAGCATTCACAGTTCTTTCAGTGTTATTAGCGATGCACCCATGCTTTTTTTAATCTATTAACCACCACGGTAAATTACCTTTGTTTCCCAATCAATTAATTTAGTGAAGGTGAGGGAGACTTCGGGAGAGGGGCAAGTGCTTACTATGCTCATCTTTTTTTTTCCCTTTTAACAAACCACAAGTAATCCCTTTTGTGCTCATGCCCATTTACGGAAATTGCTTTCAGCTGCTTCTTTAAATTAACTAAACCCAACTAACTTTCCACTGGACACTTTGTAAAAGACTCACTTAAGAATGAACACTTCAGAATTTAAACTCCTGTGCTGTTTTAACTACGTGCAGCTAAACTAATACTCAGCTGAAACTTTATTGCTGGAACAGCACAGCAGGTCAGGCAGCATCTAGGGAACAGAAGATTCGACGTTTCGGGCACATGCCCTTCTTCAGGAATGAGCAGAGAGTGTTCAGCAGGAGAAGATAAAAGGTAGGGAGGAGGGACTTGGAGGAGGGGCGTTGGAAATGTGATAGGTGGAAAGAGGTCAAGGTGAGGGTGATAGGTCGGAGTAGGGTGGAGGCGGAGAGGTCAAGTCTGGTTCACTGTGATCCTGACCTAATTAAATGTGATCCCAGTCTGCTTCACCGTGATCCTGACCTAACTATCCGTGATCCCAGTCTGCTGCACTGTGATCCTGACCTAACTATCCGTGATCCCAGTCTGCTGCACTGTGATCCTGACCTAACTATCCGTGATCCCAGTCTGCTGCACTGTGATCCTGACCTAACTATCCGTGATCCCAGTCTGCTGCACTGTGATCCTGACCTAACTATCCGTGATCCCAGTCTGCTGCACTGTGATCCTGACCTAACTATCCGTGATCCCAGTCTGCTGCACTGTGATCCTGACCTAACTATCCGTGATCCCAGTCTGCTGCACTGTGATCCTGACCTAACTATCCGTGATCCCAGTCTGCTGCACTGTGATCCTGACCTAACTATCCGTGATCCCAGTCTGCTGCACTGTGATCCTGACCTAACTATCCGTGATCCCAGTCTGCTGCACTGTGATCCTGACCTAACTATCCGTGATCCCAGTCTGCT
>NC_057736.1:37574549-37618676 GCF_004010195.1 Chiloscyllium plagiosum | reverse complement strand
ATCCCTCCCGCCCGGCACCGCCCTCCTGACCTGCAGTCTTTTTCTTGACCTCTCCGCCTCCACCCTGCTCCGACCTATCACCCTCACCTTGACCTCTTTCCACCTATCACATTTCCAACGCCCCTCCTCCAAGTCCCTCCTCCCTACCTTTTATCTTCTCCTGCTGAACACTCTCTGCTCATTCCTGAAGAAGGGCATGTGCCCGAAACGTCGAATCTTCTGTTCCCTAGATGCTGCCTGACCTGCTGTGCTGTTCCAGCAATAAAGTTTCAGCTTTGATCTCCAGCGTCTGCAGACCTCACTTTCTCCTCCTAAACTAATACTCAATAGAGTCATAGAGTCATACAACACAGAAACAGACCCTTCAGTCCAACTCATCCATGCCAACCACATATCCTTAATTATTCTATTCCCATTTGCCAGCATTTGGCCTATATCCCTCTAACTCTTTCTATTCATTGTGCAGAGTGGCCGAATGCCTCACTGCTTTCTCCCAGCTATAAATAAAGGATCATGTACTTTCCCTTCTTAGGCAGCACCTCCGGATGGAGAGTGCCTTTTCTCAAATAAAGAAAAATTAAACTAGTATTGAAGTGCTACCTCAGGATGTGGTGATTTAAAAAGGGGAGCCAAACAGGTTGACTGTAAATCTACTAATCCTTCTAAACAAAATCCTGGTAGGCAGTAACACTAGGAAAGTTTCCTTCTCAGCCAGAGCCATGCAGTAGTTGCAGTGCAAGCAAACCTCAGGTTAAGAGAATCAAGAACAGATCTTGTGTTCAACAAGTGTTAGACTCATTGAGGGATTACCACATACAAACACACACATGCACATACTACATTAATACCAAGGAGATAGAGGGATTTCATTACCCTCAGTCAATCAATACCATTGTACCACAAAATAGTATTGACAACAAGCATGCAACAATATTAATTTCCAGAAAAGAGTTTATTTATTTTTTAAAAAAAGACTTCAAAACTAGAAATTCAGATGGCAAACTTACTAAAAGTATAGACTTGAACACTGCAACCTACACATCTGTTTTTATAGTGGACAGCAGTTTGATACTCGGCATTCAAGTTAATCATGGAATAAGTATTATACAAAACTAGCGAGTTTTGATAAGATTTGTAGCTCAGGTTGAGGTTCTGGATGTAGGTTTGCTCATTGAGCTGGAAAGTTCATTTTCAAATGAACCTTCCAGCTCAGTGAGCAAATCTATATCCATTATTCAAAAC
This sequence comes from Chiloscyllium plagiosum, assembly GCF_004010195.1. Classification (NCBI taxonomy): domain Eukaryota; kingdom Metazoa; phylum Chordata; class Chondrichthyes; order Orectolobiformes; family Hemiscylliidae; genus Chiloscyllium; species Chiloscyllium plagiosum. The sequence goes on along the minus strand of NC_057736.1, from coordinate 37,617,434 downwards.
TTACACAATGGCTTGCCTGTTTGGCACATAGAAACCTGATTGACACATAGACTGCTGTAGAGAAACGTGTTCAACAAATGTGCGAAACAAACGGCTAACCTACAAAAGAAAATAGTCATGCTGTGATTCTAAGAAAGAACTTTGTCAAACTGGACACTTTCTATGGATTCATAAGATAGAACAGAGAGGAAGCCTTACAAATCCACAGCTCTCGCTCCTCTATGACAGTACCTGTGTGTTTCCTGTCTGACTGCATAGTCTCTTGCCTTAACTACCTTAACTGGAGACCATTCTAGATAGTGATCATTGTTTCAGTGAAGAAGTCTTTCCTGATAGCTTGTCTTTTACTCACTGTTGCCTACAATCCCTTCAGTTCAGCTTTACTTCAAAATATTGTTTCAGATTTTTTCTCCTCACATGCCGTGGTTTTTAATGCCCTCCCATATACCAGGCTTGGTGGCAGGAATCAAGTGGGATGGTGGCAGGCGGGAAATCTACTCTCTTGCCACCTAAGTCCCAGTTAATTCTGTGGCAGAATGTTTGCAATTGCCCTTCTCTCTAGTAGCCAGTTGATACCTCAGTTCGGCAATTGATGCAAGTGAATGGCTCAATTGAGCTGCATAGCAGCAGGTAGGATGCCCACCATTAGAAAGCCCCAAGGCTTACCTATGTTTCTTAACATGACCAGGTATCTACCTGAGTGAAGCTAAATGGCACCAATTCTAGCATGTAAGTGGAAATGGCTAAGTATAGATTCCCACAACCACTGGAAGCTCATTATAACAGCAGTGTTTGTAGAAGTTTTTGAGAAATTTCAAGCCATTCTTGAGTACTGGATAAAATATAGAACAGAATAGTGGCAAATGGGAACTGGTATATACCACAGAGCAATTGCCATTTGAAAATGTATTTTCTTAATATGGAAGAAGTTAAATATTATTATCATTTTGTTTTGGAGAAAATACAAGCAAATGATTGAGATTTTTATTTGCAGTAAGGGTCTGGTCCATGGGCTGGAGAGCTAGAAAGAGCTTGGTTGTGTTAACGTTTTCTGGGAAGGCCTGTGCCAATTAAAAGTTTCGCTGGAATCAAGGAACTCCCATGCTCCCAAACCTCTTTGCAGAGGGTAACAACACTTTGTTGCTTAGCAGCGCCATTGGGAGGCTATGACTGGTCTCGTAAAGCCCCTACGAAAGAGACCCAGGATCACAGAAGCATGTTGGGAATGTTTATAGGTTTTGGGGAGAAGAATTGCATGTTTCCAGATATCCAAGGGAACTGGCCTCAGGTGAGTGGCTGGACATTGAGAATCATTCTCCTGCCTTTTATTATTGACCTCTTTGCCCCTGCCCTTCCCTCTGACTTGCCTTTCTGACATTTGTCTTTGGCTTGGATCCTTCCGTGATCCTGGGTCTCTTTTGTAGGGGCTTTACAGAGACCAACCACAGCCTCCCAATGGCGCTGCTGAGCAACATAGAGTTGTTATCCTTTGCAAAGCGGTCTCAGAGGGTGGAGATTCCAGCTAAATCTTTAATTGACACAGTCCTTCCCAGAAGACATTGACACAACCAAGCTCTTTCCAGCTCTCCAGCCCATGGGCTGGACCCTTATTACAAATAAAAATCCCAGTAACTTGTTTGTATTTTCTCCCAAAGAAAATGACAATAATATTTAACTTCTTCCATATTAACAAAATACATTTTCAAATGGCAATTGCTCTGAGGCATGTACCAGTTCCCATTTACCACTATTCCGTTCTATATTTCATCCAGTACTTGAGAATATCTTGAGATTTCTCAAAAAACTTCTACAAACGCTGCTATTTTTATGAGCTTTCAGAGGCCGTGGGAATTTACACTCAGCCATTTCCACCTACATGCTAGAATTGGTGCCATTTGGCATCACTCAGGTAGATACCTGGTCATGTAAAGAGACATAGGTGTAAGTCACAGTACATCCCTCCAACACTGAATGAAATCCTTTAACATTCCTTGTAACACAGTACTGTAATTGTACTTATTAAAGGACAGATCTATGGTCAACCACAATTACTAATGTGTTATAAAGCCACTTTTCAACTTTATACCTCTCATCTCTAGTTAAAATTCAAGCTTGGACCTTTTGTCTAATACTTGGACAACAACCTATGGATTTAATGATGGCATATTGTCTTTCAGTCTTCCAACAACAATAAGCCAAATGTTTCATAATAAATGAGCAAATCAGCTCATTATAAATAATTTTATACATAATGTCCTAAGAGATTGTTGCATGGAATGAAAAGCAATATATACTACTCTCCCAAACCCAGTTCTGGGATTGTGGGCTTTAGGCACACTTTTCTTAGGAATTATAGGAGTTTCCTTCAGCCATATTATCTTTTCTCAGAAATAAAATTTCAGTATTATTTTGACCTTAGTGGGTAATTGCTAAAAAAAGTGAAGAGCAAATTGGAGCAGGACCATATTTTTATCACAATGGGACTCTTATTTGGTAAACGCAACTTTGCATAGCACTCTCCAACATGTAATAAAGGCATGTAATATGTACATTGGGGATGAAGTATATCATATCACAAAAAACCAAGGAGACTAATGTGAGAATACTGAGGATGCTGAGACTTTCTACATCTTTAGAAATACCATTATTTAGTTTTGCTCCACTTATTTTAATCCAATAGAAGTATTTAAGATTTTAGACCTGATGGGTACAAGCTCACATGAGATTATCCATATTTTGCCAGTAATGGGTTTTTAAATCAATTCATTCCAAAACGCGACAACAAAAGGGTGGAATGCAAAATAGAAATGTTATGCTGATACAGAAATCACAGCAGCACCTTCCTTCTCCATTTCCCCAATAAGTTTGGGATTGAGCCACAGTAATACGAGCTTCATTCAACTTCAGTCTAAGTGTGTGTGACTTGTGAATTGTGAGATTTGTACAGATGCTGTGGTGAGGTCACAGGGTATGTAGACTTATTAGCTTTCCAATACAAAACCCCTCAACATGGAACACACCAAATGGTCATCCCACCTCCTTCCCTCTGACATAAAAATGTTGTTCATCGCTGCAGCACAGGAAGGAAGGCATTATCCGTGGTCTTGAAAGATGTTGACAATTGATAAATCTTAATGTTATAATGCAGTGAAGGAAGTGATTGTGTGCAAATGATGTTTATAATCTGATTTTTATCTATGTATTGCTCACAAAGTTATCCCATACTGTGTTCAGATCAAGTATTGACTTTAAGGCGATCAGTTGTCAAATGCTGGTTCAACTCAATCATGTTCCATGTTGTATTGCATGATAAAATCCTGAAATAAATCTCAGAAATTGTTTGTTGTGTTTACCACAGAATGGAGGGAACAAACATGGGTGAAAAGTCACAGGAAAAGCCTTTCAAACTGTCAGAAAAATTATTGGTCCCATTTGCTTTTTCCTGACTTGAAGCTATAACCGTACCAGTTTATGTTAGGAACATACTTAACTGATACTTTAATCTCCTTTAAAATCAATCTTTCAAAACATTGCGGCTGCTTCAGGTCATTTTCCAACAAAAGCCGATTGCATTCACTGTCACATTTGAATCCAATGTATAAATTGTGGCACCACATTATAATTTTTCTTTCCAGATTGAACTAACAGAATACATATAAAGTAGGTCTCAGTTTTAAATAATCCTAAAAGGATGGCAAATTATAAGTGTACATGTGATTCATAGTGCACTTGTAATCCAGATACTAAGTTGGGCATACTATTCAGTTTCTTTCCAGTTCACGCTGTTGTAGTTAGGCAAAGCCCAGCTTTAAGAATAAGTTCAATTATAACAACCTAGCGCTCCATATATAAAATTCCAAATACCGATTGGGCTTTCAAGTTACGTAAGGATCTCTTCCTTATAAGTGAAAGAATTAAGTTGAATGTTTGCAGACTTACCTTTAAGAAGCTTCATATAGCTCTCAAGGAACAGTGATCCTGTAGCTCAAAGTTTATCTTAATTCTGCAAACTCATCGAGACCCCTACTAGATGTTTCTTGAGGGTAAAAGAAAAATATCCTGCTGGTACAATTTTAAGATGGCGGTGGATTAGAGCTTGGTAAATTACAACCTAAAGCTGAAGTTAAACCTGTTAACAAAGCTCACTCCTGGGTATACAACCTGCTAAGGACAAAAGGAATACAGAACAACTTCGGCTATCCAAACGTCAGTTATCTGAATTTCGGATTATCCAAATAAGATCTCAAGGTCCTGTAAAAACGTTATTCGTTATCTGAACAATCAGTTATCTGAACAAAATACTCCCTGCTCAGCTGTTTCAGATAATCGAGATTGTTCTGTATGCAGGTTTTTGCAAGCAACCCCAATCACAGATCCCTAGGTTTGCTGTCAGAAAGTCTGCTGCTCACAACTGAAATTGCTCACATTAATACCCAGGACTTTCATTTCATGTATTTTCTATAGCCTATGTAGGTAAGATTTTGATTTAGACTGTAATATGCCCAATGATTGCAGAGGTCTGATTCAGATATAATTTCTGGTAATGAATTACTGGGATGAAATCCAATAAATTGATGCATTCAGAATTTTGATTAATTTCGGTGAAATTGGGTATAATTGCAAACGAGAATATAATACTGAACAGAGTTCACATTCAGAGATCACTAAAAATCTTCTTTGGGTGATACGAATATTAAATGATTTGACTCGCAACCAAAAAGAGGAAACACACTATTTACTTATTGTGTGATAACTGAATATACTTTGCCAAAATGTCAACCTTCCCTGGTCTAAAGGAGGGTCTGTTTTGAATTGAAACAGAGTGATAACACATCTCAAAGCTATTTACTTCTGTTATGGACCAGACCAGGCCCTCTCAAAACATTTCAAGAAAGTAGCCCAGACCTTAACTTTGCTCATTGTTTTAAGCAGGTGTGACGTAGACATTCTAGGAGGGATGCAGCCGGTCAAACCACTTAGGTTTAAACAAAACAGAATTTATTTACAAGATTACTGAATTAAACACAACCAAAAGAGAACAGAATACAATGTGTCTGAAAACCCAACAGATTATACCATCTTAATGAGGCTGTTCCTGATACTTGCAACAATTGCCATAAACATCCCTTGGCACAAAAGGTAAAATCAAATACAGGGTCTTACAGGAGGGAAGTCAGAGAGAGAGGGAAGGTCAGCATGTATCTGATTCTCTTGGGTTCACCACTGACTGACTGCCAAAACCAGAGAAAAGCTGAGCTGGGTGAACTGGACACTCCCTTTTCATTGTACAAATGTTTATTTAAGTGTAAAAGCCTTTTTCCTGAAGCAGTATCTATTAGCTATTTTCAAGTTGGCCCTAAAGCTCTTTGAAAGGCAGACGTTTTGGAATCGCTGCTTTTACGTCCTCTCTGAAAAAGAGCCAAGGACAGCATAACCTTGTTAAAGGAGCAGCATCATCACACTTCACTGTCAATCTGTGTGGTGCCCAGACAGGGTCAATTGACATAATCTTGCCCATTCCTTTTGATCCTTCAAACCTCACAGCCTCTGTTTATTTGTATTGCTATTGTAATTTCTTTTTGTTCTCAATGTCAGGGACATAGGTATTGACCCCTCTTGTCTAAAAGATTTTAAATGTCTTTGCAGTTATCTTGTTTACTCAGTTGCTTACTTGATTATATTGCATTTACATTACAGTTTTGGATATAACATTTATTTAAGGGTGAATTCTCCATGAGAATGCTAATTGGAGACAACAATAGCACATTCCTACATTGCGTTCCTTAAAAAAAAGAGACTGGTTATAAGTTTGCTGAACTCTGCTTTGTGACTCATCAAAACTTTGTGGGCGGCACGGTGGCACAGTGGTTAGCACTGCTGCCTCACAGCGCCAGAGACCCAGGTTTAATTCCCACCTCAGGCGACTGACTGTGTGGAGTTTATACATTCTCCCCGTGTCTGCGTGGGTTTCCTCCAGGTGCTCCGGTTTCCTCCCACAGTCCAAAAATGTGCAGGTTAGGTGAATTGGCCATGCTAAAAATTGCCCATAGTGTTAGGTGCAGCGGTAAATGTAGGGGAATGGGTCTGGGTGGGTGCGCTTCGGCAGGTCGGTGTGGACTTGTTGGGCCGAAAGGCCTGTTTCCCCACTGTAAGTAATCTAATCTAATCTAAAAAAAGCTCAGAGGAAAGGGTAGCAGGGCCAAACCAAAGTGATTTTTGACGTTTTTGCCATTTTACATCATAATTTCAAAGGTGTCACATAGTGTAAATGAAGAAGAATGACATGGTTATGTGTAGCAACACATTTGGGGCAGCACACTCACTCAGTGGTTAGCACTGCTGCCTCACAGTGCCAGGGAAATGAGTTTGATACCAACTTTGGGCAGAAAGTGAGGTCTGCAGATGCTGGAGATCAGAGCTGAAAATGTGTTGCTGGAAAAGCGCGGCAGGTCAGGCAGCATCCAGGGAACAGGAGAATCAACGTTTCGGGCATAAGCCCTTCTTCAGGAAATTCCTGAAGAAGGGATTATGCCCGAAACGTCGATTCTCCTGTTCCCTGGATGCTGCCTGACCTGCTGCGCTTTTCCAGCAACACATTTTCACCAACTTTGGGCTACTGCCTGTGTGGAGTTTGTACATTCTCCCCATGTCTGCATGGATGTCCTCCAGTTGGTCTGGTTTCCTCCCACAGTCCAAAGATATGCAGGTTCAGTGGATTGGCCATAGAAAATGCAAGTTTACAGGGTAGTGGGGTGGGATGCTTTTCAGAGGGTTGTTATGAACTCAATGGGCTGAATGGCCTGCTTCCACACTGTGAGGGATTCTATGATTCTATGAACACCAATAGTAGAATGGATTAGCAACACAAAGGCTTGCAGAACAGTGCCATATGGGAGCAACTATACAAGTTGATCACATTATCAACACATGAATACTAAGGTTAACAAAGACACCTAGTGGAAGCAGGGCCTTTTCCTTTAGGAAGTGGAGAAGCATCAGGGGAATGAGCCATTTCTAAACTACTCTCCAAGACCAGCAAAACAGCAGCAATAGTGAAACTCATACCAACATATTTCTCCACCTAGAGAATTCTGAGGTTAAAAATATGGGCAGTGGGGCAAATTAGAATGTCTTACAGTCAAATATTAAAGTGCAGAACCCATTAGAAACTTAATACACTGTCGTCTTCCCAATAAAGATTTATGGATCAATCTATTTGGTTTCACTAAAGAACACAGCCTTTTGAACTTGCACATTTTTCCAAACATTTCCATCACGGAAATCAGCCAGCTTTTTTATGTTTGAAATAAACTCAAAATTTATTTTTTATTCACTCATTCCCCAAAACATGAAATCTAACCGGTAGTTCAAATAATAGTTAAGAGAGCACAACGGGATAAATAGCTGTCAGCACTTCTGGCTCTGACACTTGTGTTACACAAAGAAAGACGATCTTAATACATGATATAGTAGGTCCATGAAAATGTTAGATCCAATGAAAATCTGAGTGTAATCACCAATGAGAGGTTCTGATTGCAATCTTGTGATTTATGTAATCTGAATTTCCAAGTGCATTATTATTTTGTTACATCCCAAAGCCTGTGTATTAAGAATATTTTACTCCAGTTCCACTGGTATTCAGCACTTAGTAGTTATTAATTCGTTTTTTAAAAAAATATGCTTTTCTGTTGCATTCAATTTAATCCAAGTCATGAGCACGCTGCAAGCTGTACTAAATAAACAGGAGCTCAAGGTCATAGGCAAAAGTCTTAATCAATGGAAATAGGTTGCATTATCTTGCTCTGACTATTTGACCATCAGAGAAAGATATCACTGATTCGAAATTCAAACTTGTATGGATTTACCATAATTAGAGTAAATATTTCCCACTTACCATAAGCCTCATCAATCAGCATAATTTGAAAACACAAATAATTTACAGTAGTTCTTTCCAAACTGTTGTATTTGGATCTGAACTGGTTAATGTCTGATTAAGGTATTATTGAATTGATTAAATGTGGTAATCACTGCTCACTGTGATGATGTCACAGGAAATTGGGCAGATTAAAAAGGAAGCTTGCAGGAGACAGACTTGAGGCTACTGTGCTCCTAACACTCACTGTAGTAATGCAGGTCACATTCATATATCTGTAAATAGTTGCAGTAATGTGTAATGATTGTAATGAGGTCAGCCAGCTGGATATCATAGAATATGAATTCCCTGATTGGGCTGTTAATCTGGTCCAATCAGGGAGCCCGGGATTACTTAAAAAGGTTGTGCACCAGAGATACTAACACTCTGGTACCTGACTCTGTATGAGGCAGTACTAAAGGTAAGGACTATTGATAATGAAAGTAAAAGCTGACTTGGTAATGGGATACCAGCCGCTGTGGAGTTATTTCAGAATGCATTAAATTTTTTTATCATTGCTCAATTGCTCAATATTTGGACCAGAAAGTTGACTATCTTCATACCTCTTTGTACTTGAATAAACACACATAACAGAATCCACAAGTTTAAAATGACTTTTACACTTGCTTCACCAATTCTTCAATGAGGAAAAGCAACCACAACATTATAGAATCCCGACAGTGTGGAAACAGGCCCTTCGGCCCAACAAGTCTACATTGACCCTCTGAAGAGTAACCCACCCAGACCCATTTCCCGACCCTATTATCACCTCTGACTAATGCACCTAACCTACATATCCCTGAATACCAAGGGCAATTTAGCATTGCTAATTCACCTAACCTGCACACTTGTGGGAGGAAACCAGAGCAACCCACAAAGACATGGGGAGAATATGTAAACTCTGCACAGACAGTTGCCTGAGGTTGGAATCGAACCCAGGTCCCTGGCGCCATGAGGCAGCAGTGCTATCCACTGATCCATCATGTCACCCAGTGTCCATAATATCATGTAAATATATGAGGGCCAACGTTTTGAAGAATTGAATTTTTGACTCCTCAGTAAACAAACCTGGAGGTAAGGTTGGACTTAGAATCCTTACTGTAAAGTATAGGAATATATTGAATCTTTTGAAGGTTTCATGCACTTTACAGTAATTGACTCATTGCCCTACCCTGTACAATACAGTTACTGTGAGCTTTACTGCTCCTTAGACTGACTCTGCAGGTTCTAAATAAACCACTTCAGCTCCTATATGATCATGCAAAGTCACAAATGTAATTGAATGCTTTCACTACTTTATGACTCTAATAGTTCACTTTGAGCATGTCAGGAATAAACCTTTAATTTTGTACATTGTTAGCTTGAAATATCCGTCAATGACCAACCAAAAAAATTCTTTGTTTGATTGTTTCTCAAATATAACAACTCCTTTGTTCCTGTATTTAAAACAAATAAATGTATCACCATGCACAGCACCTTTGCCACTACTGAATTATTACATTCACAGTGAACTACAGTCTTATGTAGTTTTTAACAATTTTATTGTGTGAATCTTCTTCTTAAGGTAAAGTGGTTGGTAAATTAGCCAAAATCCCAGCCTAAATCTGAAAATAAAGTAAAATAATTGCTCGTAAAAGTTTTATTAGCCTGCCAATGGGTGTGAAATATTAATCTAGCTAAAACACCAGTTATTGGCAACATTTATTATTTGAAAATTGAATTATATTTATTGCAAGCACTTAAGCAAGTGTGGTGAGATGGCACAAATACTTTCATCATGAGCCCAGTTCTGACAATCATTCCAGTTTTCTTTCAAGATTTCTGTTGATGCTTCACTCAGTTAATACTTAATGTTTGTAAATGCATTTACAATGCACTCTTTTAACTAACTGATTCTAACACTGAGGAAAATGTCATCATGTATCTTATAATGACAAGCTTCATAATAGTGAACCACAAAAGCCTCTCCCTGTTGAAGTTGACTTCTGCTTTCAGTATCAAACATACTATGTCAAAAAGGTATGTGGTTCAGCGAGTGGTTTCAGTCCAATTGCCTCTAATGAAGATGGTAATGAAGGAACAGCCTAGATTATAAATGTCTGGGTGACATGCTTATAGAAAAATACAAGTAAAAACAATTCTTGATGTTTTACCTCAAATAACACCGAGAGAGTTTTCCCTTAAAGCAAACCTGTGTTCAAGACAGATACGGGACAGTTTACAGAGATTGAGAAACACATGAGTCAGGAGTGAATGGGTTGGAAAGCAATGCAAACATCAAAGAGATTTGAGAATGTAAATTTTGCCTTATGCTCTCTCAATAATACCATTTGGTTGCTTTGTTTCATCATCAACACTGCATATGACCTTACATGCCTCAATATGATACAGATACTGGAATCTTATTTCAGTTGACTGCCAGCTAGATTAAAAAAAACACTTTATTATGAGTCTAAAGCACTGTGTAGACCTGTCAAGGACTTTATCTGAATGCAGCTTTTGTATCAAACTGCTGTAAGTAGGACAAAAACCTTTGTTTCACTCCAGTGAGTCACAGCTGACTTGATTACACATTAAGTACAGTTTGCAACAAAAATGAGGATAAAGAAAATCAAAAATGGGAAAAGAGGGTTTATTTTGCTTTTAAAGATCATTCATCTTTGAGAAAACTGCCACGGATACTGACAATAATTATGTGACCTGAAACTGTAATTAAACATAAGTTGTCACTGTATATACAAGTGCATGTGTATTTCTGCATGAGAAGACATGTTGGATGCAGGATGGAGAGCTTTCATAAGCAGTGATCAATCACAAAAACCATTACAAAGTACATGTAAGAGTTGTATGACACAACAACTTGAAGAACCTTTAAGCTCTTATTGAAAACTGACATGCACTGTACTGCTAGAGAATGAAACAGCATTCTTCAAGATTAATGGCCTCAACCACCATTCAGCCTGGTAATGGTCTGGACACCAATAATTGTTTGATTTTCAGATTGTTTGAAAATTCAGCAAAGTAAAACAACATCTTGTGAAGTGAAAACAGAAATAAAAAAAAAGCTCTCCTGCATGTACTTAAAATCAAGAAACATCTTTTTGTATGGAAAGAGAAATGATTGGCATCTGCATTGGAAAAAATCAGCAACCACTGCATACAAAATTTCAATGAGTGCATTTATGTTACATGTTAAAATCTGAAACAATGAGTTGGTGAAAGGTGGTTATTTTCTTCCCCCCACTTTACTACTCAATTTTTTTCCATCGTCCTCAATTTGATTGCTCTGGATCAATAAAGGCTGATCACACCCTTTTACTATAACTAAATGACAAGACCTCATGTATAAGCTGGGCAGTGAATGTCTGTGGTTCACTGAACACAGGCTTTGTAGAAAAGCCTGCTGCAACACTCATATATGTGGCATTGTCTAGCATCATTAGCGGTTGACTAGGCATGGGAATCCAGGTTTGAATATTCTGAAAATTCAAAGAAATTTAGCTCAATATGCAGGGAGTGGTATTGAGAGGGAATTCAATTGTATTTCTCTACATTCACTCCAGATGAAATCTCCTAAGTCAGGCCTTAATACATACCATTCAAGTCCACATAGATCACTGTTTCCCCATTAGGAGCGATGCAATTTTAAATAATATCTTATTGATTGGCCTCTCTTGATAAAATTGCCAATTTATAATGTGCAAGAATTCCTGAGTCCACTAAAGTATAAAAAGGTGAGTCTGCTGAATGGGAAATATACACTCTACCAGTTCTATGACACGTAAAATAACAGAGAACTGCATCAACAAATATTACAATAACATTTAAGAAAATTATACACAATTTATTCAAGTATGTGAGATCATTACTGATCAAAATCATTAATAATGGATCAGGGCAGGGGTTAAGGGATTAGAATTTTAATGATAATGTCAACCCTCATGGCAATTTGCTGAACTTATCTCAAAAGATGAAGGATTAGAATGATCGCAAAAAATGTATCTCTGCATATATCACTTTCCCTCCTTCATCTTTAACTCACTCTCATTTTTACCCTGCCAATTTTCTTCTCTTCTCCTCATATTATCAAGAAGAATAATTTTAGTGAATGCTTGTTCTGGGTATCTAAGGACAAAAAAATTCTGCAAATGCCGACATTTACAATAACCCCAAAATAGTGTTACAACACAAGCTGTTTTAACATTTGCAATAGAAATTGAGAATGAAGGATCCAGTGAAATATCAAACAGATCAACTTAAAGTTTTGCTAAATGAAACTCATAGTTGCCTAGACTTTTACGCGAGCTTTCAGATCTGGGCAGCAGGAGGATACTAGAATGCAGCCATGTCAAAATCTGCTTTGCAATGAGTCAATCTGGCATCAGGTGAAACAGGTGCTTCTTTTAGTGGTTACTGGCATCCCCCTGTCTTAAGGAGTCCAGCATCAACTTCCAAACCAGCCATCAATGAGAGGCAGGGAGATATTGTACCTTGCAATGGACTGGAAACTGTTATTTAGTCACAACTTAAAAAATGCAGGTTATATATAAACAAACTCAAAGGATTAAAAAATACACATACTCCACAGATTACCTCTAGTTAGCAGATAGTTCTTTGGTAATTTTTACTGAATTAAAATTTTGTTCACATGGTAAAATCCCTTCAAAACCATCATTTCATAAAAAGACTACCATTTTTCTTTCTGTTAATCAAGCACAAATTAAACAATTAGATAAAAAACTGGACACAAAATATGAAAACAACTACATTTTGAATACTCTGCTCATCATCTTGATGTCTGTTTAGTCCTTTCCACTGTTTGATTTTTGTTTCCCTCTTCCCCCCCCCTCCCCCCGCACCCTCACTCTCATAGTTCTCTGGAGGCACCGTTCACTTCCAGCTCTGTCTGTTAGTCTCTCCCAATGGCAGAAAGGAAGCATAGCGCTGAGGTAAAAGATAAAGGAGTAACAGCTGCCGAGATGTGACAGCAACTTTTCATGCTGTGAGTTAAATGGTCAACTGCACCCTTGAATGAACGCACTGTGTGCAGTTCCTTTGAAATCAATATCCGTAGATGCCTCCTGTCTGAGTCAATCGCTGTAGCTGACAGAATGAATGCTGTTATTGCCATGCTGGAGTTTCCCACCAAGGTGTAATTGCATTGTTGCTACTTCCTTTCCTCTATTGTCTTGGTCTTGCTGCCCACTGCCCAGATCCATTTCTTCAAATCTATCAGCACTGAAATTTCCCACGCATTTAGAGTTTGGAGACTGATGTCCACATGTGTCCAGGCTTAAGTTTCAGAAACACTACCTGCAGCCTTGTGCTGTGTTTTTGTTGTGGTGTTTTTTTTTCCATGCGTTGCATATTCCATTGTCCATGCTCAGGCTTTTTGCTCTTATCGAAACACCTCTGACATCCAACAGGCCCTGTCTCTGAAACAAAGCTCCAGCCTCTCACCTTTTCCAGTGCGCCTCTTCTGCTCCCAGCACAGGCTGCATGACTCCTAGGGAAATACTGGAGTCAGCCCGGTGTTGCAGGTCATATTGTCCTTCCCGGGCAGTCGTCGGTCATTGAACGTGTGCATGTTGATCACCGCCTCTGTCTTCACCATGACTGGCGCCTGAGGCTTGTGTTTCACCCGCCGCTGGCATGTGAGAGATAACCGAAGTTCCTGGGCCATAGTGCTGCATAAGGATCTCTGCAAAAACACCAGGTACAAGTTTTTCAGCCCATTTTATTACTCACCAATGTAAAGTTACAATTTGAAATAAAAAAAAAACATATATAACTTTTGGTCATTATGAATGATAGGTGTTCATCATAGAGTCATGGAGATATACATCACTGAAACAATTCCTTTAGTCAACTCATCCATGCTGACCAGATATCCCAAACTAATCCAGTTCCATTTCCCAGCACTTGGTCCATAACCCTTTTAACCCTTCTTATTCACATACCCATCCAAATGCCTTTTAAATAAAAACTGAAAGAACTGCAGATACTGTAAACCAGAAACAAAAACAGAAATTGCTGGAAAAGCTGAGGAAGTCCGACAGCATCTTTGGACAGAAATCAGAGTTACTGTTTCAGGTCATGTGACCCTTCCTTAGAACTGTTTTATAAATCGTGCAATTGCACCAGCCTCTGCCACTTCCTCTGGCAGCTCATTCTATACACGCACCATACTCTGCGTGAAAACATTGCCCCCTACAACCCTTTTACGTGTTTTCCTTCTCACCATAGCATTAAGTGATAACAAAAAGGTGCAATTCATTTTCTACAAAACAATGCTTGTTCGTCACAATATATCATTGTTTGATCAAAATGCCATATCTCCTGGTCTATTAGTGCTGTGGCAGTCCCTTCATCACACAAGCTGAATTGTTCAAGAAAGTGATTCACCTTTCAAAAGACCCTTGGTTAACAATGATAAATGTGTCTGGTACCAATATTTCAAGAATGAATTGAAAACAAAATAAACAATGATTGGTATCCAGTTCAGTACTTTTGATATAAAAGGCAAGATTAAGCTAGACATGTGTCAGGCAAGTGCTATTCCTTTCATATGTCTTAACTGCCCTGTAATATTTATATCCTTTGCAATGTTACGTTGCAAACATTGCTTTCTCAATCGTCAATGTGGCTCACTTTGTTTTCTATTATTAGCTGGTCTGTGGGCTGGGCAAAAAAAAATCTCCACATAGTTGTTGTATATTTTTAGGCTGGCAATAATATTTATTTCTTGTGTTGCTAAGCCTATATTTGAAGGCTGTTGGCCTATGTGAGGTGCACAGAGATTCAATTCAGAATTGTACGTTTCTTGGTTTTCAAGAAATGCGGTTCATTGGCAGGGTTATCCCAGCTTGCAAGCAGCAGGTGAAAGAGCATGATTAAAATAATAATATTTAATAGAGTTGCAAGCTGTTTGATTCTACCTTCTGTGGCTTGTTTCCAATTAGGAATATTCCACAAAGCAGGTTTAAAATGAACAGTTTACGCCATGGAGTTTCAGAGATGTAGGCCTGAGTTTCATTGCAATGTGGTGAAGAAGCCAAAACATTGCCTTAAGTAATCCTTTGGCAATACTTTGACTGGGCTTGTATCCTTGTAAAATGTTAATTGATGGTAACATTCACCCACAGTACACAGTGCTATCTGAGTTTTATCAAATATATTTGTCTAAAGCATACTGAAAGGCCTTTGATAAGGTACCTCATGGGGGGATGCTGAGTAAGTTGAGAGCCCACGGTGTTCGAGGTGAACTACTGGCATGGATTTATGGATTGGTTGTTTGACAGAAGACAGAGAGTTGAGATAAAAGGTTCTTTTTCGTAATGGCAGCTGGTGGCAAGTGGGGGCCCACAGGGTTCAGTGTTGGGACCACAGCTGTTCACTTTATATATTAATGATCTGGATGAACTGACTGGGGGCATTCTGGAAATGTTTGCCGATGATACGAAGTTTAGGTGGACAGGCAGGTAGTACTGAGAAGGTGAGGAGGCTGCAGAAAGATTTAGACAGTTTAGGACAGTGGCCCAGGAAATGGCTGATGAAATTCACTGTGAACAAGTGCGATGTCTTTCATTTTGGAATAAAGAATACAGGCATGAACTATTTTTTAAACGGTGAGAAAATTCATAAAGCTGAAGTACAAAGGGATCTGGGAGTGCTAGTCCAGGATTTTCTAAAGGGTGATTTGCAGGTTGAGTCCATGATTAAGAAAGCTAATGTAATGTTGTCATTTATCTGAAGAGGGTTGGAATATAAAAGCAGTGACGTGCTTCTGAGACTTTATAAAGCTCTAGTTAGGCCCCATTTAGAATACTGCATCCAATTTTGGTCTCCACACCTCAGGAAGGACATACTGGCACTGGAGCATGTCCAGTGGAGATTCACACAGATGATCCCTAACATGGTAGACCTAACATATGATGAACAGCTGAGGATCCTGGAATTGTATTCATTAGAGTTTAGAAGGTTGAGGGGAGATCTATTAGAAACTTACAAGGTAATGCATGTCTTAGAAAGGGTGGACGCTGGAAGTTGTTTCTGTTAGGCAGGGAGACTCTGGCCCATGGGCACAGCCTTAAAATTCGAGGGGGCCAATTTATAATGGAAATGAGGAAACATTTCTTCAGCTAGTGTGGTGGGCCTATAGAATCCATTGCCGCAGAGCACAGTGGAGGCCAGGATGTTGGGTGTCTTCGAGGCAGAGATTGATAAATTCTTGATCTCGCAAGGAATTAATGACTACCGGGAAAGTGCCAGTAAGTGGAATTGAAAAGCCCATCAGCCATTATTAAATGGCAGAGTGGACTCAATGGGCTAAATGGCCTTACTTCCACTCCAATGTCTTATGATCTTAAGGAAGGGCAGTGGAATCATAAGACGAGTCAATCTTGAAACTTAAAATCTCCTCTCTTTCTTATGGTGAAAATTATGGTAAAAATTCACATTACAGAGCATGTCAGATGATCTGTACCAACACAATCTGGCTCATTTCTGATGACTCCTGTTTACTGTCACTATTTGTGAAATTGTAACATTCATGGCAGGGGAAGGGAATGGGCTTTTGTCAATAGCAACTCCTGAATTGAATTCTTACATCCTAATTTCAATGCCATTTGGCCCATCTAGTCTGCACTGACCTTCTGGAAGCATTTGACCCGGACCCACCCCCTTACCCTATCCCCATAACTCCACATTTTACCATTGCTAATCCACCTAGTCTTCACATTCCTAGTCACTCTGGGCAATTTAGCATGGCCAACCCACCTAACGTGTGTATCTTTGGACTGTGGAAGGAAACCGGAGCACCCCAAGTAAACCCACGTGAACACAAGGAAAACACACAAATTTCACACAGACAGTTGCCCAGGGCTGGAATCAAACCCAGGTTCCTGGTGCTGTGAGGGCAGTAGTGCTAATCATTGAGCCATTGTGCCTTGCCTGTTGCCAATGTCCAATGTGACTTTTCTTTACAAACATGCATTCACTAAGCTCAACAGAAGACAGATGTAACAAGTATTTTTCTGAGTCTTGAGCTACTATGTCATTGATCAAGTTTCTCCCATACTCAGACAGGTGTAAGCCTCACAAGAGTTATGAATTCAAATAGCACGCACTATCAGATTGTTCCATGGTCACACTGTCTGTCAATGCTCTGAAATATTTTAATGCTTTTTTAAAAAATTCAGAACCAAAGGTGAAAGTTGTAGATTCAGACAGCTGCTTGTGACTCTAATGAATCAGTCATGTTGCCATGGGCAACCAAGAGGTGGGGCAAGAATGGAATTTGCAGCATCAACTCTCCAGTTTCCAAGGAAACAGAGAGACCACTAAAATTCTGTATGTCTCCCCTTCCTGTAATTGAGAGCAAATGACTCATTCTTGTTTACATACCTGTTCACGTTCTGCAGTTTTTCGTAATTTATAAATAAATTCTCCTATTGCCACAAACACTGAGAGCACTAGGCCTGCTGCTAACACAATGAAGATGCCACCAATGTTTTGAATCCCCAGGGCGCTGGCCTCTTTACTATCTTCCTCAGGGCAGCCGTTGCCTCGCCACCATTTCTCTTTTATCATGTGCAGCTTGCCGTCCTCTTGAAGTTGCAGGACAGCAATGGTTATCTTTTCCTTATATGGTGACCCTGTGACAGAGAGGGATATACAACAATTAATGACAAAGACAAGCTAAAATATCTATTGTGCCAGTACAGTGCACTACGATGCGTGGCATCTTGAAATACTGCTGTCTTCTAATTCATCAGCATCTCTAGAATTTTAGTTCATAGTCATAAAGGTAATGTTTTTTGAGATGATACTATAACAGGATCAAATTGTACCATCAGCTCTGTATTCATTATATCAGTTAAATATTAATTACAATGAAAATCTCATGGGACAGTTGGCTGTTTGCTAAGAATAAAAAGACTGCAAATGTCATTTATTTAGTTATAAAATTTACAAGATTACATTTTACTTTGGGATTGTATCTTGAAATTTAAAGTAATATGAATTGGGGTGGGGTTGGGTGTAGGACAGTTCACGTGACCGGTGCTGAAGGCAGTCTGACAACAGGTCTAGGTGGTCTCGCCGCAAAAGATTAACTTGGAAAAATGTGTGAAGAGAAAAAGAGAGAATTTTATTTTGGCATTAACTTTACATAATTATACTTCATTTTTCTCATTAATACCACAAAGATAAATCTACTTTGCTTGAACCTTGTAGCAGGTCCATATACCTTACTACTTAACAACATTATTGGCAATAGGTAACTTTTGTCAAAACAAGTTTCCTAAGTTACTTGGTTCTGAGTCACAAAAGAATTTGTTAACAATACACTAGTGTGATGTTTGACTATTAACAGACAGGTTCTACCCAGGTCTGCACAAATGGTCTGTGGTACGAAAGAAGTACTGTTCCATACCAAGTGGTGTTCCGATACCATAGCCTTTCGAATCCATAGGTGCTCCAATCTGGGTCAGGTTGCAATTCCTTTGAGTGACATACTCAATGGTGGTAGATTCCATTAGGAAGGCATAATCAGCACCAAGAACTCGTTGGATTCCTTCCTCGTTTGATTTAACGAGTGCTGTTTGCTGCCTGCTGCTCATAAAAGCCCACATCTTCTCAAAAGTGGAAATTTTTGATTTCTGTTGCAAAATGAACAAAAGCGTTTTGTTAATGTTTTCATTTTGAATTATTTAAACATCTGCTGAAAGTCTACATAATCATCTGGATGCACTTGCAGTCCACTTGGAGCATCAAAGTAATGGCAAATAAATGTAATACTTGAAAACCTGAAATTAAGGACCAAAGATTACCCTCCGGGAACAGCAAGCAGATTGCATCAGTGCTTTGGAGCTGAAAGCTATTGTGTCTGTAACCACGGTGAACAAACCTGTACATGTTTTCATCCCCAGTTCAATCTCCTCACTTCATTTCTAAGATTCATTTTTATTCCCTCCTTTTGTTTCTATTTGCTTAGAGTGGCTGAGGCACCTTTCAGTATCTATCACTTGTGAATCTATATCCTAATGAAAATTAACTCCTTTAGCAGAAGACAGGAGGGGGATATCTTCACTAATTTATTGCTTATTATGTTTTGCAGAGTTTTCTCTGATCTCACATATAACTGTGTTACTGATAGCTCAATTAATACTATTTGAAAATAAAAACTTTTTAGCTTGTGTACTTGAATTACAGTCTTCAGGTGATGATGTATTGTAGAAATGTATTATTATTAAATGCAGTACTTCAGGACTCATGTTTGATTCATATCCACAACATGACAAATGCAGCGAAACCTATCTACCAGTGCTTACACTTTCCTCTCAGCCAGCAAATTAATGAACTTACAGATTAAATGTCAACAATCTGGCTGCATTTGTGAACACAGATCATATTTATCTGAAAACCAATTACAAAATTCAGTTCAAAAACCTTTAACCACCTGGTGACTGAGTGTTCACTGACCCTTAGTCTGATCTGAGAATAAAACTTTATTTTAAATAGTGAGATAAGTATTTGCCAACAGATATTGTGCAAAACAGTGATCAGTTGAAGTAACCTCAATGCATGTTTCCCAACCACAGTTCATTCATTGAGGAAGCAATATTAATACTTTAAGTTTGAATGGATATAGTTGAAGTGTTGCACAGCTAAAGTAATTTACTGCTGTAAATTCAGAATTACTTCATCAAGACAATTGACTTGTACAATGATCTAGGTTGTACGGACATCATTATTATTTAATGCATGGAACTATATTTGCTGAAAAAAGTAGGTCCTATTTTTGGGCTTTATTGGATATGTCCCAAACATGTGTATGGAGAACACAATGCACACCTAATCAGTAGAACACACAGACTATGCCAACTCTGTGCTGCTTGATCATTTTAATGTGAGTGCAGCCGGCACTACCTATGCTGATCATTAGCTACATGCATTCAGCAGGAAGGCTGAGAGGATACCTCCTCATGCACTTCTCAAAGATAAGAGGTGCTGTGGTTGCTGAAGGCATTGAAATCATTCGGGTTTGTGTGCAATATCTGATCAATAATTGCTGACTATGGGAGACAGAATGCACCACTTTCTTTCTTTTAGACACTACACTTGGTTAAAGAGATGTAATGGAATAAAGATATACTGTAGCTTCAGGGAGTACTGGCATTCCTTCAATCACATGGTCAGAAGAGAGCTGTGAGTGATAGTGGAGTTAGTTGATACCTGGAGTTATGCTCAAAAATCATTGTAGCAATGCAGCAGGAAATTTATTGACATAACACAAGTGGTCAAGGTCAGTGACTATGTTTTCAGATACCGGATTCAATGAACTCTACCAAATCAGAACTCATACTGAGCATTTGTAACTTCACAGTATCCTCACACATTGAGCACTATTGGAAGCCTTACACCTGTATCTCACTGTTTGTACATGCTGCCATTTCTTTAACTATGACTGCCATATCACCTTTGAAGACTGAGTCTTAATGGGCATACTTGAATGGAGCCTGCTGTATAATTGAGCAGCAGTCCCCATTTCCTATTCCTGGCACCAGGGAAACTGCCTCAAGTTTCATGGAGAGTGGAAAGAGCCTCCACAGCGAATGGTCCATAACAGTATTGGGTACAAAACTTGCAACATTGATCAGCCCTCCAACTTGGGGAATTTGAACATACAGCAGGCACATTATTTAGCTATTGCTGTCTATTGTTCAGATAGTTGCTTTTCTACTGCATCAAAAATGCTTTCTTTGAGTTAACTACCATTATTGGATACATTTATTTAACTAGTATTCCTGCAAAGTTGATGAAATAGTATTTATGGTGCCACATTTGAACTTTGAAAACTGTGTTCTTCCTTTCCAGTCAGATTAGTTTCTTATTATCACGTTACAATAGTAAATTTTAAGAATCCTAAGCAATTACATAAAATAAAGGCAATCAGTTCATAGAACTTTAACTGAGATGGATCTGAACAATTTTTTGTCGATACTGCTTTTAAGTTTGTCCCTTCTCGCCAGTTAACCCCACCTTCTAAATCCTTGATTGTCAGTTGTTAGAGAAATAGTGATATATAAAGAGATAGAGAGCAAGGTAGTTTAATAACTTGGCCTTCATACCTCCCTTTGGCATGAAGTTACATTGATTTCCAATTGTTAATTAGATTTTGATAAAGATGAAATATTAGCAGTTTAAATGTTTCATTCAGATTTGACCACAATATTAATTTGACATTCAAGGCTTAACGTGACAGCCAATGCTGAACAAAAATTGAAACTCGTGCATGTTAAATTTATAGTCCATATTATTAAGATTAGTCAACAATTTCTAGTTAGTAGTTTAATCTGACAATTCCAAGCCATTATTAAACATTGCATTCTCAGTACAATTACAAACAGCAACAGTCAGGAAGTATTCAGTCTGTCAAAAATAACACTTACATTTATATTGTGCCTTCAAAGCACTTTAAAGTAAATAAATATAATCACTTGTAAGCTAGAAAGCATGGCAGCATGTTTACACAGAATAAGCACTCACAAACAGCAACGTGATAATTGTCATGATGCTGGTAGACTATGAACTATTAATGTTCAATATTCCTCATCTGATATTTTTACCAGAGACCTTCCTGGATTAGAATGGTTCTACAACAGAAATAACCGTCATTTAAAATAGCTGCAATAATTGCTTGACCACAGATTGAGGCTTGTTCAGGAAATCAATTTGGAATAAATGGAATCAGCTGATATGAAACGGGAGACTTGCATCTCTTGTTTAAAGTTATATTTGCTTGAGCTGTACACATAGGACATACAAGATTACCTAAAACTTTCCAAACTTACAAAGCCAGATTCAGGAATAAACAAATGAACCATAAGCTGCTTGATAACACAGCAAAGAGAGAGAGAAAGAGAGAGAGAGAAAGAGAGAGAGAGAATAGTAAGGATTGATATTAGGAAGGGTTGGTAGGGCTGTCTCTTTCTCCATTTCCTTATCATCTTTAAAACCAGCAACAATGATAAAACAAATCTGAGAACCATCGAAGATTCTACAGTTCAGGTTTAATGTTAAAATCTCAAGGATTTTAAGAAGCCTTTAAATGCTATATTCAATATCATCTGAACCCAATTGACCTTGCCCATTTTTAAAAGTTTCTGCATGTGTTTGTGTGTGTGTTTTGAATGTCATACGTCAATTTTTTTCAGGGTTAGTAGGAATAAAATTCCTATTTCTAGCAATCAAGGAAGGCCTTGCAATTAGATCCTTAATTTTGATCTAGTGAACAATGTCTTTATTGAGGTGTGATAGATCAGTGTGCTAAACAGAATTCAAAATCTTTGTTTATTGAGAGGAGCTGATTGTGTTTTGTGATGCTGATGAAAGGTAAATATTGGCCAGAACACAGGGCCAGCTCCCCAGCTTTTCTTTGCAATAGTTTTATGGGATCTTTTATGACCACCTGAGAGAGCAGAGAAGACCTCGGTGTAATGTACCATCAGACAGATAGAACTCTGGATCATGCAGTACTCCCCTCAGTACTGTGCTGGAAGGCCAGCCTTCATTTTCTTTCTGTGCACATGTGCTAGAGTAAGATTCGAACTCTCAACCTACTGATTCAGAGACCAGGACTATCAACTAAACAATGACTGAAATGCTTTTGAAACAGTATATAGTTATTGGATAATTGACAGTCAATACAATTACTTCCTAACGCACTAACTGATTAATTTTAATGGGATTAGTGGCTTTGGTAAACATGATTTCACTAAATTTCAAAAGAATATTGTATAGCAAGATCAATTCAAATGCACTTCTATTTGTCTTTGCTTTGAGGAACAGTTGGATTGATGGGACTTCATTAAATAGGATTTGATCATTCTACTCTTCATTGTGAAAGCACAACACAGGTATGAATGGCATAATCACATGACTTGCATGTGATAATTGCATCTTTGGTTCCAGCTTTTTATCTGAAGAATAAGTAAAAATCTACGCAAGCTCGTCCTTCTGTAAAAAAAAATGTCATTTTAAAGATGGAGTTATGTTACACACACAGTGGATATGGTGGTGACATGGAAACACAGCCCTCTTATTGAATGGATGAGCAACTATTGTCAATTCATGAGTGACAAATCACAGCAGAGTTATAGATAACTTGAAGCAGAATAAATTGGTTTTACTGCTTCCCATTGTGTATGCAGTTTATGCCAATCATGATTAGCAGATACAAAAGTAATCTTTTCATGTTAATCCATCATTCCCATAACAACTATTTAATTGTAAAGGGTGTTTTAATCATTTGCGTGATTAATCTGTTCCACCAACTAGTATGCTCAGTGACTGTGATGGAAAGGCAGATTGGAAAATTAGATGACAGTCAGAGTAACATTACAATAAATTGACTTTGTCATTGGATTCAAGCTCTGAGAGATAAGATGTAATCTGGTTTGATTTCCCACCATGACCTTATAATATTACTATTTATCCCTTAATAATGTTAAGGATGAACACAATGAGTTATGGTGTGGATTACACTGCATGAAATGATAATGGAAGCAGATTCACCAGTATTACTGAAAAGAAAACTGAAAAATATGGAAAAGGAAAAATAAAATGTGCAGGGCTGTGGGAGAAATGAGTCGGCGTGGGTCAGAACTAATTGGGTAGCTCTTTTAAAGAACTGAAGAAGGTATAATGAGCCAAATAGCCCTACTTTGTACTATACAACATTTTAGTTCTGAACACTGAAGAGTTAATTAATCAATTGCTGTTCAACAACTGACCTTCCTCCATCATAAAGTCACTGATGATACCACAATGATCAACACCATTCACAATTTCTCAAATATTGAGCCAGTCTACGTCTACATGCAGGATGCCCTGGATAAAATTCTGGCTTAGGTAAGCAATATTTGTGCCATCTCAGTGCAAGAAATTATCATCTCCAACAAGAAAGAATTTTACTATCTCCACTCAATGTTCAAATAGCATTACCATTGATCAGGAATGTACCTGCACTTACCATACAAATACTATGAATATCAGAGCAAGTCAGTGACTTGGAACTCTGAAGTAATTCCTGAACCCCCCAAAGCTTGTCCACCATCTACCAGGCACAGATTAGGAGTGTGATGGGAAATTCTCCTCTTATTTGGCTGAGTGTAGCTTCAACCACAGTCAACAGACAAGTTAAAAACACCATTCAGTATAAAGCAGCCAGCCTGATGTTCATTCCCTCACCCCAATCCTTTGCCTTGAACATTCACTGTCTCCACATCCGATGCACAGTGGCAGCAATGCATACATCCACAGCTTGCACTGCAGAAATTGACCATGCATCCTTTGGCAGCGCTTTCCCAGGATCCCTACCAACTAGAGTGGACTGAGAACACCACAAACTGCAAGTTCCACTCCAACCCCCAATCCATCCTAACTTGGAATTATGTTGTCATTCAGTCACTATTGCTGGGTCAAAATCCTGGAGCCCCCTCTGCAACAGCACTGAGTGTACATATACCATGGGAACTATAATGGTTTCAGAAGGTGGCTCATTTGATCTTCTCACGTGTGGTTAGAGATGGACAATTATTTCTGGTCTTACCAACAATACTCAAGATGCACAAGTAATATTAAAAAATCATGCATCTTTCCCCGCTGAAACTTTTAGTGTTCCACTTCAAAACAAAACATAGCTCTTAAGATCAGGATTTTTATAGAAGAAATACTTTATGACTATTTTTAGCCTTCAAAGTAAAAGTGATATTCAGGGCTATGTGTGAATGGAAAAAATAAATGGAAAGATTGGTGTCAAGTTGTGCTTGAGGCAATGCAGGCTGCGAACAATGTCGAATTGGAACTGGAGCAGGTCAGGGGCAAATCAGAGGGTGCCCACATTCTATCTAATGCAACAAAACAAATTTTCCAAGTAGTCCTCCATTATAGGCTGTCTTATACTTCAAACTGATGTTCACTGCAAAGACTAGGTTTGGTAAAAGGTAAATGCGGCAACATATTTCATAAAAAGCATGGAGGTGTGTTGATTTTATGAAGGTTTTGCAAGGAATACAATGTGAGATGTTCACTTGAAATAAGGCTGAAAGCTGATTTACAACAAAATGTCAGAACAAAAGAAATAGGAGCAAGAGATGGCTCTGGGCCTATTGAACCCATGGTTCCATTCAGTATAATTGTGGCTGAACTTTTTACATTAGTTCCACTTTCTTGATTGATCCCCATATCTGTTGCTTCCCTTAATGGCTGAAAATCTATTGATCTCAAGCTTGGATATATTCAATTAACTGAGCATTCACAACCCTCTGGGAGATAGAAATCCAAAGATTCACAATCCTCTGAGTGAAGACAGTTTTAAGTTAACTACATTTTTTGTAATTGATCGCTTCCTTTATATTTATTTGTTCAAGATCTTACAAATTGTTTTTACATTTTTCAAACCACTATCCAATTGTACTATCACTTTCTTGATTATCCTTTGCTTAATGGTCATTTTGCAATGTTGTAAGTCGCACCTCTCAATCTAAGACTAGTCCTAACTTATTTTGTTGGTCACAGCTTTACAATGGCATTTTTAGTGCTGAAAGGGATAACATATTAATTAAAATTTGATGCCATTTTATATCTACTACTTTTCAGCCTAAATCCCTGCTCTAGCTCCATCTTCTTTAATTGACTTGGTTTCAATTTAAGATCCTAGTTCTGGACACAACCACATCACTTCCTAACTTAATAAAACCATATTAAGCTCATTCTTTCCCATAGAATCTTTTACTGTACGTTACGAACTAACTTTGTCTCATTACAAAGTAAAAGATCTAAAGTAGATCATTCCCTATCGATTCTTCTAGAATCTATTATTCTGGAAATCTGCCTTGAATGCATTCTGTGAACTTGTCCTTCAAACAACTTTTGCCAATTTGAAGATTGTAGACAGTAAGAAAATTAAAATCCTCCATGACTATTGCATAACCCTTGTTAATTACTTTGTAATTTCCTGATTTACCTTTGGCTAACACGGAAATTACTACATATCGATCTATAAACCACTCTTATGTGTTTCCTGCCTTTTGTTATTCCATCGTTCCACCCATATGTAAATCTACTTTCTTGCTATTTCTGGTTTAAGATCTTTTCTTCTTACTACCTGCATTTCATCCACAATTATCAGGACTATCAGATCCTTTCCGTACTCTCTATCTTTTCTAAAAGTCATGTTCCCAGGCATGTTTAAAAATTGGCCATCATGTAATCATATCTTAATGTCCATTTACCTCTATTTGCACCATAAATATCCATCTTGTTACAAATGCTTCAACTGTATTCAGTAAAGAGCTTTTAATTTTAAATTTTCACCATATTTTCTTCAATTGGCCTTAGCTGCTAACATTCTATTACTATCATTAAGCTCTCTGTCTCCTCCTGCTGCAACATTCTAGGTATTTTTGCAAGGTTTGTGAAGGTTTGTAGCTCAGGCTGAGGTTTAGGGTGTCGGTTTGCTCACTGAGCTGTAGGTTTGATATCCAGTGGTGACCTCCAAGTGAAGCTTCACTTGGAGGTCACCACTGATGATGTTACCTAGCTAGGTAATGAAACGTCTGGATATCAAACCTACAGCTCAGCGAGCAAACCTACACCCTATTCTAGGTATTATCTAAATGTACTATCATATACGGGCTTGATTTTTCTCTTTACCTTGCTGTTTAAAGCTCTCTTTACTAATTTACTAGAACACTGATCTCATCATAGTTTGAGTAGACAAGGTCCTTCTCTCTGTTCATGGTGTCAGCGTTCAGTCATTGAAACCCCTTCCTCCACTCTTACAGTCCAGAAACGATAGACTCCACAAATTCCCACACCATCCTCCACACCACCTTTTTTATCTTGTACCTTTGACCTTCCAAATGTTGAAGCTCGTTGATCTACATCATTGAACTTTGGAGGAGAGCTTTGTGGGGACTGGGGTGGAGGTCAGTGATAACCAAGTATCACTGCTGAAGAAGAAAATATTCTCCAAGTGTTCACACAGTATCATTCGCCAGATGAATATAGAATAAATATAATTGCTCTTCATGAGACATTTCTGGTCCCTGTACCAGTCATTCTTGACACCTTCTTGCACTGGTCTGATTTTAAAGTAATAATAGCTCTAGTATTACTCACACCTTTTATTCTTTGATGTCTCAAAATGCTGCAGAAGTGCATGGAATCTATATCAAATGAAAGTGTAAAGGACTGGGAAGAGAAAACTCAGAAGTCCATTTGTTCAGTTCCAACGGTAAGAAAAATAATAATATGTCTCTGTAAAACACCTTGAGATCATTTTCTACAATGGAAGCATCAGGTAAGTGCAAATAACTGTTAAGTGCGGACTTAATGCTGCATTTTCTTCACAAAATGAGCTCAAAATGCTCTTTCTGGAACATTTTAAGGTGGTATAAATGCTCAAGTATTCCAACGTGCTTTATTTCATTGTATTAGCTAGAGAATGTGGAGGAAAAGCAGGCAGGAGGCATTGCTAGTTGGAAATTTTCCATCTCAGCATGAACAAAGTATTAAGACCAGCTAAAATCCACTAAATATTGGACAGCATAACTGCAACAAGCTGGCTGAGTGACCCGTTTGGAGGGAGACTTAGCCATGAAGAAAGGTCCCAGTACCTCCATGATCTTGAGACCTGGCTTTTTGCTTTAATCATTAACCTCACTGTTTACGTTTCATGCTACAATCAGCTCTGGATCACAGCCCACATAAATTCATCATTGCTGCAAGAGAAAAGGGGGCTAGATCATAGACAGTCTGTGCATCCTCCATTATTCAATATGTTGATAGTTGATTTAAATTTCAACTCCACCTGCTGCTGACTGGATGGGTATCATCTGGCTACCTGAGAGATCAAAAATCTTTCTGTCCCAACCTTAGCTGTATTCAAAGCCATGTAAGGTAGGGGATTCATAGTGAAATCATTTCTCATCTCAACCATAAATAATCAAATCCTTATCCTAAACTTGCATTCCTTGTTCTAGATTCCCTCTCTAAGCCTACCCCAATAATTCCCTTCAGAATCTTGTATGTTTCAATTGCATAATTTCTCATTCTGCCAAATTCCGAAGAATAAAGGTTTGATTTCCTCAGATTCCTAGCATAAGACTAACCCTCTTATCTTCAGGAAATTTATTGCAAAATGTCATTGCATTATCTCCAATCCAAGTGCAAATCTTCAAATATGGAGAGCAAAAACAGCATACAGTGGTCCAGGTATGGTCTCACGGAGCTTCTGTACTCAGTGAAGCCTGCTATATTCCTGATCACCAGTCCGTACATGAAAAGCCAACCATGCCACTTGTCTTTTTGGTGTTCCTTCATATTAACTTTCTTTTAGAATAATTTTGAACAAAAGTCATACCAGACCCCAAACATTAACTTGGTTTCTTTCTCGATGGATGTTGCCAGACCTGCTAAGTTTAACCAACATTTTGTGTTTGTTTCTGATTTCCAGAAATCACAGTAATTTGTTTTTGTGTTAACTTCCCAAATTCCCTGCATGAGCACACTCTGCAGTTTGCTAGTAACTACACTGACAAGAAATGCCATACCTGGAGTACTTAAAATGAAAGAAGCCCATAAGGTGCTTTATATTTTGAAGTTTCTTGACACATAGTCATGACGAATCAGTCCAATTATTTTGTTCCTATCTTCAGGGCAATATTTTGTTTTCACTAGTTCTCTCTAAACTCAGATCTTGTTGGAATATTGTTCCATGATCTCTAGATATTTCTCAGTACGTCCTTTAAGTCATCATATTTTACTTAAATTATTGTTTTTGGGCTTTGGCATTTGTTCCTTGTCAGTTGACCCAAGAAGGTAACCAACTGTGCAGTTCAATTGTCCCCATCAATTATAGCAAGTGTCAACAGGCTAACTGACCAGAGGAACATCACTGGTCCATCCATAACCCAGTGTTCATATTTGCGTAGTTTTCACAAAAGATGATAACCAGGATTGGCAACCCTGGATTGATTTTCTTCCTTGACCTTGGGTCCAATTTTCAGCTTTGATGGGAAGATCAAGTAACTGCACAGACTGGAAATGTTTCTGGTGTACAACTCAGTGATTTATTTTGGAATCATTACGGCAGCCTGGTTGAAATAATTTGGTTGATGAAACGCATTCATCTTAAGTAAGATGGGAATTAAATTGTTCATTTGCTATTAAATGTTGCCAAACTGTTGCATTTTTGTACTGGGGCCTGGTATTCTTTACAAATCTCACAAAGATATCTGACATTTACAGTAATTATATGCTACTGGGAAAGAAAGGAGCTATTTTGAGCCTTAAGAATGCTCTAAAATGGGGCACAACCAGATGAAAAATGAATTTTAATCAAATGAGTATTGAATTAAATGATTGCACAGTATGCTTTCTCTTTTTAAGTCTAGGGCTTATATTGTCCATAAAGTAGCTATCAGCAAAACTGCACTTCTCATTAAGTAAACAGAAATAAACATTGTGTCTCAGGCTTTATATATTGATCATAATTAAAATATTCAAACACTTAATCCTGGAAGAGTCATGTTAGTAATATAAAAGATCATTATGCCTTGAAATATTGAAGTTTCAAGATATTTCTTTACATAATGAATTTCTAAATTAATCAGGTGAATTTCTGTGACCACCTTGAATCAACCTTTAACACTTTGGGAATCTATACAACCCATTCCACCAACCTCAAGCCAGTTGAATAGTCATTGGTCAGTTTGAGTCTTGATGACAGGCAGAGTCCACAGGAGAAGGTTAAGAGTTGGCAAACATTATGACACAGGAGATTAATTGACACAAAATCAGCAAGGTCACTCTTTGTGAGCAAAATGGCCAGGACAGACATTGGAAATGTGTCACATTTATAGGATACAAGTTCTTATCTGATGGTGGAAATGAGAACAATTAAGAAACAGCATTATTCTGCTTTTAACTATGCAACAGTTGACCTGGTTTCTTGAAATGGAAAGTATTATATCCTTCACCTTGCTGAGCATAATTTCAATAATAAAAGGAATGCCTTGTGGCAAAATAATGGCCTAAGATTTGGTTTCCTAGCAAGTGTAGTTATGGCAGTTGCTGAAAATGTGTTGCTGGAAAAGCGCAGCAGGTCAGGCAGCATCCAAGGAACAGGAGAATCGACGTTTCGGGCATAAGCCCTTCTTCAGGAATGAGGAAAGTCCTCATTCCTGAAGAAGGGCTTATGCCCGAAACGTCGATTCTCCTGTTCCTTGGATGCTGCCTGACCTGCTGCGCTTTTCCAGCAACACATTTTCAGCTCTGATCTCCAGCATCTGCAGTCCTCACTTTCTCCTAGTTATGGCAGTTACCTTGTGATATCTCTCATGTACAGCCTGATTAAAAATTATGGAACTTTCTTGGTCTCAGTTTGTGTCACTTACTACATTGTGCATTTCCTGATTTTTTTAAAAGATTGTTTTACAGGATATGAGACTGACTGGCTCAGTCATCATTTGATCATTTTCTTTATGACAGCTTGTCTATCAAAGCACATTTGACCAGATAGAAGAAAATCAATGTTGAAGGAAGCCTGAGAAAAGTTTACATTGTTAAAAGCTTTGGCATTTGATGTTGGGCAAAGTAAGTACAGAAATACTCAGGGGATTAATCTCTTCACACAACAACAGCAGGTGAAACAATTGCTCTTGTCTTGTTAGATAACTATATTCTACACTAAAATAATAGTCAGTATTTTTTTAAATACAGGATTAAAAGAACAAGTGTGGAATATAGCTAATTGGGAGATGCATTAAAAACACAATCAAACATTGAGAAAGTGAGGACTGCAGATGCTGGACACCAGAGTCGAAAAATGTGATGCTGGAAAACACAGCAGGCCAGGCAGCATCTGAGGAGCAGGAGAATCGACGTTTCGGGCATAAGCCCTTCTTCAGGAATTCTTCAGGCTTATGCCCGAAACGTCGATTCTCCTGCTCCTCGGATGCTGCCTAGCCTGCTGTGTTTTTCCAGCATAACATTTTTCAATAATCAAACATTATAACTCAGTCAGTAGGCTTTGTAGTTTAAAGTTCCATCAAAAACATTTATAAGGAATTTGCTATTCAGCTAATTGATTTAAATTAATTTCCAAGTAAATTTAGAAGTGTCACTTATTCCCCTCAGATAGTGGTAGTTTGATTTCTTTTAATCAGCCGATACAGTGGGATCCTTCAGGAAAGTACTATGGCTGGATTGCTTTTGGACAAGTGACAGCTGAACAGCTTTCTCTGATCGTTCAACAATTCCTAATACCTTCAGTCACTAATGCTGTTTGCATTCTCCACTTAATTTCCAAAAATAAAGCAACTAAATCTTACATTAAGCAGATTCACTTGAGTATGCCAGCTTTTCTATCATTCTCTTTCTCTCGTACCTCTAGTGTCTCTGTCAATCCCTTTGTCTGCCTCCTGCAATGTTCTTGGAGGGGGTGTTGTGGTGGGGGGGGAGCAATTTGTAAAGGCACTTTCTGCTCATTTAGGAATCTACTGAAAGGTATCAACCCACCCGTGCATCTGTCACCCTTGTTGGTGCCCACCCCTTCCTTGTCACCCTGGAGCCTCTCTCCTCACTTGTCTCTATAGATCCCGTGATGATCCTGGGGAAGGATTAGTTGCAGGACTGGCAGCAGCCAATGCTCCTGGGTTACTGTGGAGTTGCCAGACTTTCAATTAGCCAGCAATAGTAGGGGGCAGGATTTCCACTTTACTGGTGACTTCTTCTGTGGAAGGACACATGCTGCCCACATAAGTGCTTGATTGCAGTTAAATGAACTGGGGGCCCCTTGGATACACGACACTGGTTGCTCACTAGTTTCTCCCCTGCCAGTGGGCTGAACTCATGTCACCGACATAGCATTTTATTCACGCTTTGAAGTTAAACTTTAAAGCCTCTGAATTAATCTTGGTGTTTGTCAGATTTTTATAAGAGTAAAAATATTCATAAGAAATTTGGCCATTGAAATCCAGAATTCTAATGGATTGTATTTAATTTGCTGTTTCATGACAACACCCATCTTTCACTCCTTGATAGAAGGAATTGCTTAAGATAAGAAACATAGAGAAGGCTGAAGAAATTCAGCAAGTCTGGCAAAATCTGTGGACGGAGAGGCAAAGTTAACGCATTGAGTCTGGTGTGACTTCTTCGGAACTAGACTTAAAAGGTTTCAGAACTTAATTAAAGTAAACCCCTTTGTGACCCATGATGATAACTGAAAATGTTTGTTGTGAAAGTTGTCATCCATGTGCACCAGGAAGAGATCATATCAGTGAATAAAATATGGCAAGTTACTACGACAGCAACAACAACTGTAGCAGAGGTGGGAAAGAACTGCATTGACTAATATAGTTGTTATCAAATTGTAGAGGCGTACTGTACCTTTAAGAGAGTTAAAAGCTAGCAGAACTACCTGACACAGCACAAAGTGTTCAGAACAAGGTTAAAATGTAGCATTTGGTTGAACAGCTAGCAGTAGTTGGGTTGCTATGAGACAAAAACAAATTTCAAATTTGGCCAATCAGTTTAAATTATGCTAGGAGAAAGTGAGGACTGCAGATACTGGCGATCAGAGCTGAAAAATGTGTTGCTGGAAAAGCGCAGCAGGTCAGGCAGCATCCAAGGAGCAGGAGAATTGACGTTTCAGGCATAAGCCCTTCTTCGATTTTCCTGCTCCTTGGATGCTGCCTGACCTGCTGCGTTTTTCCAGCAACACATTTTTCAATTTAAATTATGCCCCAAGATACCAAACTCCAATCAAGTTTGAATTTAGTATTTTGATAATATTAAAACCAATGAAACAATCTGATGTTTTGGGTATAAATAGCAGATATTTTTAACACTTAGTCAGAGCGGCAAAGAGAATTGCCAGAAGACCAACAGATGTAAGTAGCTAGTATGAGCTCTCTGAGAGGTACCTGTCTGGAGAAGGAGTTTACACAGAAATAAACAATAAAATTGACCTGGAGAGAGAATCTACAGAGGAAGACCTACAGAGGACACTCGGCAAATGTGATTTTTTTTTCTGTAAATGGTAAGTGGGATTTTTTTTATTGGATCAGTATTGTAGTGGGGGAGGTAAAAGATAGGTTTAAGAGAAAGGAGTTATAAATTGTTGTTCGTTCATATTCTGGGAGACTTCATTAGACTTTTAAATAAGTTGTTAATTTTTACTTTAAATAGTGACTTTTGGGAAGTTCTTTGCCTCTCGAATTTTAACAGATCACAGCATGGGGTGAATCTTTTCTGTGCTGTTGGTTTAGATTAGCAGAGAGGCTTACCCCATGTCATAACACCGTGCTGCTATTGAATATTTGAAAGAGAAAAGCTGATAATTGTATACAACAGAGATGCCCTTTATAAAGCTTTGTAAAGAAAGCTATAACTAAATTACTATTAATAACAGGGAAAGGGATGGGTGATGTGAAAACAAATATGGCTCCACACTAGTCACGCTGAATTATCCCTATGTACTATTGTCTGGCTGGTTACAGACTAATCTTGTTACACAGTGTGAGCAGCGCAGCCACACATCCTGTTGGCAAGAAGAGGAGAACAAAAAACATAACTCATGAAAACATATATAATTTTCATTGGGAATGTCATCCTCAATGGATAGTCAAAACACTTAAAGTGTAAATGAGTACAAAAGGAGATTGTTATCAACAGAGATTTCATCTGGTACAATGTTCCAGTTGCTGTGGTGCCAAATGATGCAATTTTCAGAGAAAACATTCTAACATACAGCATTCAGCAGTTATCAAATACAAGGTTTGTGCGAAGATTTGTAGCTCTGATGCTCGTTGTTGTGGTTCTGTTCGCCGAGCTGGGAATTTGTGTTGCAGACATTTTGTCCCCTGTCTAGGTGACATCCTCGGTGCTTGGGAGCATCCTGTGAAGTGCTTCTGTGATCTTTCCTCCGGCATTTGTAGTGGTTTGAATCTGCCGCTTCCGGTTGTCAGTTCCAGCTGTCTGCTGCAGTGGCCTGTATATTGGGTTCAGGTCAATGTGTTTGTTGATTGAATCAGTGGATGAGTGCCATGCCTCTAGGAATTCCCTGGCTGTTCTTTGTTTGGCTTGTCCTATAATAGTAGTGTTGTCCCAGTCAAACTCATGTTGCTTGTCATCTGCATGTGTGGCTACTAAGGATAGCTGGTCGTGTCATTTCATGGCTAGTTGGTGTTCATGGATGCGGATCGTTAGCTGTCTTCCTGTTTGTCCTATGTAGTATTTTGTGCAGTCCTTGCATGGGATTTTGTATACTATGTTGGTTTTGCTCATGCTGAGTACTGGGTCCTTTGTCCTGGTGAGTTGTTGATCTGAGAGTGGCTTTTGGCTTGTGTGCTGTTAAGAGTCCTAGTGGTCGTAGTAGTCTGGCTGTCAGTTCAGAAATTTTCTTGGTGTATGGTAGTGTGGCTAGTCCTCTGGGTTATCAAATACATTGTACTGTAAATACACTCAGTGTAATAGCACTACTAAAGTTATTGTATATTCTCAAACCTTTATGTTTATGGTGAAGTATTTATCTTTTTCCCTCAGTAAAGTTAGTTTGTTTGTTCAAATGGGTTGCCATTGGAACCACAGACAACGGCTCAGATCTTGTTGTTAATGATGATCATTGT
Organism: Chiloscyllium plagiosum; assembly: GCF_004010195.1. Lineage (NCBI taxonomy): Eukaryota > Metazoa > Chordata > Chondrichthyes > Orectolobiformes > Hemiscylliidae > Chiloscyllium > Chiloscyllium plagiosum. The sequence continues at coordinate 37,582,823 of NC_057736.1, read as the reverse complement.
ATGCAGCTGCCCGCTGACTGTCCGATTTTGAAAAACAACCTACAATTATTGCAAAAGAACACATTGTCCACGACTGTGGATCTCAGATTCCTGTCAGTAAGGCCAGCATTTGTATGCTTCCTCAGCCAATTAGAATGATAAATTCTTAACAGAGCATGTAAGGCATAAAACAAGAAAAGTTATTTGCTACATTTAATTCAGTACAAAATTATGTAAAGGGAGCAAGGAAAAGACAGAGAGGTAAAAGAAACAGGAAAAAAAAAGTCTAGCTTGAATTTATTTATTTGAAAAACATATTTATTTTTAAAAAGTGATGAAAATAAGGAATGTGACTCAACATGTAAAGTAAATTTTCAAAGCTGGATATGTTTTTTGGCAGTATTAAGGCACTTTTTAAAAATTCATTCACGGGATGAGAGTGTCACTGGCTAGGCCAGCATTTATAGCCCATCCCTAATTGCCCAGAGTCAGTCACATTGCTGTGGGTCTGGACTCACATGTAGGCCAGACCAATTAAGGATGGCAGTTTCCATCCCTAAAGGACATTAGTGAACCAGGTGGGTTTTTCCGAACAATCGTCAATGGATTTGTAGTCATTCATTAGACTCTTAGACAGCATTGATATACAGAGGAAACTTGGGATTGAAGTCCATAGCTCCCTGAAAATAACCACAACTTAGATTGGGTAGTAAAGAAGGTGTACGGCATGCTTGCCTTTATTGGTCGGGGAATTGAGTACAAGAGTTTGGATGTCATCCTGCAGCTTTATAAGACTTTGGTTAAGCCACACTTAAGAGTATTCTGTTCAATACCGGTCCCCACATTACAGGAAAGATGTGGAGGCTTTGGAGAGGATGCAGAAGAGATTTAACAGGGTTAGAGGGTATGAGCTATAAGAAGAGGGTAGAAAAACTCAACTTGTTTTCTCTGGAGCAGCAGAGGCTTAGGGGAGACTTTATAGAAGTCAATAAAATTATGAGATGCTTACATAGGGTTGACATTCAATTTTGGATAAGCACATGAATATGCAAGGAATGGAGGGATATGGATCATCAGCGGGCAGACGGGATTAGTTTAATTTGGTGACATGGACCAAAAGGCCCATCCCTGTGCTGTAGTATTCTATGTTCTAAATTCCAGATTTTTATTGAATTCAAATTCCACCATCTGCCATTGTGGGATTTGAACCCATGTCACCAAGAACATTAGCTGGATCACTGGATTAGTAGTCCAGTGACAATATCACCAGGCCATGGTGCTATCAACAACTCATTGATACTTTCTGGCCTGTCCAGTCAGTATCTAAAAAGTCCAGTGGGTAAGTAACATCCTTCATGTTTCTGGATACTCAGGGACTAGCTTTTGGAGAAATAGAGGACAAATTGGACAGCACTTTTGTGATTTGTGTATGTGCAGATGTAAGAAGTTGCCGTCCAATGTACTCAACAGCAGTCAGCACTAATAGCAACACCATTATTCTTATGGCAAAGTTTAAGCCATTGTATATATTCTCAGAAACTAAGAGTCTATTTGAAGTTTCATGGCTATTCACAGTGATATGATGGACAGTAATGAAAAAAACTGGAAAGGAATTTGACTTGTCATTGCATACTTTCCTCAGTTTTAGAATTTCACCTCATGTATTTTTGAATGCTGTACCATTTAACCAGCAAACTAAAGACACAGATCAAGCAAACTAACCGAACCAAATAGCTTAAACTGTCAGCACTTGCAGGAGCCAGCTGCCAAATATTTCCTCTTCAATCATTGATGCTGATATGCAATGGCTGTAAATTCAAGCCATTTAAGCAATTATTACAGGGATCCTTCAAGTGGAGGGATTAGAATTTTAAATACAGCTAAAAATAATAAATATCTCTCAATTTACCTTACATTTCATCACCCTCTGTCCATACTGACATCATCACTTCCAGTTCGGATCTCTGATTCCTGTACTATCTGGCCACAATACCTTTTGCAAATGTTATTGATATGAATAAAGCAGCACATGTTTATAATCTATAATGTTAAAGTGTGAGTGAAAGTTTTAACATCCACTGTTCTGAATAGAAAGATGAGAAGATGATCAACATGAAATGGCTATAAATTTTGAGGAAAAAGAGTAACAAGTGTTATTGATTCTAATTAAGATTTTATTGGTATTTTTCCAATATTTCCCTCATTGCCTTCTCTCCCACCATATCTGCTGCTCCAAATATTCCCCTCTATCCTCAAACTGCTAATAGTTTAATCAGTATTGAAAAGCCTCCAAAATCTCATCCAAGTAAGCATTCTTCATATGTGAGCTTGGTCAGTAAGTGCCCTTGCTGAATTGCATCTGGAATGCCGTAAAATGTTCTGTGTGCCAAAAAGGTTGAACTCCAGAGGGTAAGTGCCGTGGTCTCAATGAATGGCAGTCCAGACTAAAGGCGCTGTCTCCTATTCCTAGGTTCTGGTGCCTCATACTACACAAAGTATCACAGTTATAATTCATACTTTTCAAAGGGTTAGCAACAATGACAAGGAACATTTTCTGATTTTGTGGCCCTTGACATTGGCTAAATGTGGCATCAAAAAACTCTAGTGAAACTGAAATTAATGAAAAATTGCTGGATAACTAGTGTAGACCACTTTCCCATGTTATGATAGTACCCAGTTTTCCGACTATTTTTGACTTCTCACAAAGTCACCAATGACACTGATTCAATTTAGCTCAGTTGCCTCTCTAGTTACCTAGCTGAACAGTTCTTTTCTAATGGAACTCTGCATACCGCTGTCTTTTTCTGCACTAACCATGACAGTGGAACTGCTGTTTAGTAAACAGTGAACTGTTTTAAGCAATTTAATGAAACCCTTGTAACAAATCCCACTGTTATTCAATGGTAGTATAACACCTAAGTATTACTTTGGAACAACCAAAAATAGTGGATCTCAAATGTTACAACCCCTTGGAATTGTCCGATCCCTGAATGTGACAATGTTCAACAAGTGCTGGCTACATCACCAAGAAAATGCTTTCCAGAAGGATTCAACAAATATTCAAGTGGTCAATAACAAAAACAAAACACCATACTTGACTGGCATCCCATCTATCACCTTCAATATTCACTCCAGTGTGTACCACCAGCACTGCAGCAATTCACCAAAGAGTCTTTCAACAGTATTTTCTAAACCCATGATCTCAATTACCTACAACACAAGAGCAAAGATGCCTGGGAAGACCTTTACCTGCAAATTACCCTTGAAGCTGCACGTTGAAACTGTTCCATGTATCTTCAATGTCAATTGTGTTAAAATCCTAGAACTCATTTTTTTTTTAAACTGAGGAAAGTTACATTGAGATACATTGTCATTGAAGACATTGTCACTTGGATCTACCAGAATGATGCCTGGACTCCAAGTGGTTAATTAGAGGAGAGATGACTGAAATTAGTTTTGAATTGTCAGAATTTAGATGATTAAGGAATTATTTGTCAAAATTTAAGTAATAAAGGAGAACTGACTGAGCTCAGAGACAGCAAATGTTTCTGTTGTTTAGGAGGGCTAGGTTCATGTGATATTGTGTAAATAGTCCAATGGGTTTATTTGAAAACACTAGCAAATAAACCCATTGTACTGTAACCTAGTGTTGTGTGATTTTTGAGCGTGTCCAACCCAGTCCAACACTGGCACCTCCACATCATTGTGTAAATAGACTTTTCAGGAACAAAATACTTCTCTGAACCAAATGGTCATAAAAATTAAGAGTTCTCTTCCACACTGGCAATGGATATTAAATTGAATGTGAATTTTAAAACAGCAATTGATAAACATTTTTGAACCAAAGGCATATGGGGTAAATCGGGGTGTTAGCTCACAGATCAACATGGTCTCAATGAAAGTCAGCATGGGCAAAAGGAGCTAAGTGGTCTACATCTTCTCCCAGCTTCCTGTGTTAGCAAGGCATTTGATCGTACAAGGTATCGCAACTATAATGCACACATTGAAAAAAAAGTTAGCGACAATGATTGAAAATTTCCTCTGATTTTATTCAACTGAGATCAATCTTATTCTTTTTTTAAACCTCCAGTCTTTTATAAAGGGAATCTTATTAATTTTAGAATGGCAGAAGTAAACAGTATTTTATTAGCTCGTAATACTATCTGATTTCATCCATGAGAGCAGTCAAATCAATCTTATTTAGCTTCTTTAAAAGGGAGAGTTACAAGCATATCAACATATCTGTTGAGTATATAAGGTAACCTGCAGGTACATTGGAAAATATCCTCAATCATGCTTCTCATAACAAAAAACTCTAATGTCCATTTATGATTGTAGGTTGATTATGTCTGTCAAAAAGCTAATTTCTAAACCTGTGCAACAAAAGTTGATAAAATCACGCAACAACCTATCATGAACAAATAAATGTAAGAGAGAGCAAAAAAAATCCAAATTTTACAAATCAAAATGGTACATATTTTACACTCGTGTGAGAAACTAAATATATTGACCTATGTATTGAGAGTCGCAACAATCACAGATGAATTGCCACTCCACTTATCTTAAGACCATAAGACATATGAGCAGAAATTAGGTTGGTTTGGCCCATTGAGTCTGCTCCTCCATTCAGTCATGCCTGATAGTTTGCAACCCCAATTTCACACTTTCTCCCTATAACCTTTGATCTCCTTGACAACCAAGAAATGATCGATCTCTGTTTTAAATATATTCAATGACCTGACCGCCACAGCCTTACATGGCAATAAATTCCACAGATTCATCACTCTATGGCTAAGTGAGTTTCTCCTTATCTCCATTTTAAAGGATCTTCCTTTTGCTCTAAGGCTGTGCCCTTGGGTCCTCATCTCTCCTGTCAATGGAAACATCTTCCCAACATCCACTCTGTCCAAGCTGTTCGGTGTTCTGAAAGTTTCAATCAGATCCTTACTCATCCTTCTAAACTTCATTGTGTATAGTCCCAGAGTCGTCTAATGTTCCTCATAAGTTAAGCCTTTCATTCCTGGGGTATTTCTCATTATCCTCCTCTGGAACCACTCCTGGCCAGTACATCTTTCCTGAGATATGGAGCCTAAAACTGCTCACAATACACTGAATGTGGTCAAAATGAGAGATGAGGACCCAAGGGCACGGTCTTAGAGTAAGGTGAAGACCCTGTAGAATGGAAATAAGGAGAAACTCCTTTAGCTAAAGAGTGGTGAATCTGTGGAATTCATTGCCATAGAAGGCTGTGGAGGTCAGGTCATTGAGTGTACAAAGCCTCAGAAGTACATTCCTGCTTTTATACTCTAATCCCAAAAAGAGTTACAGGTAGATAGGATAATGAAGAAGGTGTTTGGTATACTTTCCTTTATTTATCAGAGCATTGAGTAGAGGAATTGGAGGTTATGTTGTGGCTGCACAGGACATTGGTTTGGCCAGTTTTGGAATATTGCATGCACTTCTGGTCTCCTTCCTATCGGAAAGATGTTGTGAAACTCAAAAAGGTTTAGAAACGATGTACAAGGATGTTGCCAGGGTTGGAGGATTTGAGCTATAGGGAGAGGTTGAACAGGCTAGGGCTGTTTTCCCTGGAGCGAAGGAGGCTGAGGGGTGACTTCATAGAAGATATAGAAGAGACCTAAGGGGCACCTTTTTCATGCAGAGGGTGGTATGTGTATGGAATGAGCTGCCAGAGGATGTGGTGGAGGCTAGTACAATCGCAACATTTAAGAGGCATTGGGATGGGTAGATGAATAGGAAGGGTTTGGAGGTATATCGGCCTGGTGATGGCAGGTGGGACTAGATTGGGTTGGGATATCTGCTCGGCATGGACAAGTTGGACCGAAGGCTCTATGACTCTAAGTGTATAAAATATGTCCAAAGTATTTTTTTTCCTGTTATTCTCCCTGCTGTGTTCTTAATGCCTGAATACATGGAAGTGTTGAAGTATATTACAATGGACAATTGTCAATACCTTGCGCCCAATTGTTAATTTTTTGCATGAACAGTAGCAACCAATGGGTTTGCTATTTTTACTTTTACTTTTGCTTGATCTTGTCCTTGTTAGACATCCACAGTTAGCTTACAATCAAAGGTTGGGAATTATCACCCATCTAATTATCTCCCCAACCGTTCTCATCATCTGAAGTCCAATTTGGCTCTCCAACCAACTTTAGTTAATATAGTTGCAAGCTCTGTCTGCAAGCCACTCACCAATCTGTCCTGGAAACATGTCATCATTCCTTCACTGTCACTGTGTTAACATTCTGGAATTTCCTCCCTAGCGGCATTGTGGGTCTACCTACCTCACATGGATTGAAGTGGTTCAAGAACTAAGCTCACCACCACTTTGGACTAGATAATCCACCTCAAGCTGAGAGTAAAAAAGACTTCTGTTTGGAATAGACTGGGATAATTCAGAAGCAACAGCTTCTGCACATTAAAAAGTTGTTAAGCTTTGAATAATTATCACTATCACTGTCATCTGAGATTTACTGAATGTTTAATGGCATTTGGTAGAACTTGATTCACAAGAGACACTTTTTTACACCTGAAAGGTCCAGATACTCCAATGGCCAGAGCTACATTTCCACAGCGCAGTCTGGAGTTGGATGTAGGGACTGCACAGACTCTATGTGAAACGTCTGGAAAATTGAGGCTTCAGATGGATGATTCTACTGCTCCTGGAACCCCCCCCTCCCCCACCCCAAAGAAAGGCTTAGACATCAGAGTGGGTTCCCTCTGTTAATAGTTATAGAGGAAAAGTGAGACAATGAAATACATAGTCTCGCTCCAAGTAATTATTAGTGTGAAGCCCCACCCACAATTTACCATCTAAAGTCCCATCCCTTGTTTGCACCTCCACCACCTGGAACACAATTTGTCCCCCACCACCAGCCCAATACCCCACAGATAGATCCCTATCCCTCAACCCACCCAGGCCATGTGTGAGGCAAATTCCATCCTCCACCCACACTAAGCACTCGGTACTCCAACTACCTGGCACCTTATCCAATTGACACCCTTCTCCTGCCATCCCAACCCGACATCTGCCTTGATGTGTTCTGAAGAAAGGTTACTGGACCCAAAACACTAACTCTGCTTTCTCTCCACAGATGCAGCCATACCTGCTGTGATTTTCCAGAAATTTCATTTTTTGTTTCATTTCCATTGAAAAGCATTTCTTTGCTTAACCCACATGTTTATCTTTCCACAGCGACTGTCAGAGTTTCTGGCCCTGCTGCTGCTGGACAGTTAAATCCAAATCTCAGAACATGGCACACTGTTGCAAAAGAGTGTGTGGTTTGACTTCCATCAACTGTCTCTTGCACTACTGGGGAATTGGGTTGATTTCAGTTCTGTTCTGCATCTCTGAAGCCACTGGGAATAGATTAGATCCATGCTAGAAACGAGGAGATGTGTGCTAAACAGAAATATGTTTTGGCTGTTTGAGAGAAGGCAGAGAGTGGGGATAAAACTGTCCTTCTCAGGATGGAAGCCAGTGACTTGTGGTGGTCCACAAGGGTTGGTGTTGGGACCACAACTTTGTACTTTACACAATAATGATTTGGATGAAGAAACTGAGGGCATTCTGGCTAAGTTTGCAGATGATGCAAAGATAGGTGGAAGGACAGGTCAGTATTGAGGAGGCAGGGAGGCTGCAGAAAGATTTGAACAGTTTAGGAGAGTGGGCAAAGAAGTGACAGATGAAATACAATGTAGGAAAGTGTGAGATCATGCACTTTGGTAGGAAGAATAGAGGCATGGACTATTTTCGAAACGGGGAAAAAAATTAGAAATCAGACATGCAAAGGGACTTGGGAATCGTAGTCCAGATTTCTCTTAAAGCATACTTGCAGGTTGAGTCGGTAGTTAGGAAGGCAAATGCAAAGTTGTCATTTGTCCCAGGAGTCATAGATTCATAGAGATGTACAGCACAGATACAGACCCTTCGATCCAACTAGTCCAGGCTGACTAGATATCCCAACCTAATCTAGTCCTATCTGCCAGCACCAGGTCCATTTCCCTCCAATTTATATACCCATCCAGATGCCTTTTAAATGTTGCAATTGTACCAGCCTCCTCCACTTCCTCTGGCAGCTCATTCCATACATGCACCACCATCTGCATGAAAAAGTTGCCCCCTAGGTCCCTTTTAAATCTTTACCCTCTCACCCTAAACCTACACCCTCTAGTTCTGGACTCCCCGACCCCAGGGAAAAGACTTTGCCTATTTATCCTATCCATGCCCCTCATAATTTTGTAAACCTCTATAAGATCACCCCTCAGTCTCCG
>NC_057736.1:37524420-37572607 GCF_004010195.1 Chiloscyllium plagiosum | reverse complement strand
CATACACCAGCTCCTCAGCCATGCATTCATCTGCTCTATCCTCCTATTCCTGCCCTCCCTAGCTCGTAGCACTGGGAGTAATCCAGATATTACTACCCTTGACGACCTCCTTTTTAAATTTCTACCTAACCCTCTGTAATCTCCCTTCAGAATCTCAACCTTTTCCCTTCCTATGTCGTTGGTTCCAATGTGGACAATGACCACCTGCTGGCCCCTCTCCCCCATGAGAACATTCTGCACCCTCTCTGTGACGTCCTTGATCCTGGCACCAGGCAAACAACACACTATTCTGCTTTTTCTCTGCTGGCCACAGACTTGATTGTTTCTATTTCTTAAAATAGATTTCCATGGATAGAGGAGCCCAAAACTAGAGGGCATAGGTTTAAGGTGAGAGGGGAAATATTTAAAAGGGACCTGAAGGGCAGCTCCTTCACACAGAGATGGTTCATGTATAGAATGAGCTGCCAGAGGAAGTGTCAGGAAACTGGTACAATTACAACATTTAAGAGACATTTGGACAGATATATGAATAGGAAAGGGTTAAGAGAGATATGGGCCAAATGGCAGCAAATGGGACCAGCTTAGTTAGGATACCTGGTTGGCACGGACAAGTTGGACTGAAGGGTCTGTTCCTGTGCTGTTTGATTCTATGAATCTATGACTCATGCAGAAGCAAGAGATCAACCTGTTCATTAATGACAATCAATGGTTATGTTACGTACTCATTGTAAAATTGTCTGATGATGGCAAATTGACTTTTCTAGTTTGCATTCTTGTGGAAGGCACGCTAGTGGCCTTGCCACGATGGTGTACTTCTATTTCATCTTGCTGCCAGAGCATCTCCGTTCAACAATTCTGAGTCAATGTCCTGTGCAGTTCTTGGATTGAGGATAGTGCCATTGTAACATTGGTATCATAAACTTAATTATTAACCTTCCCAGACAGTGTCTCTCAACACTGCACACACAGTTAGAGATTAGATGATGTCTGTAAACTAATTGCATTCCAAATCTAGCGCAGGAATTAACGAGCAGAAAATTGGAAAGTTAGTCATAGCACAGAAATATGACAATGGACTTTGTTGATGTGACTATTTCAACAGTGATCAGTTCTGATATAACTAAAGTTCACATACATGGAATGGATTCAATAAACTCGAATGATGATCTTCACCCGTAGGGGTAGAAAGAGCTTGGCATTCTGCTCATCATTTTCTCTTTTATAGTTGTGATGTGAGTTGCTTAATTTGACACATATTTGATTCCTGATGAAAGGCTTATGCCCGCAACATTGATTCGCCTGCTCCTCAGATGCTGCCTGACCTGTTGTGTTTTTCTTGACTCTGATCTCCAGCATCTGCAGTCCTCACTTTCTCCTACATATTTGATCTCTGAAGAAGGTGGTGTAGATTCCAGCTTCATTTGTAGGAAAGTGAAGCCATAACTAATATTGAGCTCCAGGTTTTGTGGTAAGGCATAATGAGAGGTGGTGGCTTAGCGATAACATCACTGGCAATCCAGAGTCCAAGCTAATGTTTGGGTGACATGGGTTTGAATTTCACCTTGGCAGAGAACAAAACTTGAATTCAGTTAAGAATAAAAAGCCAGTCCAATGATGACTACGTAACCACTGCCATTTGTTATATTAAATAAGAATGGGTCAACAATATCTTCTAGGGAAGGAAACTTTCCAACTTTACCTGGTCTAGCATGCATGTGACTCCAGACCCACAACAATGTGATTGACTCCTGATATCCCTTTCAACACATGGGATGGGCAATAAATGCCAGCGATGTCCACATCCCATGAAGAATTAAAATAAACACTATCATGAGCTTTTGATTGGGATGTTAATTCAAGGCTGTTTCTGTCTAAATCTTGGTAGACAAAATCCCGCATTATCATCACAAAGCCTACTGACCAACATTAGTATTAACTTAGGTTTGCTAAATACTGTGCCTTGACATCCAACACATATGGATGTACCATCTTAGAATTACTTTGCTTTCAAAATCTTGAATTTCAACTCCATATACTATGAGCTGACAGAATCTTTTAGTAATTTTAACTTAAATGCTAACTCATTATGCTACTTATTTTACTTCTTCCAACATGGCTCTTTTTTCATTCCTTTACACATACCTAAAATAGTAAAGAAGGCAACTTTATTTTCAGCTCCCTCATCATCCGTGCACTCCCAATTTCCACAAGAGAGAGAGCCTCACAACAGAACAACTTACCATCACCAGACAAGAGCAAATAAGACTTGTACCAGGCACCACACAGCCCTGTGATATTATCTACTTATTGGACTGCAGCTGTGTTTCAGATCTCTGTACTATGTTTGTAGTGTTAAAACAGTCCTGTATTGTAACTGTGAATTATGAATTCAATCAAAAAAAAGCACCATACTGTTAGAAGAAACAAGTTGGAATGTTATACTTTTCAACTTTTGGCACTGCACATAAGTGAAGACTGGATAGATTTAAATGGATTAATTATATCATGCATGCCATTGACTATTCAACAAACAATCATATATGTGTTGTCATGGCCTTTCATACTTTAAAGAGGTCTAAGTTCAAACTGAAGCATTTTTGGTTTCAGCATAAGTTGAGAGAATAATTAGCTAAATGGCATATTCTGAATTGGCCACAATGGGTGTAGTTGTCCAAATTACTTTGGGGATAGTTTTGGGTGGATTTAGATTTAGATTCTCTGAAATGAAGCCAACCTGATAGATGCCCATCTCGGAATGGTTAATCAACATTGTGAAAATTTAAGTGTGTTAGGATAGACGTGTTGATTTCTGTGGAACATCATACTATGGTACCTGCTACCATACTCATTAAGCACGTATCAGTCATATCTATGCATTTCTAAAATAATTTCAGTTAACCTAAGAAAGGTTGCGCCCATTTTGTCTTGAAAGGGTGCTTCACTACCATGAGAAACTTGCCCCACTTTTCATTAGACAGTTGGAAATCAGTAAACACATTGCTTTTTTTGATTTGTTGATAGCCTCAGAGAAAGGATGCCAGCCACTAGTTTTGTTTTTGATCAATAGAACATTGGCTGTTCGGAATAGTGGAAAAAAGAAATAACTGGCTTTTATATAATACTTTATCTGAATTTCAAAGCAACCGTTTGTGTGTGAAGAATTTTTGGGGAGTCCTCAGAGACAATCAGATGTTACAGAAGAGCAAATTTGTTCTATCTGCACATGTCTTTCAAAAGTTTCCAAAGCACTTCACACAGAATGTATTACCAACAAATTCAGTCAAGTGAGTCTGGTAGTCACTTTATACAGAATTGCATTCTATTGTCAGGTAAGAACTGACTGAGCAGTGAAACCAATTTTGCTGTTGTGGCTTTAGGGATGAATGTTATCCAGGAGACCTTCCCATTTTCCATAGAATGCCTACAGTGGAAGCAGGTCATTCAGCCCATTGGGTCCATACCAACGCTCTGAAGAGCATTCCACCCAGACTCAATCCCTTACCCTATAACCCCACATCTGCCCTGGCTAACCCAACTAGCCTGCACAACCCTGGACACCGTGGAGAATTTAGCGTAACCAATCCACCTAACGTGCACATCTTTGTAACTGGGGGAGGAAACCAGAGCACCCAGGGGAAACTTACGCAGGCATGGGGAGTATATGCATACTTCACATAGACAGTTGCCTGAGGGTGAATCGAACCCAGGGGTCCCAGGCACTGTGAGGCAGCACTGAGCCACAGTGTTGCTCCATTCTTTGGATGGCTTGAGTTGCTTGCCTATCATTCACTGGTAAACTGAGGGAGGCAGTTAAAATCATGCTATATTTGCAGAGGCTGCAACTTCATTGATTGTTTAATGACAAAACATCTCCTTATCTGGTGATTGTCCTACACGCTTTGTTTTATTTCCATCACTCTCCGAAAGGAGCATTTATCCAGTGTGGCAGTAATAACTCTTTGGGACTTTACCCAAGTGCTCATTTCTCACAATGGGGCATTGATGAATGTAACTGAGCCTCTTGTATAGTGGCATTACAATTAAGTCCATTCACTCAACATCCACTCACCATTTACTTCCTGCAAAGTTTAATGAAGAACTAACTAGAGCAGGAATTCCCATATCTAGCCAAAAGATTGAGAAGTCAATTGTAACAGCTATTTTAGCGCAATACATCAATTGAGTAAATCTGGTTTATTGGAATCATGTTAAAAATCTTCCAGAATTTGATCCAAGGAACGAGTTGTATTTTAGAGCTCTGTGTAATTTGCTATATGTTGCTTCCTTTGCCAACTTCTTGAACACATTTGTTTCATTTTCTCTGCATGACTTGATAGATTAATATTTGTTTCTGCTAATATTTCACTGTTACAGCCCAACTGATTGGAATCTCATCAACCACCTTAAATGATCATTCTTTCTGTCACTAAAGCAGCAATACCAACTATCTATATGAATCACCAGAGCAACTCAACAAGGTTTCTTTGGAGGGAAAAGTGAGGACTGCAGATGCTGGAAACCAGAGTTTAGATTAGAGTGGTGCTGGAAAAGCGGAGCAGGTCAGGCAGCATCCAAGGAGCAGGAAAATCGACGTTTCAGGCAAAAGTCCTTCATCAGGAATGGAGGCAGGGAACCTCCAGGGTGGAGAGATAAGTGGAGGTGGAGTGGGGCTGGGGAGAAGGTAGCAAAGAGTACAATAGGTGAATGGAGGTGGGAATGGAGGTGATAGGTCAGAGGGGGAGGGTGGGGGAAGGTAGCAAAGAGTGCAATAGGTGAATGGGGGTGGGGATGGAGGTGATAGGTCAGAGGGGAGGGTGGAGTGGATAGGTGGGAAGGGTGATTGGCAGGTAGGACAGGTCATGAGGACAGTGCTGAGCTGGAAGGTTGGAACTGGGATAAGATAGGGGGAGGAGAAATGAGGGAATGGTGAAATCCACATTGATGCCCTGGGATTGAAGTGTTCTTCCTCCAGGCGTCGGGTGGTGAGGGAGCGGCGGTGAAGGAGGCCCAGGACCTGCATGCCCTCGGCAGAGTGGGAGGGGAAGTTGAAATGTTGGGCCACGGGGCGGTGAGTTTGATTGGTGCGGGTGTCCCGGAGATGTTCCCTAAAGTGCTCTGCGAGGAGGTGTCCAGTCTCCCCAGTGTAGAGGAGACTGCATCAGGAGCAACAGATATAATAAATGACATTGGCGGATGTGCAGGTGAAACTTTGATGGATGTGGAAGGCTCCTTTGGGGACTTGAATGGAGGTGAGGGAGGCAGTGTGGATGTAGGTTTTGCAATTCCTTCGGTGGCAGGGGAGGGTGCCAGGATGGTACGGTGGTTTGTTGGGGGGCGTGGACCTGAACAGGTAGTCATAGAGGGAACGATCTTTGCGGAAAGCGGAAAGGGGTGGGGAGGGAAATATATCTCTTGTGGCGGGGTCCGTTTGGAGGTGGAGGAAATGTCGGCGGATGATGCACTTTATGCAAAGGTTGGTAGGGTGGAAGGTGAGGACCGGGGGGGGCGGGGGCAGGGGTTCTGTCCTTGTTACAGTTGGAGGGATGGGGTTTGAGGGCGGAGGTGCGGGATGTGGATGAGATGCATTGGACGGCATTTTCCTCCACGTGGGAAGGGAAATTACGGTCTCTAAAGAAGGAGGCCATCTGGTGTGTTCTGTTGGAGAACTGGTCCTCCTGGGAACAGATACGGCAGATGCGGAGGAATTGGGAATACGGGATAGCATCTTTGCAGGAGGTAGGGTGGGAAGAGGTGTAATCCAGGTAGGTGTGGGAGTTGGTGGGTTTGTAAAAAGTGTTGGTGTCAAGTCGGCTGTCATTAATGGAGATGTAAAGGTCCAGGAAGAGGAGGGAGGTGTCAGAGATGGTCCAGGTGAATTTAAGGTCGGGGTGGAATGTGTTGGTGAAGTTGATGAACTGCTCAAACCCCTCGCGGAAGCACAAGGTGGCACCGATGCAGTCAGCATTGTAGCAGACGAAGAGGTGAGGAGTGGTGTCAGTGTAACTACGGAAGATGGACTGTTCTATGTTGCTGACAAAGAGACAGGCATAGCTGGGGCCCATACTGATGCTCATGGCTACCCCTTTGATCTGGAGGAAGTGGGCAGAAAATGTTCCCCTCCAACTCTCACAGCACCCTGTTTTGGAACCATATCACCAACCCTGCATGGTACCTGGCTCAAAGATCAGTAGCTCCTTCACTAGCAGGACCATGGCACAACCTTACCATTTGGAATGAAATGGTTCAAGAAGGCTGTTCACCACCACCGTTTCAAGAGCAGTTAAGGATGGATAGTAAATGTTAAGTCTAACAGCAATGGCACATCCCATGAGCAAAGAACAAAGCTCTTTATTGTTGGCTCTGAGGAAGAGTCCCTAGACCTGAAACGTTAACTCTGATTTCTCTCCACAGACACTGCTGAGATTTTCCAGCAATTTCAGTTTTTGTTTCTTTATTGTTGGGCTTGATGTAAATCAGCATCAGTTCAGAACTGAATAAAAAACTTAGAAGGCTGGTAAAATCTAAAAGTGTTGACACTTCGATACCCCCTGTATGAAAATAACTAGTCAACAAGTAGTTAAGAGAACAAGGGTTGCAGATAATAAATCTATACATGTAATTATGAACCTAATAAATGGGGCACTCTAGAAAGATCAGGGCAGTATTTTTTAATTGTTCATAGAATGTTGGCATTGCTGATTGGTCAGCATTTATTGTCCATCCCTAATTGCCAATTGAGTGGATTAAGTTAACCACGTTGCTGTAAGTCTGGAGTTATATGTAAAAGGCTGATAGGTCCTGGAGCTGCTTCATCAGCAAAACAAATAGATATTTATGACAGTCACATAGCTGCACATGGTCTCACATTTAATTCCAGATTTTTATTAAATTGAAATTTCACCATCTGGGATTCAAACACAGGTCCCCTGAACAGCCCAGGATTACTGAACTAAAGGTATTACTGACTAGGAGAAAGTGAGGATTGCAGATGCTGGAGATCAGAGTCAAAAGGTGTGGCGCTGGAAAAGCACAGCCAGTCAGGCAGCATCCAAGGAGCAGGAGAGTCGATGTTTCGGGCATAAGCTCTTCATCGGGGATGAACCACTGAACCATCACCTCTCCTTTGTTTTACTTCACCATATCTGACTTCACAGAAGATTAGCTGGTCATACATAGAACAGTGAAGTCAATCATTTTCTTCTAGAAGTTAGCCAATGTAGTTGCTTGTTATATCAGCTGGGCCCCACACTTTGCTATTCAGAGCTGTTTGAAGTCAAAAATATGGTGCAGGAAATTATGATGAAATTAGTGAGAGGAGTTTTTATTAAGTGTCCTTCACATGGCATGAAAAGACAGGAGAATATAAATGTATCTTTTTCAACACTCTTTCTATAATACCAAAGAGAAATCAAGTTATGTGACCCCAGCATTATGTATACACCTCATGAAGAACACTGGGACTTTGATGTTGCTGAAGCTAACAATCTCATGAAACATTTTGGATAATGTAAGTAGGGAATAACTTTAAGAATTGTTCAACTAAACTTTAAGAGTGTATTACAGTTTCCTTTATCATTAATCAGTTTTTAAATGTATTATTTTTAATTAATATTAATTCATTCTCAAGTAGACTTGATGTTACTTTTGGTGTTTTTTTTTCAAAAAAATCTCACAGCTTAATAGATAATAATAGAAGCAGGGGATTGTGAAATGGAGTTGTTTAAAATCCTCAATTTGTTTGCAAGGGCAACTATCACACAAGATTCCTGTAAATTGCCAGAAGTGTTAAGGGAAGCATAGTCAGTAGAAACTTTATAAAGGGAATAAGATAAATTCTTCAAATGGAAGATATTTAGAGGATTAGGGAGAAATGACAAGGTAGTGGCACTAACTAGAATGCTCTTCAATGAACTATAAAAAAATGAAGGGTCATATGAGGGTGAGAGGGGATAGATTTAAGGGTTAATGTTTTCCACGCAGAGGGTGGTGCGTGTATGGAATGAGCTGCCAGAAGAAGCTATGGAGGCTGGTACAATTATAACATTTAAAAGATATCTGGATGGGTATATAAATAGGAAGATTTAGTGGGATATGGGCCAAATGCTGGCAAATGGGAATAGATTAATTTAGGATATCTGGTCGGCATGGACAAGTTAAACTGAAGGGTCTGTTTCCATGCTGTACATCTCTATGACTCTATGACGTCTTTGCAAGCTAAAGCCTCTTGGGTGGTTCTGGCATATGCGCTCCATGGTGAACATTGACCTTTGTTGTAGGATATTACAATGATGCAGGATAGTGCAACTCTGGGGGCAGGATCACAAGATTCTGATGAAAATTTGATACCAGATAGTCAATTGCAAAAGTCGCACTAGTCATCTTACATAATTTTTAAAAGTTCATTCATCAGATGAGGGCATCACCAGCATGTCAGCATTTATTTCTCATCCTTAATTGCCCAGAGAGCAGTTAAGAGTCAACCAAATTTGCTGTGAGTCTGGAGTCACATGTAGGCTAGACCAGGAATGGCTAGCAGTTTCTTTCTGTGAAGGACATTAGTGAATCAAATGGGTTTTTCCTGACAATTGACAATGGGTTCAAAGTCATCTTAATTCCAGATGTTTTTATTGAATTAAAACTCCACCCTCTGTCATCGTGGGATTCGAATCCAGGTCCTGAGAACCCTTGTTCTTTGGATCAACAGTCCAGCGAGAATACAATGAGCTTATCACTTCCCCTGCATTGCACTGATGAAGAGTGAGGTGTTGTAGTGTTGCAAACTGATCTGTGTTCAGGGGGAAATTATTGTGACTCTGGGCGTTATGCTTTCTTAGCAAGTATGGCTGGACACAAACATTTCCATGTTAGACAGAAGCTCAGATTGATAGGACTTGCAGCAGCAATAAGTCAATAAATAGTTGAATAAAAGTCAGCATTAAAGGTGATATTGATATGGAAAGCAAAATGCTATGGCAACATTGCTGCAATGTTACTACAAGATGACTTATGGCTATTACTGGAATCGGATTCAAAATCTTGCTGATCTCACTGTGTATGATACATTTATGAGTAAATGCAATATAATCCATGGACACAAAAATTTATGTTCCTCATTTGACCTAAATCAATTGTTCATTGAATTAGCTCAGGAGACACCATGAATAACTTTGATACAAGCCCAAGTACCCCAATACATTAATGAATGTGCTCACAGGAGCTGAATTGTGTGGCAACTCGCCAAGTTTTCTCTCTGTTCTCCTCATCACTCTAGCTTGTGAGAGATGGGTTGCTGAGATCTAATACTTCCAATACCAGCTTCAAAGTGTAAATCTAAATTGATTCTGCCATTCAGGCTGAACTAGTTCCATTTCTGGGTCAACGTATTTTGCACAGTGATTATAAAAAGGAGAACCGCATAATGGTCCCTATTTTAAATGAGCTGTAAATTTGCATATATGAACAATATGTTCTGACATCCCAACCCACTGTAGTGATTGAAATGCTAAGGTAAAAGAAAACAGTTGAAATAAGTTTATGATTGTATGCACTCTCTTGGAACAACATGCAAAAAAAGTTGACTTAAGCTTTCAAACTTATCTCTTTGGTTAGTTAAAAGTAGGATTAAAATAAGTCGTGAGTACAAAATTGCAAAAATCTGAATTGGCTAATATTTGAAACAAAAAATGATTAACTAATAATCTGTGAAACATCTCTCAACGTGGGTGGATTCATTACAGAGAACATTTTGCTTCTAAAATGGGACATTTTATCTACATATTCGCAAGGAATTGCTAAGCCAGTGATCAGCACATTGTGATGTTATTCTAGTTTGAGGCGATATGGAAGGAAAAGATTATTGCTTACACTCAGCATATCAGGAACATATACCTCCTCATCATTAAAACTTGCCTTTCACATAATTAAATATCAGCCTTAATATTATGTACTGGATTTAATTTGCTTTTACTGCAAAAGTTCAGCCTTTTCTTCAGGTTCATGGGTGGTTAACAATGAGAGTCCATTACTGTAAAGAGAATGCAGAGTGCTTCAATGTACTAGTACTCCCACCAATGTGGAAGGTTCATCTCAGTCAAGTGACTAACTGGTTACATGCATCCCTGTGATGAGGAAGAGAGAATTGTCAAATCTGTTCCATGTCACAACCTTATGACTGATTCAGAAACACTGACTCAGAATTTGTTGGGAAACTTACAGTGAGTTAAATGCACATGGCATTATTCATGTGTAAACAACCTCAGCAATTTTTGGTAAGGAAGAGATATGACTCTATGAATCAGGATGATTTGTAGCACACTGCTATTATGTTTACAATAATGAAACCTTACCATTAACCACCTCATGAACCTGAATAAAGTGCTGAACTTGTATGGTAAAAACAAACCAAACTCTGCGCACAAAGACTGATATCAAAGTAGGCAAAGCAACAATATTAGTGAGGAGAGATATGTTTTTGCAGAGCTGCTGAAACTCTCAGGTCCAGGAATGAAACACCTGGAACTGTAAAGTTTCATTCTTGTAGCAGTGAATTGTTTTGAAAGATTGTAAAAAGAAATAGTTCTTACTTTTATTGCTTTTCATTTTTCAATTTCCTCTTCTCTCAATTCAACATTTTTTTTCTCTCTATTTTCCTTCAACATCTAATTTGGGTCCAATTCACCAATAGATTAGAACAGTATCAGAATAGTTAGGCTCTTGTTTTTGACTGGCATAGACACAATAGACCAAAGGCATTTATGGTTGTCAAACTCCAAATTAAAACAAAAGCTAAGCATAATTCCTGTTTTACTTACATCCAACACTCACACCTTCACAATCTATTTTTTTTAAAACAAGAGAAATTACCATAACTTCATTGTGTTATGATCCCAGCAGATGGTAATATTGCACAAGTCTGATCCCTGAGTAAACGTCGGCCTGAATATTTTATTTTTGCTGTTTGCTTACCACGATAGTCAGTCATCAAGCACAAGAGGGAATCAAAATAATTTTAACAAAACAACAAAAAATTATTACGTACAAAAGGGGAAAAATTAACTATTTTATAGATGAGAAATAATCAAAACAATCTTACTGCAAACATCAGAAATAAAAATTCAACCCTTTTAGCCACGAGAATTTTACAGATACTCAAAACTCAGTGAAAGATCACCCGATTTCATTTCTAAAGTTTCTATTTCAGTTGGCAAAGCAGCAATTGATTTTATTGATAATTTTCTACATTAATCTGCTGTCCCATTAGTTGACCTACCCAAGACCCTTACACAAATGGTGAACGTGGCTCAGATCTTTGTAAAGTATGGGTTCCGTAAACTCCTCTTCTTCAGCTTTCTGTTTCTGGATTTTTTTCTCTTCCCAGCTTTAAGCCACAAGACTACTGATTGTGTTCGAGTCTGTCTAAACTATGTTGTTACTATTCCAGGCTTTCATTCCATTGATTGGTTTACTGCTCCCTCTAAAAGCAGCCTGCACATTCATTGCCCTTCGAGAGAGTTGTCTTTCTGAACTGACTTGGTTCCATCTTTGTCTCCCTGCCTCATAGGAAACCTTCTTGCAAGTCAATAGCCCTTTTTTCTCCCTCCCTCTTATCTACTATTGTTTCCAACGCACTGAACAATTCCACTTCATGTATCTTAAAAGCCTCATTTAAATACATGTTAAACATTTCTTCAGAATTGTGTAACAATCTCAGAACTCAAAAATGAAACTAAAGCTATGCTTCCTGACACAATGGACACTAACAAATCAAACTTACCATTATATAAGCTTTTATCCACTTTAGTATACTTGTTTCCAAATAATAATTATTAACACAATAAGTTATTAATTTTCATCACAATTGTTAATGCACTCCTCTTTAGATGTAAGTGTTAAATTTTAACACCAATTTACTTTGGACCACATTGAAACAACAAAACAACCCACTTCTTTGTGAGGTAAAATATGTTAAAATCTCCTGGCGCTACATGTTGAGAGCAGATACTGAATCATTAATCTACCCAAATTTGCCTTTCAATTGATAAATGTGTTTTTCTTGCTCTTTGAGGGTTCCTGCTATGTACAAAATGGCTGCCATGTTTACTGTCATAGTATGTCAATGGTTGCCAAAGTATTTCATCATACGTGAAATATTTGAAGATATTACTACAGCAGGTGATGTAAAGATACATTTGACATAGTCTTCCCAGATTTTAGGGCTGTTTTTTCATTAGAATGAGACAATTGGTGTGGCTTAACCAAAAGGTCACCATGTTTTAGGTACGAAAGATGTTGAGAAGCGAAGTCTTTTGTGGTAACCTCAGCAAGTGTGGGAATTGAAACCATGCTGTTGACATCATAGAACATAGAACATAGAACAATACAGCGCAGTACAGGCCCTTCGGCCCTCGATGTTGCGCCGATCCAAGCCCACCTAACCTACACTAGCCCACTATCCTCCATATGCCTATCCAATGCCCGCTTAAATGCCCGCTTTTAAGATACATGAAGTGGAATTGTTCAGTGCGTTGGAAACAATAGTAGATAAGAGGGAGGGAGAAAAAAGGGCTATTGACTTGCAAGAAGGTTTCCTATGAGGCAGGGAGACAAAGATGGAACCAAGTCAGTTCAGAAAGACAACTCTCTCGAAGGGCAATGAATGTGAGGGAGAGTCCACCACTGCTACTGGCAGGGCATTCCATGAACTCACGACTCGCTGAGTAAAGAACCTACCCCTAACATCTGTCCTATACCGACCCCTCCTTAATTTAAAGCTATGCCCCCTTGTAATAGCTGACTCCATACGTGGAAAAAGATTCTCACTGTCGACCCTATCTAAACCCCTAATCATCTTGTACACCTCTATCAAGTCACCCCTAAACCTTCTTTTCTCCAATGAAAACAACCCCAAGTGCCTCAGCCTTTCCTCATACGATCTTCCTACCATACCAGGCAACATCCTGGTAAACCTCCTCTGTACCCGTTCCAGTGCCTCCAAATCCTTCCTATAGTATGGCGACCAAAACTGCACAAAATACTCCAGATGCGGCCGCACCAGAGTCTTATACAACTGCAACATGACCTCAGTACTCCGGAACTCAATTCCTCTACCAATAAAAGCCAGTACGCCATATGCCTTCTTCACCGCACGTAGTGAGGAAAAGGGAGGCTTGGATTTGTGAATAGTTGTTGTTTAGTCTGCACTGTATAAGTTCGGAAACTAAATTGTTACTTGTCTTGAAATACTGGAATGTAGGAGTTCTCTGCCGCTCATGTTTCTAGTGACGGCACTACAAGATGAACCTTTGCCATCAACTACTACCCTCTGTCTTCTTCCAGCCAGCCAACTCCTAATCCAACCCTCCAACTCACCCTCAATGCCATACCTCCGTATTTTTTGCAGTAGTCTACCATGGGGAACCTTATCAAAAGCCTTACTAAAATCCATATACACCACATCTACCGCTTTCCCCTCATCCACCTCCTTAGTCACCTTCCATAACAAGCCATCCGACCCACTGAGCTAAACCAAGCACAAGAAAAGTTAGCATAGTCTTGCCAGAACATAGTGATGCCCTCTCATTAGAGAGAGGCATTTGGTGTTGATTAAACTGGAGGGTCACCATAGCTCAGGCAAGGGGAGAGGTTGAGAGGGGCCATTCGTAGTGGTAACGTCAACAATGTAACATCAATCCAAATCTCATTTACTCACAGCTGGTAATGGAAAAAATGACTATTCATCTGTTAGCTAAGAAACAGGGCATAAAATTGTGAAGGTGGGAGGAAATCTATTTTCATCAGTGATCTTTTTCATCTCAATTCCATTTTCCATCACTGCTCATCTGTAATATAAAACCCTGTATTCTGACCAAAGTTTTAATTACAATTGGATTATTTAACATTGAAAAGAAGTCTTGTTGCAGCATTTCATCTTGCACCACCCAGCAGGCCAAACACATCAAACGTATAAAACACGTTTTACTGCAGGAGAGGAGGGTATTGGTCAGGTGGGCAAGTAACTTGGATTGACCTGAGAACTGCTGTAGCTTCCCAAGCTCCCACGTAATTCAAAAAGGACATATGCCTTGATTATATTCCATTTGCTTATTATGAAAGGATTCCTGGAAATGAATGGAAACTGCTTCTGTAAAGCACAAATGAACCACATTACAAAAGCAATAGATTAGCTTAAACTGTTCACTAGGGTAACTATTAACACACTCGGGATTACACACTAATTGCTGCTCAATGAGGGTTTGTATCAAATCTTTTATTTCTTGAGTTGTTTCGGATCATACGTAAGCAGCCTGCATTTCCATAGTCCAAAAGAAAATATC
This sequence comes from Chiloscyllium plagiosum, assembly GCF_004010195.1. Taxonomy (NCBI): domain Eukaryota; kingdom Metazoa; phylum Chordata; class Chondrichthyes; order Orectolobiformes; family Hemiscylliidae; genus Chiloscyllium; species Chiloscyllium plagiosum. The sequence continues at coordinate 37,558,274 of NC_057736.1, read as the reverse complement.
CACTGTTCCACAACTGAGCGGCAATTGTTGAACTAGAACGAACATGCCAATATCTACCTAAAATAATTTAAGGAGAACAGTCAAGCTCATAAAATGGATAATTTTTATTTGTTTTCCTTTAACATGCATTATGTATTGGGCATGGTTATCTGCAAACAAAATGAATATGTTCCAGCCATTCGATTTTATTAAATTACCTGGGAGCAGTTGTTTCCTCAGTAATGGTGCCTTTGCCAATCAAAGTCAAAATGACAACCAGATAGTATACTTTTCCTTCCGCAAAGGATATTTTCATGATTAGATTAGATTCCCTACAGTGTGGAAACAGGCCCTTCAGCCCAACAAGTCCACACCGACCCTCCGAAGAGCAACCCACGGAGACCCATTGCCCTATATTTACCCCAACTAATGCACCTAACACTATAGGCAATTTAGCATGGCCAATTCACCCAACCTGCCCATCTTTGGAATGTGGGAGGAAACCAGAGTACCCGGAGGAAACCCACGCAAACACTGTGAGAATGTGCAAACTCCACACAGATAGTTGCCCATTTAGCATTCTAGCGTTTGTTCTAAGTACAAACTAAAAAGCTTTGGTAACCTGTCTCTCTTATCAACAAAATTCAGGTTCTGTCCAAGTAAGCAATAATATGATTCTTGGGTAAAGGTTTCCTTTCCTTAAAGAAAAATCTCATCAATGCAAATCTATGGTTTCAGATTTCTTTTCCTCTAATCTACACAAACCTGACATGACATGAGAAGAAATAAAACTATTAAAGTATAAAACCTGGTCACTGTCAACTTTCCTCCCATCAGTTAGTACTGACATTAAAAATGACATCTACGGATTATTAGATTCTAAGCAGTCTAATCAGGAGAGAAAAACAGGTTACCCTCTGAGGAACAGATTAGCAATATCTGTGAATGATATATAAAGCTCTTCTGAAAAGGATTTGGCCTTCACCAGTCTGGAGCATATAGATGAACAACACGCCCTGCATCCGACAGATAGTGGGGATAGAACAGACTGAGTGCATACTGGTTGGCTAAAATTTGTATGCCATTATATGGCAAAATAATTTTAGAAATGCAGAAATAAATTACACTGTCAAATACTACAGCTCACACATATATTATTCCAAATCCAGTGAGATTAATTTGTACGTTGTTCATAAACATAACTGATATTGTGCAAGCTAATGTCACCCTTACATGCTGAGGCATCAGTCGGCAATCCTGATGGGACCCCTCTGATATTTTAGCATTCTAAGCAATAAGGCAAAACGTTTTCTCTTAACAAAAAGTAAACAAAAAGTTCTTATGTTATTTCAGTGCTGTTTGCATGGTGATTCTGAATGGGAGATCATCTGCCATTCAGGAGACAGTGCCTGTAAGATTGAATTTTCATTCAACGGGTCCAGGTGCCAACTGGAGTTTGGTCTAGTGCCACCAGAAAGAGTTCTGAACCAGCTAGATGGGCTGCCGCACTCCAAGGGAGGTTCTTTAAAAATAAGCCCACTGCAGGTGCTGTGGGATTTTGAACCAGTTGTGGAAAGAATAGCAGTAAAGCAAGGATGAGCAGTGACTTCATGTGGTATCAACACTCTTTTGCAGTGACGTCTTATACATTATGGATACGTGCACGGTTCTTAACAAGGATTTCAATGTCATAGTTGATGATGGTTAAACACCGATTCCATTCTGAATCTTCTCCTTTGTGGACAAGAGAGAAAGTAATGAAGTTATTGAAGAATCAACAAGAAAGAATTTGCATGATGACCTGCTTTCCTGCTCGGCAATATACACACTTGAAAAGGCCAATACAGTCCCACACATTCATGGATATGCTGAATTGAATCCTTTAACCATGTTTTTCTGTAGTTTCTGCAGTGTGGAATCTTTGCCATTTCTTATTGTAGCTGTTGACATTTGCCAGACCAATTTAGAGAATATATTCAAGTTTAATGTTCATAAAGTCAACTTGCAGATCTAAGTGTGTATCTTCTGTTTTTAGTGGTTTGAGCAGCTTGCTGAGTGTATGTAATGTGAACATCAAGTGGTACATAGTATTCAGTGGTATTATTGCTGGACTATTCATCCAGAAACTCAACTAATGTTCTGAGGACAGGGTTCAAATCCCACCGTGACAGATGGTAGAATTTGAATTCAATAACAAAAATAAAATCTGGAAGTAATAATCTAATGATGACAATGAAACCATGGGTTGATTGTCAGAAAAGAAAACATCTGGTTCACGAATGTCCTTTCAGAAAGGAAACTGTCATCCTTACCTGGACTGGCCTACGTGTGACTCCAGACCCATAGCAATGTGGTTAACTCTTAAGTGCCCTTTGGACAATTAGGGATGGGCAGTACATGCCTGGCCGAGCCAGCAATGCCCTCCTCCCATGAATGATTTTTTTTTAAAAAAGTTGCTTAACTTGTATCTGAACTCACAACAACATTGGATCTTTATTAGGAGATGGTGCAGTACACAAATCAATGATGTCCACCAATTCACCTCTGGTGATTTGTGAACAGTCTCAAATTATTTGCCAAATAGATAGGTATGAATTTGCATGATTCCAAAACTGAAACATGCACAAGTAGTTGGACTGTGCTATGGACAGAGCTTGAAGTAAACAAAAGGTTATTATGCTCTTTCAGTGTTGTGTGCGGTGGCTCTTAATAGAACATCATCTGCCATTTTGGATCAGTTCCTGTAAGATTGAATTTTCATTCAATTGGTGCAAGTGCCAACTGGCGATGGGTCTGCTCTCACCAGAAAGCAAATGTAACTGGATTAACTTTTTGCACCCATGCTCCCAGACTTTTCCATGGGATTCCAGCCTCAGGAGAGTTGTTTCTCTTACATTTTTGATGTTTTCAATAATGACTGTGCTTCAAAAAGGCACTGGTGGTCCTTATGCTACAGGAAAGCAATGGCTTCATCTCTAATTCCTGCAATAATGAAGGGTTTTGACCAAAATTGGGAATGTATGGCGACAGGAAATTAATGTGGCATAGACATCCTGGAAGATTGCCCCTGACTTGAGGAATTGGAACAGCTTTTATGTCCACTATTTTACTAGGTTCAAGAGATCCGTCCTTTTTTTGCACACACTTCCTGAGCTACACCAGTCTATGTGCTCCTATAATCTATTGAGATACAGCTCCTATACTTTTAATGATTCCTTCTTGCTGCATCTTCTCTAACTGAATCTTTATATTTGCCTTTTAAGTTGACACTGTTCTTGTGCAGCAAGTCAAAGGGCAAGCTTGTATTCTTCAAGACCAATGTGGAAGCTACCTTAAAGCTTCACGCTTCCTTTGTTCACCCCATCTCATCCCCATGAAATATAGTGGGAGCCAGGTTCTGAGGAAAGCAGAGGATGGGGCCCCCAGGTTCTGGGTTCCACATCCATTTTGGCTCAGGCATAAAGCTCTTTTGAATTTACAAACATTTGGCCCCAAAATTTCAGCCAAGAACACCCCAATGCACACAGAGACTCATGTTCTGGCTCTTGCACCCCTTACAAAGAAGGCTAATTTGATTTTCATTAAGGGCAATTTTGTGCTTCACAACACTAATTTGCCCGAGTTGGATTTGACACATGAATCTGCAGCTAAAAAAGAGCGCTTCAAAGATGTAATGTTGCATTAAACCTGGATCACGGAAGTGCATACAGATTTTAGATTCTTTGCCTTACCCAATTCCTTTGGATTTTCCAATTCATTTCTTTATTCCTTTTCCAAAATATATAAATAAGACACAGACACTTGCCAGATGCTTTTTTTTCCCTTTCGGGACTGAGAGATTTGGAGGATAATTGCAGCAGAGTGTTTGGACCAGCAATTTATTTTTCTCTCTAACATTAACGATTAGTTCTCACACAATTCTTACACTTTTAATGTTTGTGGTTAGTTTAAATCAAACTGAACAGAGAAGTCAGTTGTTTTGACCAATCAGAGCTGTCTGGTTTACTTTTAATGATGCGAAATTAGTGGAACATTCTTTAATTTAAACTGTCTTGATGAAAACATATATTAAATTGCCATTTGATCCTTACAATGGGATTTCACACTGAGAAATTTAACTTGAATCCTGTTGCTAGTGGGCACAGGTCTCCAATAAGGTCTTAATTAACAGTCTAACCCACATGGATACCTGGTACAGGTACAAGAATTGCTTAACTATTGCAAATGCCCTAGCCTCAGAGCTGAATTACTTGGATAATGTAAAAAAGATACGAATCAGGGAACATGCCAGTGATCACATGGATTGTTTTGTATGACTGTAATCAACATCATATTCCATCTAGCACAGTTTTGCCACTCTCTTAGTCTGTCCAAATCCTTCTGCTGCCTCCCTGCTTTCTTAACACTACTTGTCCCTCCATCTGTTTTTATGTCATCTGCAAACCTAGTAACAATGCTCTCAGTTCCTTTATCCAGATTGTTAATGCATAATGTGAACAGTTGTGGTCCCAACACTGATGCCTGAAGAGCTCCACTTGTCACCGTATGCCAACCTGAAAAAGACCCCTTTATCCCTCTTCTTTGCCTTCTGCTAGTCAACCAATTCTCTATCCATGCCAGTACCTTGCCCCTAACACCAGGAGCTCTCACTTTATCATATTTAGCAGCCTCTTGTATAGCACCTTGTTCAAAGGCCTTCTGGTAATCCAAATGGAACATATTCACTGGTTCTCCTATGTCTAACTTTCACATTACTGCCACAGCATTCGAATGGATTTGTCAGACATGACCTCTCTTTGACAAAGCTGCGCTGACTCAGTGCTATTTTACCATATGCTTCCAAATACTCCACAATTGCATCCTTAATAATGGACTCTAAAATTCTACTAATTTTATGACTAAGATCAGGTGGACTGGCCTATAATTTCTGCCTCCCTTCCTTCTTAAACAGGGGTGTCACAGTAGCCATTTTCTAGACTTCTGGGATCCTTCCTGACTCCAGTGATTCCTGACAGAGCACCACCAATGCCTCTACAATCTCCTGAGCTTTCTCCTTCAGAATTCTGGGGTGTAGTCCTGGTCTAGGTGATTTATTCACCTTCAGACCTTTCAGCTTCCCTAGCACCTTCTCCTTCATGATAACCTTTACCCTTACCTCTGCTCCCAGATTCTCTTGAAGTTCTGATATGCTGCTGGTATCTTCCACCATAAAAACTGATGCAAAGTACCTATCCATTTCTTAGCTAGTTACCCTCATATTTAATCTTGCCCTCCCTTATTACTTTTTCAGTTGTCCTCTGCTGGTTTTTAAAGGTTTCTCAGTTCTCTGGCTTTCCACTAATCTTCACCACATTGTATGCTTTTCATAGAACCCCTACAGTGAGATAACAGTCCCTTAAGGCCAGCAAATAGAAAATCACCCCTCGAAGAGTAACCCACCTAAACGCATTCCCCCTACCCTACATTTACCCTTGACTATTGCGCCTAACCTACACATCCCTGAACAATGTGGACAATTTAGCATGGCCAATTCAACTGACCTGTACATCTTTGCACTGTGGGAGGAAACAGTAGCACCCACAGGAAACCCATGCAGACATGAGGAGAACGTGCAAACTCCACACATATAGTAGCCCAAGACCAGAATTGAACCCGGGTCCCTGTGAGGCAGCAGTGCGAACCACTGAGCCACTGTGCCCCTCTTGCTTTTATTCAGTCTGGACTTCCCTTGTTGTCTCATCCTCCCCTTGGTATGTTTCTTCTTCCTTGGGATGAATTTCTATCTCTGGAATTATCTTAAGAAACTCCTGATATGGTTGCTCCACCATCTTTCCTGCTAGACTCTCCTTCCAATTAAGAGAAAGTGAGGACTGCAGCTACTGGGGATCAGAGTCAACAAGTATGGCGCTGGTAAAGCACAGTCAGTCAGGCAGCATCCGAGGAGGAGGGTAGTCGACGTTTCGAACATAAGTTCTTCATCAGGAATGTGAAGGAGAGGGTTGGTGTTCCAATGGGGCTGAGAGATAAATGGAAGTGAGGTGGGGACGAATGGAAGGTAGCCAGGAATGTGATAGGTGAATGAAGGTCGGGGTGGTAGTGATAGGTTGGAGTGGAGGGTGGAGTGGATAGATAGGAAGGGCAACCCTATCATTCTGGGTCTGACAACTTTCAGGGATTTATGCACCAGAGCACTGAGATCTCTCTGTTCATCCACACTGCCAAGAATTTTACCATTAGCACAGTTCTCTGCATTCCTGTTACTTCTTCCAAAGTGAACTATATCACAGTTTTCTGCATTAAACTCCATTTGCCACTTCTCAGCCCAGCGATGCAGCTTATCTATGTTCCTCTGTAACCCACAACATCCTTCAGCATTATCCACAACTCTGTGTACCTTAGCACCATCTGCAAATTTACTAACCCCATCCTTCTCTGCCCACATCCAGATCATTTATAAAAATGACAGCAGTGGTCCCAAAACAGATCCTTGCGGCACACCACTGGTAACTGAGCTCCAGGATGAACATTTCCCATCAACCACTACCTGCTGTCTTCTTTCAGCTAGCCAATTTCTGATCCAAACCACTAAAACACCTTCAATCCCGAAACTCCATATTTTGTGCAATAGCCTACCGTGTGGAACCTTATCAAATGCCTTATTGAAGTCCATATACACCACATCAACTGCTTTACCTTCATCCACTTGTTTTGTCACATTCCCGAAGAATTCAGTAAGGTTAGTGAGGCACAACCTACTTTTCACAAAGCTGTGTTGACTATCCCTAATCAAATTATTCCATTCCAGATTATTATAAATCCTTACTCTTATAACCTTTTCCAACACCTTACCCACAAGCGAAGTAAAGCTCATTGGCCTATAATTACCAGGGTTGTCCCAATTCCTCTTCTTAAACAAGGGAACAACATTTGCTCTCCTCCAGTCTTCTGGCACTACTCCTGTCGACAATGATGACATAAATATCAAAGCCAAAGACTCTGCAATCTCCTCCCTGGCTTCCTAGAGAATCTGAGGATAAATCACATCCTGCCAAGGGATCTGATCTATTTTCAGATCTTCCAAAATTGCTAAACATCCTCTTTGTCAACCATAATCCCATCTAATCTTGTAGTATATTCTCACTAACATTGCCCTTTTCCAATGTGAATACTGATGAAAGTATTCAATTAGCACTTCCCCTATGTCCTCAGATTCCACACATAACTTTCTATTATTATCTTTGATTGGCTTTAATCTTACTCTAGTCATTCTTTCATTCCTGTTATACCTATAGAAGGCCTTAGGGTTTTCCTTAATCCTCATGCCAACAACTTCTCATGTCCCCTCCTGGCTCTTCTTAACCCTCTCTTTAGATCTTTTCTGGCTAACTTATAACTTTCAAGTCCCCTATCTGAGCCCTTGCATGTCATATTCACATAAGCCTTCCTCTTCCTCTTGACAAGAGCTTCAACGTCTTTAGTAAACCATAGTTCCCTCTCTCGACATCTTCCCTGCCTGATAGGTATGTACTTATCAAGGATCCGCAATAGCTGTTCCTTGAATTTCAAGAGTGTCCTTCCCCATCCTATGCATCCTAAATCTTGCCTAATCGCATCATAATTGCCTTTCCCCAGTTATACCTCTTTCCTTGCAGTATATACCTATCCCTGCCCATTGCTGTTGTAAACATAACTGAATTATGGTCACTATCGCCAAAGTGCTCACCTACCTTCAAATCTAACACCTAGCCGGGTTCATTCCCCAGTACAAAATCCAATATGGCATCGCCCTTTGTAGGCCTGTCTACATACTGTATCAGAAAACTCTCCTGCAAACATTGAACAAAAACTGACCCATCTAAACTACTTGAACGATAGTATACCCAGTCAATATTGGGAAAGTTAAAGTTCCCATAACAACTACCCTGTTACTCTCACTCCTATCGAGAATCATCTTTGCTATCCTTTCCTCAACATCCCTGGAACAATTCGGAGGCCGATAGAAAACTCCCAACAGGGTGACTTCTCCTTTCCTATTTCTAACATCAACCCAAACTACCTCAGTGGATAAGTCCTCCAACATTATCTCAGCTGCTGTAATATTACCCTTGATTAACAATGTCACACCCCTCCCTCTCACCATCTTCTCTGTTCTTACTGAAACATCTAAATCCCGGAGTCTGCAACAACCATTCCTGCCCCTTCTCTAGCCATGTCTCTAAAATGGCCACAACATCGAAATCCCAGGTACCAACCCACGCTGCAAGTTCACCCATCTTATTCCGGATGCTCCTAGCATTGAGAAACACACATTTCAAACCAATGCTGGTTGCCGGTGCACTCTCGCGACCTTGTAAATCTATCCCTGACCTCACTACCCTCAACCTCCTGTACACTGGAACTACAATTCAGGTTCCCAGCCCCCTGCTGCATTAGTTTAACCTCCCCCTCCAACACCGAAGAGCATTAGCAAATATCCCCCCCAGGATATTGCTACCCCTCATGCCCCAGGTCACCCTAGTTCAAGTCCCACCTATTCCAGAGATATGTAATAATATCTCTGAACAAGTTAATTAGGAAAGATAGGTTAATTTTCTTTTTTAAAAAAACGCAGCAATGAACAATTGAACACTACAAACAGAGTCATCTGCAGTGAGTTCACAAGATCACATCTCAAAGCTTTTCAACTAGTGTTTTACAGTGTACTGGATAAGAGACCCAAAGCTTGCAAGCTCAAATCCTATAATGACACATTTAGCAATCAATGCAACATATTTGTGGGCTTGTACCATTTTACAATCAATGTGAATACTTCTACATTGTTGAAGAAGTCCTGCGGATTGGTGAATGTTTTTCAAGGAAGGAATCCTGCCATTTCAATGGTCCATGTGAGGCATTTCCACATGCCTCACATGGAATGTTTGGTTTAGAATGTATTCCTTGTAAAACACAAAAAAAGGGATCAGCACCACTTTCTGAAGGCAATAAAGACAAATTGAGCTGTCAATAAGGACAGATCCTACAAGCAATTCTATCAATAATGAATGAACTCCCAGCTTTATTCACTTGAAGTGGCAACATGGAGGAAGCAGACAGATGAGAATAATTAATGAAAGAGGTACACAGCTGGCAATTGAGAAAAATTATGTTGACCTGTTAAAAATCAGAGCCTCTTCCAAGTTTTTAAAACTTTGATTGTACTCAAGTAATGGTACCTTTGCAAGTGTTTAATTCCTCAAATCATAGGACGTTGTGATAATCTAAGTAAACATTGAGGGCTCTAATGGCATAGTGTTAGTATGTCTTCCTCTGAACCAGGGGTCTGGGTTCAAATCTCACCTGCTCCAGAAATGTGTGATAACATATCTGGGTAGGTGATTAGAAAATATCTATAGTGCTGTTATGATACAGCAGTAGTGTCCTTGCCTCTGAGCCAGATGTCCCAGCTGTGGCAGAGCTGTCTCATAATATGTTCAAACAGTTTAGTTAAAATAACGATAGATCAGCCTGTACAAGCAAGTTTGAGATTTCATGTTAATGTACTCAGTTGGATGTTAATAAACTTCCAAATATCTGATGCAACAAAAACCTGACTCTGTTATATGTAACATGGGGATACTATATAAAAAAACCTCAAAGCACATCAATGGGAAGAATTCTGAAGAATCATCATAGAATCCCAACAGTGTGGAAACAGGCCATTTGGCCCAACAAGTTCACACCAAGCCTCCAGACAGTAACCCACCCAGACCCATTTCCCTGCCCTATTATTCTACATTTACCTCTCGTTAATGCACCTAACCCACACATCCCTGAACACTATGGGTAAATTAGCACAGCCAATTCACCTAACCTGCACATCTTTGGTTTGTGGGAGGAAACCAGAGCACCCAGAAGAAACTCACACAGACACAGGGAGAATGTGCAAACTCCAAGCAGACAGTCACCCAAGGGCAGAATCGAACCCATGTCCCTAGCACTGTGAGGCAGTAGAGCTAGCCATTGAGCCACCATGCCGCCCTAAGAGGCTTGCAAGAGCTAACAACAAAACCAGGAGTGGTTAGTGTTGCAGGGATAAAGAGGGGCCAAACAGAAAAAGAATAAGTGAAGTTACAGAGGAAGCAACAGAAATAGAGCTGCAAGAAAGAGAGACGAAGCATGCTTCAGAGCAATCATTGAGAAAGAAAATTAAAATGCATTTACAAGTTAGTTCATTTCATTTTAATGAGTAACATGTAAGGAGGGCCATAAATACTGCCTTTCACAACCTAGAGTCCAATTGCTGTGTTGTCAACAAAGCCTCTGAAACTGAAGCACTAACTCAGAACTATTAGAAACATTGTGTAAATATAGAATGAGGAAATGAAAGTAAGCATAGAAATCAGAGGAAGATTGCAGAAATCCAAAGGAATACAAGGAGAAGGTGCAGAATTGATTCATTTCACTGGCATTAAAATTAATCTGTCGTGCTCAGAAATTGTAGTGTTATGTTGCTGAGAAATTAAATAAACTTTAGATTTAATGATCACTATACTGTAAATATCCTAGAAATCTTTTAAACTTGAGTTTAGCAGTGATGTAATCAAGGGAACAAGACAGAAGAGCATGTAATGCAACGTAGTGAGTGACTGAGGATCATAGAATCCCTTCAGGCTTATCAAATCCACACTGCCCCTCTGAAGAATATCCCATCTCTCCCCATTCCCCTAACCCCATCCTGGTAACCCTGCATTTGCCATGGCTAATCCACCTAGCCTGCACATCTTTGGCCTGTGGGAGGAAATCCACGCAGACACAGGGAGAATTTGCAAACTCCAGTGACAGTTGCCTGAGCCTGGAATTGAGCACAGGTCCCTAGCGGTATAAGGCAGCAATGGTACAGCACTGAACCACCAGAAGAGAAAAGAGAAAGAAAGTGAGATTGCTTTCTTGGGATCAACATGATATGGGACAGAGACAGAACTTTTATCTGGGTGCCAGAATTATATACTTATTTCAGTGAAGGTACAGAAAGAGATTCTGTCATAGTTCAGAAGAGAAGGAGAGAACTATCCTTTGGCACTAACAGTTAGAAGGAAACACTGCTGAAGGGGAGGAAGAGAGACTCAACTAAAACAGGGAGTTGGGAACAACTAAAAACCAAAAGATACAGATGCTATAAATCAGAGACAAAATCAGAAACTGCTGGAAAGGTTCAGTAGATCTGGCAGCACTTGTGGAGAGCAATCAAAGTTAACCCTATTTCGGGTTGAGTCATTCTTCCTCAGAACTGACTGTTTGACAGATGCTATTCTGATGCATTCAAAGGAAACACTGCTGTACATGGTCAACAGTGACAGAAGCTATGGTCAGGGTTTTGCAAGCAATACTGCAATGATTTGTGAGTCAGTTCTGAGCAACTTGAAAGGAAATGTAGTAATATTATCCAACCTCATGTTGTTAAAAATGCAATTTGTTCTGCAGTGAATGAACCTAGTCTAACTTGGAAGGTATGATAGAGATGATACAAAATAATGCAAATTTCACACTTCATTGGGAGAAATCTCTTATTCTAATCAACAGAACTTCATTATCATCAAAAAGCAATTAACACTTGTTGGAACTAAAGCATAAAGGAACAAAATGAGCCATTACATCTGTCTTTTAATCAGATTAATTTTCCTTTGTTATTTTAAGAACCACAATAGAAAGAGAAGCATGATGGACACCTATGACGTATAGGGCTTCCAGATGTATTAATGAGAAAGTACAGGGATAAAAATAAAGTTATATGTTCTGTAATATCACTTGTCCTGAAGTAAAACACATATAAAAGCACAGCAGGAGCAAATCACTACAGATGCTGGAATCTGTACTAAAAACGGAAATGCTGGAAATTACACAGATCGGGTGACATCCACAGAAAGAGAGCAAGTGAAGGTTTTGAGTCATCTAGACTCGGAACATTAGCTTGATCTCTCTCTCTGTAGATGCTGCCTAACATGCTGTGATTTCCAACATATAAAAGCATGCCTGGTAGTTGCATGGTTTTCAAAATATCATAAACCTGTAACATGGTACTGTATTATGACCTGTTATTAGCAAACATGGTATCACCAAAATTTGATTAATGAAAACTACTCATTTTTTTCAATGATGTGGAGCTGCTAGTATTGGACTGGGGTGGACAAAGTTGAAAATCACATGGCACCACGTTATAGTCCAACAGGTTTATTTGAAAATACAAGCCTTTGGAGTGCTGCTCCTTCATCAGGTAGCTAGTGGAGCAGGATACATAGGGTACGGAATTTATTCGTAAAAGATCAAAGTGTCATACAACTGATGCGATGTATTGAACAGTCCTAGATTGCTGTTAAGTATTTAATCATTTAGAATGGGGATGCAGGTTTTGAATGATTAGTATGTAAATCCCAGAATTTCTTTCAAGTCATTGCCTTGAGATAACATAAGGCTTTATTGGTATATAAAAAAAGTGACATCTCAGCTCTTACAATGCATTAAAGGTGTGAGGTTAGAGTCTGTTTGTATCCCAACCTTGAATCAGACTGATTTTATTTCCAAAGTACTTAACAGCCATCTAACTTTGTCTAATATATCACATCAGTTGTATGACACTTTGGCCTTTTACTTATAAGTTCTGTGTCCTATATATCCTGCCCCGCTGGCTATCTAATGAAGGGGCAGCGCTCCAAAAGCTTGCATTTTCAAATAAACCTGTTGGACTATAACCTTGTGTCATGTGATTTTCATTTTTCAATGGTGTAACATTCCAATATATATAATAAAATCGGGATGGATTTGCTGAACATTTTGCCCACTGTGAAACGCTGAAATATTCATTTCAGCGTTTCACCGTGGCGGCACGGTGGCACAGTGGTTAGCACTGCTGCCTCACAGCGTCAGAGACCCGGGTTCAATTCCCGCCTCAGGCGACTAACTGTGTGGAGTTTGCACGTTCTCCCCGTGTCTGCGTGGGTTTCCTCCGGGTGCTCCGGTTTCCTCCCACAGTCCAAAGATGTGCAGGGCCAGGTGAATTGGCCATACTAAATTGCCCATAGTGTTAGGTAAGGGGTAAATGTAGGGGTATGGGTGGGTTTCGCTTCGGCGGGTCGGTGTGGACTTGTTGGGCCGAAGGGCCTGTTTCCACACTGTAAGTAATCTAATCTAATCTAATCTAATCTAATCTAATTCATCTTGAAATAACAAAGATTGCACATGCATTGTCATCACAAATGCTTCTTCATGCATTTCACTATTTACTAATGGTGACTCCTACAGTTGCACTGTCTCATTATCTCATACACATAACATTTCTATAGGTTTTCCTTTCCTGCAAGCTGGAAATTTGCATAAGCGATAACGTTATTTGAAATATTTACTGATTTCAATTAATTCTGGAGGATTGCTGACAAAAAGAGACATGCTCTCAAAGCTTGCACTCAAGACAGAATTGCAAGAATATAAAATCTCAAAAGGAACACCAATTTGCACTGCATGAGTAGAGGATGTTGTTTGTTTGGCTCGTACACCCTGACTGCTAGAGTAATTACCACACTGCATATATCATGGAACAGTTAACTGCTGATCAATTCTATGCATCACAAAAAGAGATGAACCACATCTAGTTCACTTGTATACAAATATGTCTATCATTTGTATGTTCGAAGTATAGTGAGGTTGATGACTTTCAATTAGTATCTTCCCAAAACATCACAGTGTCAATAATGTGTGTTGTCCACAAAATAATAACTGAGGAAAGATACAACATGGTGGGAGTTTTTCTCCACAGTATAGAAGACTGGCCATGTCTTATCAAGGTCCTTAGAACTTCAAGACTCATCTTGGATATATTTACAGAATTTCCTTCTTATCTGTGGAAGAGTCCAAAGCTGGAGAATCAACTATACAAAGCATATGTAGAACACACTTGGACTACCAGGTGCAGTTCTGGGCACCACATCTTATTCAGGGTATCGTAGCCTTGAAAGGAGTTCAGTGTAGATTTATCAGACTTACACATGGATTCCATGGGTTAAATTATGAGAGATTACACAAACTAGAATTGTAATAATTGAATTTAGAAATTTAAGGCAATTTCATTAAAAAAATGAGAAACATAGAGTAGATTTAGAGAAAACATTTGCATTAACTAGAAAGTCTGGGATTCAGACCATAGCTTAAAAAGCCAGATTTTCAGGAGGACATGAGATAACATTCTACACAAAAGTGTGGTAGAAATTTAGAAGTCACTTCAGCAAACAAGTGATACACGCCTACAAGCAATATTCATATGGCCCAAGTGTCATGAAATGACTATCTCTAACAAGAGAATCAAACTATTGTCCCTTGACATTCAATAGCATTACCATCACTGAAGTCCCTATTACCGACAACTGATCAGGAACTCAATTTGATTAGCCATGTACAAACAGTAACTGCAAGAGCAGCTCAGAAGCTAAGAATTTGCAGTAAATCTCCTCCTAACGTTTTGAAGCTTGCCTCATCTACAAGGCCCATGTCAGAAGTATGATGGAGTACTCACCAGTTTTCTAGATGAACGCAGCTCCAGCAATATTCAAGAAGCTTAATATACCATCCAAGACATAGCAATCTGCTTCACTGCTACAACTTCCAGAAACATCCACTCCCTCCACCACCATCCTTCAGTGCCAACTACAAGATGCATGACAGAAGTTCTCCAAGGCTTCTTAGACAGCACTTTAGTCTTGGAGAACAAGGGCAGCAGATACATGGCAATATCACCAGCTGCAGGTTCCACTCCTAGCCAGTCAATTTCCATTTCTCACTGGGTAAAAGTCCTGGAACTCACTCCCTAACAGCACTGCAGGTCTATCTAAAGCAAATGGATTTCAACAGTTCAAGGTGACAGCTCAGCAATGTTCACATCCCAATAAAAATTTTCAAAACCATCACCTTAAAATATGAGATTGATATTTTTAGCCAAGACATTAAGGTAAACAGGCAAATGCAGGTAATTGGAATTTGTTCACAGACCACCCTTGATCTCACTGAATGGCAGATCAGGCCCCAGTAACCACTCTAATCTTGATCCTGTGTGCCTTATCAGATAGCTATTTATAAATTGAGTAAAGAATTCATCATGTCATACAATGAATGGTTAAAATATGAAACCTATGACCATAAAGAGGCTGATGGGAGTAGCATAAGTGCATTGAAGGGAAATCTAGATGCAGGAGAAAGCAAAGAAAGATGATGCTGGGTAATTATTATGAAGGCTGGGTTGGCAGGGGGGAGGGGGTATCAAGAGTGTCATCTGAAATATAAGCAGTAGAATAGATCAGTTAATCTGAAATAAATATTACCTGCTGCAAAAAAGTATGACTGTAAATCTAATTGCTCACAGAATGCATCAGGATGAAAGTTCTGACCTTCTGGATACAAGCTGATGTTCTCTCTCTGTCATGAGTTTGATGCTGAGGACATTCAATCAGATGGGAGGATGGTGAGTGAGGAACATTCTACACTCTTGCTTCCACTCCAAACAAGCCCAACAAAAGATCTATGATGGCCTTCCTGTCTCACAGCCAATTGAGGTTCTTAGATGTGGGATAAATATTGTCCCTTAAGGGC
This sequence comes from Chiloscyllium plagiosum, assembly GCF_004010195.1. Lineage (NCBI taxonomy): Eukaryota > Metazoa > Chordata > Chondrichthyes > Orectolobiformes > Hemiscylliidae > Chiloscyllium > Chiloscyllium plagiosum. Next base: position 37,542,686 of record NC_057736.1, on the reverse strand, counting down.
CTCACCTTGCTGCCACAGTGGACCATGATTCTGTGCTTCTCCCATGTAATGCTTCGATGAAAATGTGTCAGATATATGCTTTCTCCTAGTTGAGATGAAAAGTCAGTGACCGGATGGTGCCTGAGCTTCAGGGTTTTGTAGCTTCTTTTGTGTCATAACTGTCAATCCTGGTACATGTGAGACATGTGATGCAGTAACACAATGATGGAATGAGTTACCAGAGCAAGTGGTGGAGGCTGGTACAATTACAACATTTAAAAAGCATCTGGATGGGTATATGAAGAGAAATGGTTTAGAAGGATATAGATCAAATGCTGGCAAATGGGACTAGATTTATTTTGGATATCTGGTCGGCATATAAGAGTTGGGCCAATGGGTCTATTTCTGTGCTGTATATCTCTACAGTTCTATGACAGTCCCAGTTAACTGAAACATATTTAACACACAAAGCATCAGATGGGGATGCCCGGAATCTAATTTTATGTGTAAAAATCTTCTGCAGTGGCAAACTTGTAATGCTAACTCACATATTCATTGGGGTATGAAGTACTGAATAGATAGTGGGACAGAGTGCAGCATATCATCCGTCCTCTTGGAGCACTAGAGCATTTTGTCATGTGCGACCTATGGCTACTGCACTCTGTTGCGACTTCAGTGTAGCCTTCATCAGTTGAAACAACCCCCTGTTGGCACCAAATAGTAAATCATTCTTCTGTTCTGGACAGCCTGCAGGAGAACCTCAATGCCTGTTGCAAGACACGTTCAGGGGAGACGGCAGGTGACTAACAGAGATTCAGTAATGTTCCTGTCCCACAGAAAATGAAGAGCTGTTTGGTACATCCCCAGACATCAAAGAAAGGACGATCCTGTATGGTTCATAATTTGCTGCTCATAGGTTTTGATACTCACCTCACGTACGCATATCTAACTAATTAAAAAGACCATCATTGTCCGACACAACCCAATCCATCCTCAAGCTGGAAGTACCCTTCACTATGAGACCCAAAATCTCTCTCAGTCTCAAAACAAATCAAAACACCGTTCCATATTTCTGTGACAGATTTTGTTCCTTTTAATTATTTCCTTTCAAACTCACTGGAAACCAAGTGCAGACTGGACTGGAAAATTCTCAATACTGTGCCTACTCAAGTTTGGTCAGGCAAGAGTATTTGGAGAGCTCAGCAGATTCTGCAGAGATAGAACTTAGTTGTTAAGAGCCAGTTTAGTGCCTGATTTTAGCTGCAGCTGAGCATCTGATAGCTGCTGTCTTAGCCAAGATCTCAATGGGTTTGAATTTAATAAGTTATTGTCCCAAGAGTGACTTGATTCTTCCTGCAATTGTCAGTTTTAATCGGGATTTGAACTGCATAATTTGGCACCTGAAATGTTGTGACTTGCTTTCATCCAACGGGTGCAATTGTGCTGTTCTCAAAGTTAATATTAGATTCCCTACAGCGTGGAAACAGGCCCTTTGGCCCAACAAGTCCACACTAACCATCCAAAGAGTAACCCACCCAGACCCATTTCCCTTTGACTAAAGCACCTAACACTACAGGCAATTAGCATGGCCAATTAACCTAAACCTGTGCATCTTTGGACTGTGGGAAGAAACCGGAGCACCTGCAGGAAACCAACGCAGATACCGGGAGGATGTACAAACTCCACACAGACAGTCACCCGAGGCCAGAATTGAACCTAGGACCCTGGTGCTGTGAGGCAGCACTGTGCCACCCCAATATCTTCACATGACATTCTGAAGACTAGGTATATAGATTCTTCCTCAATCCAATGGTGATTTACAAGAAATCAGGTTGTCTGCTCTGTCTGTCAGGTAGCATTTTAAGTCCCTAATCTCCTGTTTGTTTTGTCCACAATTCTGAATGCTGCACTGAGTTAATTATCTAGCCAAGCTGTTTGCAAGAGTTGGTAAACAGCAGCTAAATAATACCTCGCAGAAAGCAAAGGAACAATCTGAGCGAGGGGCATTCAGTGCAGTCAAATCATGGCCCATTTACAGACTAGCTTTGACAGAAATGCTACAGTACCTCACATTGCCATTTCAGTTAGCCAAGACAGAGTTACCACCCAGGTAGCAGTGACAGCTATTCATCCTGGGGAAGAGATGTGAGGGGGATTGCTTTGGTTGAAGCACGGAAGATTTAATTGAGAGGTCGCTCAAAATCAGGAATGTTTTTGATAAAACAAATAAGGAGAAACTTCGGCCAAACAACAACTAGAAGGACAAATCTAAAGGTAATTGTGAAAAGTATAGCTGAAAGGTAAGGTGAAAAAAATACTCATGCAACAAAATTATGATGGTTTGCATTCTAGTGCCCAAGATGGTGCTGGGAGCAGCTTTAGTAATAATTTTCAAAAGGAATTAGGTGGGGGAAGTGGGAGTTGGGAGTGAAAGGGGGGAGAGAATAAAATCAGTGCCATGTGCAGTAAAGACAAACTGAATTAATTGTATAGCTCTCAAAGAATCAGCATCAGTATGAGGGAATGGCATCCTCCTGTCATGCATGATTTTATGAAACTCTAGCTCTTGCTAATGATTGTGCCCATAACTAAGATTTACAAGAAATACATTCAGAGTTGATTTATGTTATCAACAGTGTCACAATCCACTGAACCAACCATATGCAGGTTCCCATTAGAATAATGAACTGAATCATTTGTGTTATTTGTAGTATACACGCACTGCACAGAAGACAGTAACCCAAGAATTCTAATAAGCCTTTTATCGTTTTGTAATTGATTATATAAACCACTTTGTTATTTTGTTGTTACAAAGAATATTTTCCCCTCTGCTATAAACAGAACTCCTGTTAACCTTCCTATGATGCAGGTTGAAATCATATACCATTGAACAGTGAGTGATTACACAAGCTCCTGAAATCACTGGAGCAATAAACTACTCTATATTGAACCCATAAACAAAGTTCTAATGGGGACAACTGACTTTAACTTTGTAGTGAGACAGGTATTTAAACAACAAGCTAATTTAAAAATTCTATATTCCTACAACTTGCAGATATCGATCCTTAGTTTACTGATTGTTGTGATCTGATAAAGTGAATTTTGAGAGTTATTGGATCTCTCATGTTTAGAGTGTTATACAAACATATAAACAATCATTCCCCGAACCTTTGTGATATTTTTGACCCTGGTTTTCACTGCTCTCTGTAGCTGATAGTTAATGGTTGCTGTTTGATTTAGTTTGGCCAATTTTCTGTCAGATCTGATTTCTCTGGTTGTGGAACAACTTAGAAGCTCATGGTGGCACAGTGGCTTAGTGGTTAGCACTGCTGCAGCATAGTGCTAGGGACCCGGGTTTGATTCCAGCCTTGGGCAACTTTCTGTGGAGTTTGTACATTCTCCCTGTGTCTGCATGGGTTTCCTTCCCCCAATCCAAAGATGTGTAGGTTAGATAAATTGGTTATGCCAAATTTGTCCCTAGTGTTCCAGGACCTGTAGACTCGGTGCATTAGTCAGAGGTAAGTGTAGAGTGATAGGGTCTGGGTGGATTACTCTTTGGAGGGTCGTTGTGGGCTTGTTGAGCCAAGTGGCCTGTTTCCATGCTGGAGGGGTTCTCTGAATTTTTGGTCTGTGGTCGCTTATCCACAGTTCAACGGATGTTTAAAGATATATTTATGAGTAAATTTCAAGGCATTGGGAGCATTGTGAACTGCAGGGAAGACAGTATCAAACATCAAAAGGACATAGACAAATTCGTAGTATGGGTAGATGGAGTGAAATGCACATCTGAAGTTATACATTTTGGTTGAAAGAACATAGATAGATATTATCAAAGAGTAGGGAGGCCTGGATGTATAGATATGGAAACCATTGGAGCTGACATGACAAGTGAAAAGCATGGTTAATAAATTAAGTAGTATCCCAAGTTTAATTTAATTTGGCATTGATTACAAGAGCAGGTGGTTATGCTGAAACTGTGCTAGACCCCAGACATTCTTCCAAAGAGGTTGCACACAGAACTGTACACAATTCTGCAGTCGAGGTCCAAGTATTGGAGACAATTATGATTCCAGGGATGAGAAATTTCATTTATGAAGATACCTTTGACTGTTTCCTTGGAGAAAAGGTCAAACGTTTTCAAAATCATGAGATAGCTGGAGACCAAGTCTGGAGAAACTGTGCCCGCTTGTAAAAGATCAAGAACAGCCATTTGCAAAGTAAGCATGATGTGAGAAGAACCTTTTTCCACAGTGAGTGGATCACGTCTGGACTGCACATGTTGGAAGTGTGATGGAGACAGGTTCTATGGAGACATTCAAAATGCACAGTATTACAGGGACAGGATGGGAGGGTGGCATGTGGCTCAGTGGTTAGCACTGCTGTGCCAGGGAGCCAGGTTCGATTCCAACCTTGGGCAACTGTTTGTGTAGAATTTGCCCATTCTCCCCCTGCCTGTATGTGTTTCCTCCCATGTTCCAAAGATGTGCAGGTTAGGTGGATTGGTCATTGGATATGCATGGTTACAAGGCTAAGGTGGGGGTAGCTCTGGGTGTGAAGCTCTTCAGAGGGTCAGTGTGGACTTGGTGAGCTGAATGGTTTGCATCCACACTGTAGTTATCTATGATTCTATGAACGCACGTAGCCATGACATTGTTTTGGTGAGACCTGCAGACATGATGGGCCAAACTACCATCTTCAATACTGTAACAATTTTGTGGATGCTTGAAAAATGCTTGATCTCATTACTATGCTCTGCCGAATTAGCTCATTTCAGAAGCTATGCCTCATTTGCTTATATAACTGTTGGGAATAACAACCAGGATTCCAACTCCTGAGTACTGTCCATTTATCTGTGCTGGAACATGGGCATTTGAATGATTGCAGGTACAGACTGCAAATGAACTTGACACGAGTTTGGCAGAATCACAGTAATCTCACAGTGTGACCTGTGAAAAGCCACTAATTAAAAAATTTACCCAAAGAAAATTAAATTATCCCTGCAGGTACAGGCTGTGTTTGTTTTACATAGGGAAGAGATAGACATGCGCTTCAAGATTCAAATGATAGAACATTTCTCTCACTGTCTATAATTTTAGGGAAGCAGGTTGATATATCATTGTCTTCGAACATGCCTTGGTTTTAAGTGTCATCCATTACTTACATAAGAATAATTATGGACAAAAGGATTTACACCAAAAATTCAATTGTTTACCTTGTCTTGTTTGATTTACCAAAATCAATGAACAACCACATTAAAATATGAATGCACCTTTTATGAACAGATTTAATGTAGTAGATGGATCTTGATAACCAAAGGACTCTCTATTCTGCAAATTCCTCATCATAGACAATCCACACCAATTGCTGATCTCAAAGCATTAAAGAGGATATCCAGCTCATTATATTTCTCCCAGCACTTACTTACAGTGTCTCATAACATAAAGTAAACATATACAAATAAAAATGTTCGAAAAAACTTCAGATTGTCATTCATTTAAATTTAAGTCTGAAGACATTCTTTTAAAGAAAACGAAAGTAGAAAGTGCTGGAAATGTTCAGCAGGTCCAACAGTATCTGTTGAGAGTGAAACAGAATTAATGGCCCAAGGGTTTTGGTCTCTAGAGCACTGGCGCTGGGAATGTATGTTGCAGTTGAGCACCAAGATCCTATGGAGGCCCACACATATGAGTATATGCAGATATTGACTGGACACTTTAAAATTCCAATAAGCCGATTTGCTGCAAATGTCTTTGACACAAAGGTAAGGCTGTTGACTTCAGTTATGTACGTACGCATACAAATATGAGATACCCGATCAAACTAAATATCACAACTGATTCTCAATGAACCCTTCACTGTGCATGACCACTCAATTACCCCTCCAATGACCCAATTCTCCCCAACAGCCAACGACCTGACTACCCACTCACACACCTTACCCACCTACCAATCTCGCCCACTCATTCATTCACTGAAAGAATCGAAGTACCTAAATATGGTAGCTATTATCATAAAAAGGCTTTGGCCTCTCCAGCCTACAATTCTTCTACATATATTGGAATTCCAAAGGCTGCCTATTTCTGCTTTAACCAGGGTTGGAATGTATGACTTAACATTGACAATTCCCATGTCTTACAGCAAACATCACTGGCAGTGACAATGCAGCATCCAACTGGAATGCCTCAGCCAATGTTTCAGGTCAGTGACATTTCATTAGAATTGAGAAAAATTAGCAATGTAATGGTTTTTAAGGGATGAAACTGGCACCATTTTTAAGGATGGCTCAATCAGGATCAGGGGTTTGAAAATAAACTCCTCAAAACTTCCTCATTTCTTCAATGGACTATGGCCCTACCAGCAAACCTCCCAATTTCTCCAGGTCTGTCATTGACCTTATCTCCTCCGAAGACTTCTTCCTTGAATACCAATCTCTCAGCCCACAATTCCCAACAGAAGAGAAAGGAAGTATCAAGATGGATCATATCGATGTGAGACAAAGGTAGAAATTGGAAACTAAGGTTATGAATTTTCCAGTTCAGGATGAGAGCAGGAAACTGCACTAATATATTCATCAATGTACCAGACAAAGTGGTGAGGGAGGGGTGTCAGAGTCAAGTAGAAACAGAACAAACAGTGTTGCACAAATCCCATAAAATAACCCTTGATTCTTTCCTATCCCTAATACCCATTCACTACCTTTCCCCAGATCCCTCAGGAGAATTGCCCTTCTCGACCCAATGGTTAACTTGTTTCTGTTCAACGGATCACTCTTTTTCAAACCAGTCTCCGTCCACTATCATGCTCTTCTGCTAGGCTAATTCTGTTCTCACATTGAATAATGTCTCCTTATTCCAACTTACTCATTCCAAATACAGCATGTTGCTATGGGTGCTCATATGGGTGCTAGCCTAGAGGTACAACAATCCATGAATATTCACTGATGGCCGATACTTTCTCATACCCTGCTTCCTGTAAGGACGCTATGCCATTCTCCCAACTTCTCCATCTCTGCCACACTCGTTTGATGATTTTATTTTCTGTACTATTGCTGTTGATATGTTTTTCTTTTCCTGAACTGAAGATTCTCTTTTCTCATGACTAATAGGGCTATTCCATTTCCTGCATTTTTGCTTGTTATCTTCTGCACTGTAGAATTTTCCCTTTTCTCATTTGTACCTACCTAGTATTCAACACATTGTCCTCCACGATTTCCACACTTCCAAGTGTCACAGAATCATTCAGTAAACAAATCTTCTCCTCTCTTTCCATCATTCTGAAGGGACCATTCCCATTGTGACACCCTAGTCCACTCTTCCACTACTCCAAAAGCCCTTTTCTTCCAAGTACCTCTTTCAACATACCAGAGTTGCTGCTTCATACTGTAGTCTATTACTGGGAAGGCTTCATGAAAAATTGACCGACCATTTTGCAGAACACATAATCCTTTAAACTCAGAAAAGTGACTCCAGTTTCTGGTCAATAATACAAGGCCTGTGTTGAAATCATTAAAATGAGTGGAGAGCACAGAGCACATGTCAATCAGTGTGCCATTTGAGACAAGTTAAGTTAGCTCCTATCATATCTACAATTGCTTTTCTTGGGCTGCACAATGTAGATGAAGTTTCTTTTGAATAACCACATGAGACCTGTTTGCAAACTTACAAAGGCAGTTTTGGAAAATGTCTAAGATATTGAATTTGACATAATTAAGGATAGCTTTATATGTTAACACAGTTTCATAAAATGCTGCATTCTTGAGTTAATTTTTTTTAAGGCTCATTTCTGCCATAACATTTTAAGGAATCCAACAAATGAGGTTAACAAGGCAAATGCTGGGCCTGGCTCCTTGATGCCGGGCTCCTGGAATATGAATTTCATGAACATAACATTGTATGAATTGTGCTGCATTGTTCACTCCCCAATCATTCGAGATCCACAGTCAATGTTTTCATGTCTCAACCTTCCAAGGGCTAAGCAGTATTTGATCAAAGAAACATTTTTTTTTAAGATTACTTACAGTGTGGAAACAGGCCTTTCAGCCCAACAAGCCCACACCGACCCTCTGAAGAGCAACCCACCCAGACCTATTCCCCTACACCTAACACTACAGGCAATTTAACATAGCCAATTCACCTGACCTGCACATCTACATAACTGTGGGAGGAAACCCACACAGACACAGAGAGAATGTGCTAACTCCACACAGACAGTTGCCTGAGGCAGGAATTGAACCCCAGTCTCTGCTCTGAGGCAGTAGTGCTAACCACTGTGCCACCGTGCTTTTCATAAATCTTTTAACCTTTAGTCCTCTTAAACATAAGCTATAGGACTCCTTTTAATTCCATCCTGGATGGAAGTCAACCCTATCAACTACTGTTTTTTTTTGCTTTAGGGCAGGGTAGAATTCTCATCTCCTGCTGATGGAGTGTGGTTTTTTTTTGTTTCTAACCTGCATTCTGCAAATAAATTCTGATGATAAATATTGGGAGTATATGTACGGTAATTCATTCCAAATGTGATCTTGAGTAAATGCTTCTTGATTAATATTTGAAGCCATAACAGGTAGTTGCATGACCCTGCAGTAAAATTGATACCAACGTACAGAACTCAAAGCAATAGTACACTTAAACTGCTGGTAAATCATGCAAATTTACATGAATCTCACCAGCTCACATAAATTTTTTCTTTCAAACAAGGACGATAAATTTTAAAAATCCTTTACACATGATTTAAGACTTGTCTACATGATATTAAAATACAGTTGGGAAGGCGTCTAGGCATCCTGGTGAGAATAAAGCAGAGGGAATAAGGTTGTGTTTGAAAAAAAGACAGCATGCCTCCTTACCTTGAAAAAAGTCATGGTGGCTCCATCTTTAACTGCCCCGTATTCTATTTTGGTTTGTTTCGCCAGGTCATCAGCTGACTCTATGGGGGATTCCATGCGTTCAACGGTTAGGAAAGCAGCCAGGTTCGCCGTGTAGGATGAGATAATTATGAGGGTGAAAAACCACCAAATGCCACCGATAATTCTGGTGGACAGGGCTTTTGGCATCAGTTCAGAGCCTGCAACAAACAACAGGATCAGTCACAAAAATAATATGCTGAGCAAACAACAAATAGATAATAGTTTTCTTGTTTGTCAATAATAAATACATAACTATTTTAATTTACTTTAAAATGCTGTGTTTAATGAGAAAAAAGTGTGATTATTACATTTTATGGATCAAGAGCAGGAACAGAAGGGGTTAATTTAACATGAACGAATTGAATTGAAGAATCTGGCACACATTCATTCTTTCAGTCTCTTCTATTGGTACCTCGGTCTCAAAATGCATTGGGTTCTCAATGATTCACTGATGCAGCCTGTAAGTGACTCTGCTCGCTTTTCCACCCGCAATATTGACCAATCTAAGAGGCTGCTGGGAGGAAACCAAAGGCAAATTTCTTTGTCCATGTAGAAGTGCAATAAAATAGCTGAAAACAGGAGTGTTTTCTTCAATTAAAAATCCCCTATTTGAAGGTTTTGTAAAATCTAAATATGAACTGTAAAGCCCTTATTTTTCAAACAGAGAAACAATAAAACTCATTGGACACTGCCCAGGTGTACAATTGATGATTCAAATCAGTTGCCCTTTTAGGAACTACCCAAATTTTAATTTTGCTTATTTTCTTTTTTTCCAAAGAGTAGCATTGGCACATTTCATTAACCGGGCTCCCTTCTGTTGGATCATTCAAAGTTGAAAATCAACCCACTTAATTCAATCGACATAATTATTTTTTTTATGCAAACACATAAAAAAGTGACTATTTTATACAGAATGTGATTCACTTTTATACTTGTACTGTTCTTTTTTTTACAATTCTCATAGTTTCTGATGTTCACTAATTTTGACAGAGGTTCTATCCAAAACTAACTTATCTGCTCTCTCCATCTGAGCCAATGAACAGTTTTTGTCTCAGAATTGCAACATGTTCACAAATTTACTTTCTTTGAATGACAAACTTTTGTTTCGAACTAAAGGTATCATGGTCTCAAGATGCAGAATAACCCATGTGCATTAAGGTATAATTATACACAAATGTGTTCCCATTAAACGGAAGGAAAAGTCACCGTAGACCATTGGGCTGCTCTCTAATGAAAAAGAGGCAACTGGTGCTGGTTTAACCAGAGGGTTTACATGCCTCAGGAAAGAGGAAGAGATTGACAGTCCTTTGCAGTCACCTACAGCAGGAATTGAACCCACTGCTATTAATGCCACTCTACATTAGAAGCCAGCCAATCAGCCTGCTGAGCTAAACCAAAGCCTCCCCAATAGGCATACCTCTGATGCCAGTGAGTAGAGCAATTCACTCATTTCTCTCAAGAATTGGGAAAAATATATAATTCTAATGATTAGTTTTCCTTCTTTGGTTCAGTTTATGGCTCTGTCATTCTGGTACTGTAGGTTTTTAAGAAAAATATGTTTAAAGGATATTTCTGCTTTAATTTTTTTTACACTGGACCCTGTCCCTATGACTGTCACTCACTTGTTGTTGAGGCCTTTTGCTGATCCTTGGCTCTGGTGGTTACATTGCTGGCAGCCACCATCTTTCCCACAATGGCACTGTCAGCAATAGGAACTATCAGCCTTGGGTTAACTGGCAGCTATGAGGATCCTTATATGCTGCTCTTGAGTCCCCGATGGAGCGGAGAGTCTGCTGCTGGGTATTTCCAATGCCAGCGTGTCTGCCAAAAGGAACTGGCATGGGACACTTGCTGAGTTGTCTGCCAATGGGTGGCACAATGGTTAGCACTGCTGCCTCACAATGCCAGGGACCCAGGTTTGATTCCACCCTTGGAGACCAGCTCTGTGGAGTTTGCACGTTCTCCCCATGTCAATGTGTGTTTTGTCTGGGTGCTCCAGTTTCCTCCCCCAGTCCAAAGATGTGCAGGTTAGGTGAACTGACCATGCTAAATTGCCCATAGCATTCAGAGATGTGCAGGCTAGATGGATTAGCAATGGGAAATGCAAGATTACAAAAGTTAGTCTGGATGGAATGTTCCACGAAGGGTCGGGGTGGACTCAATTGGCCGAATGGACACTTTCTGCACTGTTGGGATTCTATGGTTCTCACTGAGACCTCAAGCACCTTGTTTAAACTTTGCCTCTTGATTTAATCACTGTAAGGAGCATCATGCTAATGTATCATCCAGGCAGTAGAACATGAGAATCAGCCACTGCCAGCATGTAATGTGGAAGAGTATAGCTGTACTTTCTGGGACAAAGCTGCCTAATATGCAATCTTCCAACAGATCTTCCAGTAAACACAACCCATGTACATTTATCAGTCCTGGTGTGAGATTATGTATGTTTAAGTAAACACAAAATCATAATACCTTTTTTATAAGGATCTGCATTTATCATTTGAGTAATTGCAATTTTGAAAAGGAATCAATCTATGCATAGTCACGTAATTGTGTGCACAATGCATTGGAGCCCTTTTATTTATAGAAATCCAAAAGTTATGAACAATTAAGTTTCATAAATGAGCTCTCTGGTTTGTCATTAGCCTTGGACATAACAGCATGAAATAAACAAGACTTCCAGTTGATTCAAAAGAAAACCAGTAGCGAGTAAAATCAAGGCATTTGTTCTATGATGCAAACACAGAACAGTGCAGAAACTCAGCAGGCCTAGCAGTATCAGTAAGGAGCGAAACAGAATTAATGCTTCGAGTCGAATATAACTCATCTTCAGAATCATTCTGAAGATTTGACATGCCGGAATCAAAATTTTAACTCTACAGATGCTGCCAGACATGCTGAGTTTCTCCACCATTCTGTTTTTTGTGTCACAGAACACAGATTGTTCCTATTAAACTTAGTCAGATTAGGGAGGGATGTGTTGATATTCTAGGGCATGTGTTAGGGGGAGGTGTTAGGTGTCAGCAAAAGCATTAAGATAGATAGGTCCCCTCGGGCTGATGGGATCTATCCCAGGACACTGAGGGAGGGAAAGGAGGGCCTTGACAGAGACCTTAATATCCTTTTTAGCTACAAGCCCGTCCTGGAAGACTGGCGAATAGTAAATGTTCCTTCGTTTAAGAAGCTGACAGAAACAATCTGGGAAACTATAGAAGATTTTAGGGACAGGATTTCTTGAATTTGGGAAAGAATGGACTTATTGTGAATAGTCAGCATGGTTTTGTACAAGGAGGTCTTTGAGGAGTTTTTTGAGGAAGTTATGAAGGTGATTGCTGATGAAGTGCAGTGGACATTGTCTACATGGACTTTACGAAGCATTTGAAAGGTCCCTTGTGGTAGTTTGGTCCAGAAGATTAACTCGTATGGGATCCATGGCAAATTGGTGAGTTGGATACAAAATTGTTTTGGTTATAGGAGACATTGTGGTTGTGGAGCAGTGATTTTCTGACTGGACATCTGTGACAAATGATGTATATAAAAATGTAGGTGGGCGGATTAGTAAATTTGCAAACAAGACAAAAATTGATAGAGTTGTGCATACTGAGGAAGGTTGTCAAAGGAAAGAGCAGGATATAGAAAAGGCTGACTGATCTGGATTTAGTTATGGAAAACATAAATACAAACTTTGCAGATGCACAGAGCTTAGAATTCTTGTGACCAATGAGAAAGATAGAGACTGACCTCAAGGAGATATTGAAAATGCATTGGAATGAACGAGCACATGGCAATTAAAATAGAATACAGAGAAAACTAATGTGATACATTTGGTAGGAAGAATGAAAAAATGCAGTATAAAATAAAATAAATAGTTTTGAAGAAGGATCTGGGACTTTGAATACAATATGTTGAAGGTGGCAGGGCAAGTTGAAAATAAGACAGGAGCAGACCATTCATCTGATTGAGTCTGCTCCGCTTTGAATGAGATCGTGGCTGATCTGATAATCCTCAAAATCACTCTCTTGATTCTGTTACTGATTATAGATCTGTCTGTCTCAGCTTTGAATATACGTAATCACCCAACCTTGACAGCCTTCTGCAGTAAAGACTTCCACAGAGTCACTACCCACAGGGAAAAAAAAATGCTCATCTCTGTCTGAAATATGTGACCACTTATCCTGAGCTTATGCCTTTTGGTCTTAGATTCTCCCACAAGGGAACAGTCCCTCCACATCCAACCTGTCAAGTCCCCTCATAAATTTGTGTTCTTCTAAATTCCAATGAGTACAGGTTCAATCTACTCAACCTCTCCTCATAAGGCAGTCCTTACATGTCTTGCATCAGCCTAGCAAAACTTCTCTGGATTGCTGCAATGCCAATATGCCTTTCTTTGGATAAGGGGCCCATGCCCACTGAGAGTATTCCACCTGTAGTCTGATTAGTGTCCTATAAAGTTTAAGCAAAGCCTCTCTACATCTACAAAATTAAAAAACGAAAGAACTGTGAATGCTGGAAATCAGAAACAAAATCAGAAATTGCTGGAAAAGCTCAGCAAGTCTAGCAGAGTCTTAACTCTGATTTCTCTCCACAGGCACTGCAGAACCAGCTGAGCTCTTCCAGCCATTTCTGTTTTTGCTCGCTGCTTTTATACTCTATTTCCTTTGAAATGGGAGTTAATCGCCAAACTTTCTTTGGATTTTATTTAATTGCACATGGCCTTAATCTTGGCCGACAAAAAGAACATGGATATATATTGTGTCTATAACTCAACTCAACAAAACAGATAACAGATTCAGCCTGCCCGCTTTAAATTGAAATGTTAGCTGGCTGTGTGGGATTACTTACTATATAAACTGACAAAGTTTAACAAAACTCTGCATATGTATGGCGGTCTGATGTTTGTGGTGCCATTCTGGACAAGAAAATCAAAGGTTGAGTTCAAGTGGACTTTAGTTAAGCCTTTGACAATGTTCCGCATAGTAGACTAATTGGTAAAGTTAGATCACATGGAAATCAGGGTTAGCTTGCCAATTGGATACAAAATTGGTTTGATAGTAAGAAACAGAGGATGGCGGTGGAGGGTTGTTTTTCTGACTGAAAGCTTCTGACTACTGGTGTTCCACAAGGATTGACACTAGCTCTACATTTGTTTGTCATTTATATAAACAATTTGGATGAGAATATAGAAGAATACTGGAATACAGGTTAGTAAATTCACAGATGACAGCAAATTTGGTAGTATAGTGAAGAGTGAATAAAGTTATCTAAAGTTGCAAAGAGATCTTGATCAATTAGACCAATGAGCTGAGGATTAGCAAATGGAGTTTAATTTGGATAGATGCGAGATATTGTATTTTGGTAAAACAAACAAGATCAGAACTTATACAGTTAATGGTAGGGCCCTGGGTAGTGTTGTAGAACAGAGACACCTGGGGTTTCAGGTACATAATTTTTTTAAATTTGCATCGCAGGTAGACAGGATGGTTAAGAAAGTGTTTAGCAGCTTGCCTTCATTGCTCAGTCATTTTAGTAAATGAGTTGGGACGTCAAGTTGACGTTATCTAGGATGTTGGTGAGGCCTGTTCTGTGTACTGAGTACTGTGTACAGCTCTGGTTGCCTTGCTGTAGGAAGGATATTATTAAATCGGAGATGGTTCACCAGGATGATTTACCAGGATGTTGCCAGGAAAGTAGGGTTTGAGTCAAAAGGAGGGCTGCATAGACTGAGACCTTTTTTTCACTGGAGCTTGAGGGGGTGACTTTATAGAGGTTTATAAAATCAAGAGGATAGAGATAAAGTGAATAGGAAAGATCTTTTCCGTACAGTGGGAGAGTTCAAAACTAGGGAGCATACTTTTACAGTGAGAGGAGAAAGATTTAAAAAGAACATGAGGGGGCAACTGTTTTACACAAAGCGTGGTTTGTGCATGGAATAAACTGCCAGTGGAAGCGGTAGATGTCAGTACAGTTACAACATTTAAAAGGCATTTGGATAAGTCCATGTATAGGAAAGGTTTGGAGGGTTTGGGGCCAAATACAGGTCAATGGGTCATGTTTAGTTTGGGAATATGGTTGGCGTGGACTAGTTGGACCAAAGAGTCTCGTTCCATGCTGTATGAATCTATGACTTCCTCCCACAGTCCAAAGATATGCAGGCTAAGTGGATTGGCCATACTAAATTGCCCATAGAGTTCAGGGATGTGAAGGATATGTGCATTAGTCAGGGGTAAATATCGGGTAGGGGAAATGGATCTGGGTGGGTAAGTCTTCGGACAGTCAGTATGGAGTTGTTGAGCCGAAGGGCCTGCTTCTACACTGTAGGGATTCTATGATGATCCTATGATGACTGTATGACTCTGTAAATTCCATCAAGCTGTGGAATCTGGTATGACTCCATAGTGGAGAACTTTCTTCCGATTTCCGTTGACTCCATTTTTGCTAGGTCTCCTTGATGTCATTTTCAGTAAAATGCGGCCTTGATGTCAGAGGCAGTCACACTCATCTCACCTCTGGTATTTAGCTCTTTTCTCCATTTTTAAACAAAGTTGACCCAGACTAAGAGTCAGTGAGCAGATTATTGGTAAGCAAGTGCTGCTTGATAGCACTTATGATAACCACTTTCACCACTTTTCTGATGATTGAGAGGAGACTGACAGGATGGTAATTGATTTGATTGGATTTGTTTTGCTGTTTGTGTGCTGGGCATAACAGAACAATTTTCCACATTGTCGGGTAGATACAATTACAACTCTGACATTGGAACAGCTTGGATAGGTGTATACCCAGTTCTGGAACACAGGCCTTTAGTACTACTGCTCAAGGTAATTGGGGCGCATAGCTTTCAAAGTATGCTGAGACTCCAGTAATTGAAGTGTATAAGATTCTGAAGGGTCATATGAAGGTGGATGTGGAATGTTAACTCTTGTGGATCAGTTAAAAATGAGAGGACACTGATTCGAATTTAGGGGCTGGTTTCCATGAGATGAGAAGAATTTTATTCCGCCAGAGGATTAAACTTTCTCTCTCTCTCTCTCTCTCAGAAACAGTGGAGGTCATTAAATATTTCCAAGACAAAGATGGATTGATTCTTGTTGGTCAGGGAATCAAAGGGCTAATGGGGATAAATGGGAATGTGAAATTCAAAACAAACAGACCAGCCATGATCTCATTGAATGGCGGAACAGGCTCGAGGGATTGATTAGTCTACTTCTGCAGTTACTTTGGCTGTTCATATGCAAGTCATCCCCAATTATTATATCTGCTCTTTGTGCCATGTGTTTGCTTCCTATCAGTCTTGTCTTTTTATCCCGATCCAGTTGTTTAAGTTGTTTCAGATCCTCACCTTCCCTTCCTCGAACCTCCTCTACCGTCGCAACTTCTAACTCTTCATTCTTCACTCCCCAAGTCCTTTGCTGCCTTTGACCTTCTAAAAATGGATAATGTCAAAGCCAGACCTTTTTTCTTTGTTTTAAAAAAAAGACAAAGCACTAAGTGAATAAGGTGCTAAAGAAGGCATTCAGCATGCTTGCCTTTATTGGTCGGGGCACTGAGTATAAAAGTTGACAAATCATGTTGCAGGTGAATAAACCTTTAAATAGGCCAGAATTGGAGTATTGTCTGCAGTTCAGCTCACCATACCCGAGGAAGAATGTGGAGGCTATGGAGAGAGTACAAAAGAGGTTTGCCAGGATGTTGCCTGGATTGGAGTTATTAGCTATAAGGAGAGGTTGGACAAACTTGGATTGCTTTCGCTAGATTATCAGAAGTTGAGTGGCAACCTGACTGAAGTGTACAAAATATGAGAGGCATGGATAGGATGGATGGTTGGAGTCTTTTTCCCAGAGTGCTAATGTCAAATAATGAAGGCATTGATTTAAAGTGAGCCGAGGTAAGTTTAAAGGAGGTGCAAGATTTTTTTTGCATAGGTTTAATAGGTGTCTGGGGATGTGGTAGAAGCAAATATGACAGCAATATTTCAAAGGCATTTAGACAGACACATGGATAGGCAGATAATAGAAGTATACAGACCATATAGGGGTGGTTTGGTGGCTCATTGACTTGTACACTGCGTCACAGAGCTCGGGACGCAGGTTCAATTTCAACCTTGGATGTCTGTCTGTGTGGAGTTTGCATGCTCTTCACATACCTGTGTGGGTTTCCTCTGGATACTACAGTTTTCTCCTACAGTCCAAGGAAGTGCAGACTAGGTAGATTTGGGAAATGTGGGGTTACAGGGATAGGACAGTATGGGTTTGTGTGGGATTCTCTTCGGGGGATCGGTGTGGGCTTGAATTACTTGCTTTCACATTGTCGGGATTCTGATATGCAGGCACAGGGATTAGTTTAGACTGGCATCATGACTGGCATGGACTTAGTAAAATAAAGGGCCTGTTCCTGTTCTATGACATCGGAAGGAATGTGCTGTTGGTGGTGTTCCATCATCGAAGGATTAAAGAATGCATCTTGTATTTATTTGTATTTTCTAATCCAGTGTATTAAAACATAAAACAGCAGTAAATAATAAACATGTAATCCTTTCACTGAGTTGGTAAGTAATAAGGTTGAATCAAATTAGGGTTGTGTTTTGTGAATTAAAGGAACCAAGCATTCTAAATTTTTTTTAAGAAAAGATATCAGCCCTTAAAGCTCATTACAGTTTGGAAATATTAAATATGTCTCGAAGTTTTGAAATGTTTCTTCTTGGAGCATGTTTAGTATCTGGTCCTGCCTTCAAAACATACCTAATTCTGCCAAGCACAGATTTTAATTGTTCAGTATTTAATGAATGGAAGAGTCAGTTAACTCAGTTGGCTGCTGATCTCAGGCCAGAGTACCACTGGTCATCTCTCTTTAAAGAGAGCTAAAAGTTGAAGTTCTAAATTGGAGAAAGGCCTACTGTGACGGTATTAGGCAAGAACTTTCAAAAGCTGATTGGAGGCAAATGTTTTCAGGTAAAGGGACGACTGGAAAATGGGAAGCCTTCAGAAATGAGATAACAAGAATCCAGAGAAAGTATATTCCTGTCAGGGGGAAAGGGAAGGCTGGTAGGTATAGGGAATGTTGGATGACTAAAGAAATTGAGGGTTTGGTTAAGAAAAGGAAGGAAGCATATGTCGGTTAGGACAGGATAGATCGAGTGAATCCTTAGAAGAGTATAAAGAAAGTAGGAGTATACTTAACAGGGAAATCAGGAGGGCAAAACGGGGACATGAGATAGCTTTGGCAAATACAATTAAGGAGAATCCAAAAGGTTTTTACAAATATACTAAGGACAAAAGGGTAACTAGGGAGAGAATAGGGCCCCTCAAAGATCAGCAAGGTGGCCTTTGTGTGGAGCTACAGAAAATGGGAGAGATACTAAACAAGTATTTTGCATCAGTATTTA
>NC_057736.1:37514992-37524039 GCF_004010195.1 Chiloscyllium plagiosum | reverse complement strand
GGTGCTGGGTCCTCTACTTTTTGTCATTTACATCAATGATTTGGATGCCAGCATAAGAGGTACAGTTAGTAAGTTTGCAGATGACACCAAAATTGGAGGTGTAGTGGACAGCAAAGAGGGTTACCTCAGATTACAACAGGATCCGGACCAAATGGGCCAATGGTCTGAGAAGTGGCAGATGGAGTTTAATTCAGATAAATGCGTGGTACTCCTTTTTGGGAAAGCAAATCTTAGCAGGACATATACACTTAATGGTAAGGTCCTAGGGAGTGTTGCTGAACAAAGAGACCTTGGAGTGCAGGTTCATAGCTCCTTGAAGGTGGAGTCGCAGATAGTTAGGATAGTGAAGAAGACATTTGATATGCTTTCCTTTATTGGTCAGCATATTGAGTACAGAAGTTGGGAGATCATGTTGCGGCTGTACAGGACATTGGTTAGGCCACTGTTGGCACTGTTGGAATATTGCGTGCAATTCTGGTCTCCTTCCTATCGGAAAAATGTTGTAAAACTTGAGAGGGTTCAGAAAAGATTTACAAGGATGTTGCCAGGGTTAGAGGATTTGAGCTACAGGGAGAGGCTGAACAGGCTGGGGCTGTTTTCCCTGGAGATTCGGAGGCTGAGGGGTGACCTTATAGAGGTTTACAAAATTATGTGGGGCACAGATAGGATAAATAGACAAAGTCATTTCCCTGGGTCGAGGAGTCCAGAACTAGAAGGCATAGGTTTAGGGTGAGAGGGGAAAGATATAAAAGAGACCTAAGTGGCAACTTTTTCAAGCAGAGGGTGGTACGTGTATGGAATGAGCTGCCAGAGGGTGTGGTGGAGGCTGGTACAATTGTAATATTTAAGAGGCATTTGGATGGGTATATGAATTGGAAGGGTTTGGAGGGATATGGGCCGGGTGCTGCCAGGTGGGACTAGATTGGATT
The DNA here is from genome assembly GCF_004010195.1 of Chiloscyllium plagiosum. NCBI lineage: Eukaryota > Metazoa > Chordata > Chondrichthyes > Orectolobiformes > Hemiscylliidae > Chiloscyllium > Chiloscyllium plagiosum. Next base: position 37,523,110 of record NC_057736.1, on the reverse strand, counting down.
GGGATAACTGGTCGGCATGGACAGGTTGGCCCGAAGGGTCTGTTGCCATGCTGGACATCTCTATGGCTCTATGACTCTATGAGAAAGCAGCCTCATGGTCTGGTAAGACTATGGTGACTTTTCTTTTGGGAATTGGGAGATTAAAATCAAAATATTCATGGAAAAATTTTAAAAATGAGAAGGGCCGGTTTGATTAACAGTGGGAAAGGATGAACCACAGTGAATCTTAAAAACAAGAGGAACTTGCCTCAACAAGAAGATATAGTTTTTTGCATGATAATGGTAGGTACAAGGTATATTGGTTGGACAGGCATAATTATGAAGGAGAAAGTGAGAACTGCAGATGCTGGAGATTAGAGCTTAAAAATGTGTTGCTGGAAAGGCGTAGCAGGTCAGGCAGCATCAAAGAAGCCCTTCTTTAGGAATGAGGAGGGTGTGCCAAGCAGGTTACGATAAAAGGTAGGGAGGAGGGACTTGGGGGAGGGGCGTTGGGAATATGATAGGTGGAAGGAGGTTAAGGTGAGGGTGATAGGCTGGAGAGGGAGTGGGGGCGGAGAGGTCAGGAAGAAGATTGCAGGTCAAGAAGGCGCAGGGCGGTTGGGTTGGTTGGTGCGGGTGTCCCAGAGGTGATCTCTGAAACGTTCCACAAGTAGGCAGCCTATCTCCCCAATCTAGAAGAGGCCACACTGGGTGCAGCGGATGCAGTAAATGATGTGTGTGGAGGTGCAGGTGAATTTCTGATGGATATCGAAGGATCCCTTGGGGCCTTGGAGGGAAGTGAGGGGGGAGGTGTGGGCGCAAGTTTTGCATTTTTTGCGGTTGCAGGGGAAGGTGCCGGGAGTGGAGGTTTGGTTGGTGGGGGTGTGTGGATCTGACAAGGGAGTCACGGAGGGAGTGGTCTTTTCGGAATGCTGATAGGGGAGGGGAGTGAAATATATCCTTGGTGGTGGTGTCTGTTTGGAGGTAGCGGAAATGATGAAGGATGATACGATGTATCTGGAGGTTGGTGGGATGGTAGGTGAAGACCAGTGGGATTCTGTCCTGGTGGCGATTGGAGGGGTGGGGTTCAAGGGCGGAGGAGCGGGAAGTGGAGGAGATGCAGTGGAGAGCATCATCGATCACGTCTGACGGGAAATTGCGGCCTTTGAAGAAGGAGGCCATCTGGGCTGTTCGGTATTGGGATTGGTCCTGACCTGCTGTGCTTTTCCAGCGCCAAACTCTGACTCTGACTTTCCAACATCTGCAGTCCTCACTTTCTCTTAGTAATTAATTGTGACAGATAGTGAAATCTGAATTCAATAATAAGGAAAAATTTGGATTAAAAAAAAAACAGCTGGCCCAATGATCAGTATGCTGATCTTTGTACTATTGATTGTTTTACAAACTCATATAATTCACCATTGTCCTTTTGGGAAGAAGCTCTACCAATCTTTATCAGGTCTAGCCTAGATATGAATCCAGAGGCACAGCAGTTGACTCTTAACTGTCCTCTGGTTAATGAGGGCTGAATAATAAATGCTGATCTAGCCAATGACATCCTCATCCAATGAACACATTAAAAAAAACTAGTCAAAGATTAGTTATTATTAGGCTCATGCAGACTTCCAGTTAAATAGATTCTGAAAATGGGATGCCTTTTAGGAAACTGCATCCTTCCTAACTCTCAGCCTAAACTTGGAAAACATTCTCATTACTACCTTATGAAAATCAGGTGCATTTTTAGATTATAAATCAACTAATCCAATTATGGCTACCATTCCTTTCCATGAATAAATTACTACTTCCAATATATTCCACAAACGCCTCATGACAGTGCACAATACTTCAATGTTATAATATTGTACTGGCCTGAGTTTTTCTCCAACATATTCCCCCTCCTTTATGTAAAAAGAGCTAACTTCTACTGAGTTCCAGTTCCATGTGCAATACCTTACCCAAGTGAAACATTCTTTGGGTAGAATCAACTGTGGGTCCAAAGGCAAGAAAATAATTTACGCTGTTACCATCCTACTACTATCCAAACTTATTTCTGGGCAAGAGAGTCCAAGCTTCACTTTCCTGCCTGGTTTGTCATTATATAAGCTCCAGGTGGGGTACCATGCAATGTGAGCAGGCTTCCAATTTGTGTGGGGAATTTGCACTAATCTGTGTGTGATTGAGAGACCAGACATATAAAAGGCAGATGGCTGCTCAGAGCTAACATCCTGCTGTTCATTCTGACCCCATGGCCTTTACTTCGCAAGACCCATCTCCTACCAGCACACACTAACCAAGCAATTTCCTGCAGATCATCCCCTACCCTGAGAGTCTGGAGGGTATATTAACAGGAGAAGCTACTGCCTTCACTGTGACATTGCTGAGGTCTGGAACTGCCAAGGTCTGACTGATCAGCAGCTCATGGTGGTTTTGGGTCTTTATAATTTGAGGTCTTAATTCAGCTTGCTGGGAGGCTCTCGGTCAGTCAGCTGTAGGATTGCTGGAAAATCCGGTGCACTTTTTTAACAGTTTGTAGGTTTCCCTCTTCTAATCTCTCCTGCTTTTGGACCTAGTCCAAAAATGGGAGGAAACCATCCTTCATCTTTGTTCCACAAACACTGAAGAATAACAAGCTGGGAAAAGGGATTTGATTGCATAATGGAGGCTGAATTTAGCTGTATCTGTAATTTTTTTCCCCGAGCCAATGCACATTTGATAATGATAATGACTTAGGGTCCCTTATTGATCTTTTTCCAGTTGAGAAACAGAGGCAGCATAATTGTGCCAGTCCCACTGTATTTTTAGCTGATTAAATTATCAAACTCCGGCAATTGAATTTGACAGGTTCTTTCTGTCTGCACAGACCAGAACAGTGGATGATGCATTTATCTATTGAGGTATTGGGAGCAGAGTCATCTATGTAGCCTTCTAATTCTTTGCTTCTTGCAAATTGTTTGATCCTGCCACCTTCACTTATGTGGTCCTGTTTCAGAATCTTGGTACATTTAATAATAATTGTACCATTAACCTTTCTAATTAAGGTCCACTAATGTGATTTGATACAAAGAAAGAAGTCTGTGCTGTGCTGAAGGAACATTCAAATCACCGCAATGGAACTAACTGCTAATTTAAGGAACTATGATATAATTTGTGTTTCACCACCATCTCAACAATAAAACACATTTTCCTCTCCATCTGTCTGATTCATCCTTAAATACGCTTTAGGCCCTTAATTATTTTGGGTTTGGGATAACCTAACTCCCGCCTAAACTAAACTGAGTTCTGTGAAAGGGTCACTGGACCCAAAAGGTTAGCTCTGTTTTCTCTCCAAAGATGCTGCCAGACTTGCTGAGTTTCCCCAGCAATTTCTGTTTCTATTTCTGCTTTCCACCATCCACAGTTTTTTGGGTTTTTTTCTGGCTAATTGTTTGGTCAATGTATTCTACAACTTGCTTTGTTGTGGGGTGCCGAAATCACAGACAACTGAATCTTAAACTGTGTGGAGAGACGCTGGTAAGTGTAGTTCTGCCACCGGCCATTGTAATGTGAACAAAGGGGAGGGATTTGTATTCTACGTCATCAGATGGTGGTGCTCTGCTCGAGGGATAAACTGCTAGTGACAAAATGCTGCCAATGTATAACCACCTGAGTTGGCTATTTACCTGTACAGGACACACAGTCAATAGGAATTTCCCCTTGCCCATTCAGCCCAGCAAATTTTCTCCACCAAATGTGCTGAAATATTATGAACATAGAAGAAAACATTTTTTTTCTTGACAGAGCTGGGCAGGCAATCTAAAGGATACCCTCAGAATATGATATCTGGGTGGGTATATGAATGGGAAGGGATGAGAGGGATATGGGCCAAATGGTGGCAAATAGGACTAGATCAGATTGGCATATCTGGTCAGCACAGACATTTTGGAGAGAAGGTCTGTTCCTGTGCTGTATGACTCTATGAAAGAACATCAGAGAAACATTTTTGCACAAATGGTTTCCTTTGGTTTTTTTGGAGCTTGGAATGATTTGTTACATTGAGCAGAATAGATAAAGATCATCATATTTTTAAAGGACAAAATAGGAACGTATTTGAGGTGGAAGTTTTTGCGAGATCACAAGGTGAAGATTGGATTAAGAAGGAAAAGATTTAGTATGGACATAATATTCCAGTTGGGGCTCAGGTTTCAGAAGGGATGAGAGGGATACGAAGATCTCATTTCTTTAATTCTTTTCTTTTCAGGAGGTTCTGATCCCAGAAACTGAACTGGCTTCCTTTGGGTAGGAAATGCTTGGGTGAGGCTCAGAGTCGTGGCATGAGACTGATTGGGAGAATCATAGAATCGCTACAGCTTGGAAACAAGTCATCAGGGGCACATTGACATTCTGAAGAGCATCTCACCCAGACACCCTCCCCCCCACTCCTCCAGCCCACACACCCCACTCCCCTACCCCGCACCCTATGCTTGTAACCTTGCCTTTCCCATGGCTAAACCACCTAGCCTGTGCATTTCTGAACACTATGGGCAATTTAGCATGGCCAATCCATCTAACCTACTCATCTTTGGACTGTGTAAGAAACCGGAGCACCCAGAGGAAACCCAACACAGACACAGGGAGAATGTGCAAACTCCACACAGATAGTCACCTGAGGGTGGAATTGAACCCGGATCCCTGGTGCCCGCAGTAGCAGTGCTAATCATTGAGCCAATATGCTGCCCTATGCAGAGAGGTGGATCATAGGAGAGGGCATAGTGATCCTGAGGGAGGTGACTAATGCCACTAACATTGTAGATAGTTGATCATATCATACACTCAGGCCCAATTGCACAGTGGCTGTGATCTTAGGAATGGGGTACATGTGTTCATAAGAAGCAGAAAGTTGTAAGACTGGGCACTGCTTCTCTGGTCCACAAGCGGTGCTGGAAAGAGACTTACAGCTTGCCTTTAGGGGCTGGGCCATGGGAAATATGGACAGTTCGAATGAAACCTGAAAATGTGATAAAACTAGACGAGTAGCTACTCTATGCAGTCATGCTTTCCAAGCTGCTAAACTATTTTTTGCAAAACTGCAGGTAAAAAGTTGAAACACGAAGAGGAGCTTGGGAGTTTGGAGATGCATTCAAGACTTTTAGATTTTTTCTCATACAACCCACACATCTATTTTTGAAGAGTTAAGATCCCCCTTGGTGATTTTAGGAGATCCCTCTATGCCTATAACATATATGATTTGAAACGAGTTCTGAAGAAGTGTCATACTTGACTCAAAACATGAACTCTGTTGTTCTCTCCATGTGTGTGATGTCCTGAAAGCTGCCTTGAACTCTAAGTGGGATATATTCCAGAATCCATTAGTGAAACTCAAAGAACAGCAAATACTTGAGCAGCTCTTTTTATGATCAATAAATGAACAGGATAAATTTGTGACATTTGTTCAAAAATATTTACAACCCAGTCGATGCATTTGAACTTGTGCCTATTTTGTTTGTGTTTGCCTCCAAACATGACATGTACTCAATCTAAAAATGTACAAGCCCTGGAGGCAAAACCAAGAGATCTGCAAATTCTATGCAGAATAAAATCCAACATCTAGGTTTCACTTATGAATGATTAACATGATTGTTCACAGACTGTTGTGTTAATGTTTTCTGTTACATATTGTCCACTTCCATTGCTCTTTGCAAGTCGATATGTAAAATCTGATTGTTTCAGCTTAAAATGCCTTCTTCAACCATTGGCTTTTGCTATTTGATAAATTACATTGTGACCTTAAGGAAATTCTTTAATTTACATACAGCACAGAAACATAAAAATTGTTACCATAAAAAAGAAACTATGTTAATCTGGCTTGCCCTTTCAAAATCCTGATTGTCAAATTTAACTGTGAACTGATATAGAACGTAGGACAATAGAGCGGAGGACAGGCCTTTCAGCCCGCAATGTTGCACTGACCTGTAAAACCGACCTGAAGCCCATCTAACCTACACTATTCTATTATCGTCATATATTTATCCAATGACCATTTAAATGCCCTTAAAGTTGGTGAGTCTACTACTGTTGCAGGCAAGCTGTAGGTTTGATATCCAGACGTTTCATTACCTGGCTAGGTAACATCATCAGTGGCGACCTCCAAGTGAAGCGAAGCTGTTGTCTCCTGCTTTCTATTTATATCTTTCACCTGGATGAGGTTCCTGGGGTTTGTGGTAATGTCATTTCCTGTTCATTTTCTGAGGGGTTGATAGATGGCATCTAGATCTATGTGCTTGTTTATGGCATTGTGGTTGGAGTGCCAGGCCTCTAGGAATTCCCTGGCATGTCTTTGCTTAGCCTGTCCCAGGATAGATGTGTTGTCCCAGTCGAAATGGTGGTTTTTTTCATCCATGTTTAGGGCTACGAGGGAGAGAGGGTCCTGTCTTTTTGTCGCTAGCTGGTGTTCATGTATCCTGGTGGCTAACTTTCTTCCTGTTTGTCCTACATAGTGTTTGTGGCAGTCCTTGCATGGAATTTTATAGATGACGTTGGTTTTGTCCCTGGGTTGTACTGGGTCTTTTAAGTTTGCTCCTCAAAAACACCTCAAGCCAGAAATTTAACAGAACAAAACGGCCGCAGAATACTCCAAGAACTAATCAATGACGCCCACCACAGGCTCCGAAAACATTGCGCGCCAAAAACCGTTATTCAGACAAGCAACAAATCAAGAATGGGCAGATGCGGTAGAATGAGCCATAAACACCAAACAACGACAAACACAGAGAAAGAAAAATCGGGACCTGAAGAAAAAACTTGACAAACTCACAAAAAAAGACAAAACCGATAACACAGTGGCATGGATAAAGAACTTATCAAACCGGACCCTATCAGACACAGAAGAAGCGGTACTAGTCAAAGGATTAAATTTCAATTACCGAGACGCTGACAATAAGGATTTCCTAGCGGCATTAGAAACCACATTGAAGGACAACAATCTCACAGAAGAAACACAACAAACGATTAGACAGACAGTTGCACCTACTCTGAGGGAAGGAAACAAACTGAACACACAAGAAAAGAAAGCTCTAGAAAACCTCAAAAAAGACAAAAACATCGTTATATTACCTGCAGATAAAGGTCGGCTCACAGTCATCCTGAACAGAAGGGACTACGTAGAGAAAGCCAATGCACTACTCGCAGACACCAACACCGACCAAAAGGTGGCGCTACACCCGACCCCACAATTAGGAAACAAAATTACATATCTCGTAAGACAATTACACAATTCTGGACAATTAAACAAGACGGAATTCCAGAAAATGAAACCCGACGGGACCAACACCTCACGAATCTATGGACTACCAAAAATCCATAAACCAGGAGCCCCCCTCAGACCTATAGTCTCACTATCCGGAACACCAACTTACAGACTGGCCAAAGAACTACACGCAAGACTGAAGTACCTTGTAGAAGAGTCACAGCACTCCATCCACTCCACCCAGGAATTCCTAAAAATCATCCAAAACACCAAAATAGAGGAAGACGAAGCAATAATCTTATTCGACGTAACAGCACTGTTCACCTCCATCAACATCGATCTAGCAAAGGAAACACTCGCCACACTTTTAGAACAGACCATCTCACACTAACACCAACCACCATCAATCACATTACCAACGAAAACATCATGAAGCTAGTGGACCTGTGCCTCACCACCCACTTCACTTTCAGCAGCATAGTCTACAAACAAACCAACGGCACACCCATGGGATCTCCGTTATCAGGATTCAAGGCAGAAGCGGTAATGCAAAGGCTAGAATAAACAGCCCTACCAATCATCAAACCAAAAATCTGGGTCCGCTACGTAGATGACACCTTTGTCATCACAAAGCGAAATAAGATAGAAGAGACATTTAACATCATCAACAACACCCTCACAGGCATAAAGTTCACCAAGGAGGAAGAAACCGACAACAAACTCGCATTTCTGAACGTCACAGTAGAAAGAAAGGACCACGGAGAACTACAAACCTGCGTATACAGAAAACCGACAAACACTGACCAAATACTCAACTACACCAGCAACCATCCCAACACACACAAACAAAGCTGTATCAGAACACTATTCCAATGAGCCACCACACACTGCAGCACTGACGAACTTCGGAAAACAGA
>NC_057736.1:37497063-37514935 GCF_004010195.1 Chiloscyllium plagiosum | reverse complement strand
TGCCACAAACACTACGTAGGACAAACAGGAAGAAATTTAGCCACCAGGATAAACGAACACCAGCTAGCCACAAAAACACATGACCCTCTCTCCCTCATAGCCCTACACACGGAGGAAAAGAAAACCACCATTTCGACTGGGACAACACATCTATCCTGGGACAGGCTAAGCAAAGACATGCCAGGGAATTCCTAGAGGCCTGGCACTCCAACCACAACGCCATAAACAAGCACATAGATTTAGATGCCATCTATCAACCCCTCAGAAAAAGAACAGGAAATGACATCACCACAAACCCCAGGAACCCCATCCAGGTGAAAGATATAAATAGAAAGCAGGAGACAACAGCTTTGCTTCACTTGGAGGTCACCACTGATGATGTTACCTTGCCAGGTAATGAAACGTCTGGATATCAAACCTACAGCTCAGCGAGCAAACCTACACCCTAAACCTCAACCTGAGCTACAAACCTTGCGTAAAGAACCTATCTCTGACCTCTGTTCTATATCTATCGCCCCTCAATTTAAAGCTATGTTCCCTCGTGCTAGCGATCACCATTCGAGGAAAAAGGCTCTCACTGTGCACCCTATTTAATGATCTGATCATCTTGTTAATTCTCTATTAAGTCATCTCTTAACCTTCTCTTTAACGAAAACAGCCTCAGGTCCCTCAGCCTTTCCTTATAAGATCTTCCATCCATACCAGGCAACATCCTGGTAAATCTCCTCTGCACCCTTTCCAATGCTTCCATATCCTTCCTGTAAAGCAGCGTCTAGAACTGAACACAATATTCTATGTGCGGCTGCACCAGAGTTTCGTTCAGCTGCAACATGATTTCATGGCTCCAAAACTCAATCCCTCTACCAATTAAAGCTAACATACCATACGACTCTTAACGACCCTATCAGCCTGGGTGGCAACTTTCAGGGATGTATGTACATGGACACCAAGATCTATTTGTTCATCTACACTGCCAAGAATCATACCATTAGCCCACTACTCTGTATTCCTGTTACTCTTTCCGAAATGAATTATCTCACAATTTTCCACATTAAACTCCATTTGCCATCTCTCAGCCCAGCTCTGCAGTCTATCTATGTCCCTCTGTAACCTGCAACATCCTTCAGCACTATCCACAACTCCACCGACCTTAGTGTCATCCACAACTTTACTAACCCATCCTTCTATGCCCTCATCCAGGTCATTTATAAAAATGACAACAGCATTTTTGTCCCGCAACAAATCCTTGCAGTACACCACTAGTAACTGAACTCCAGGATGAACATTTCCCATCAATCACCAGCCTCTGCCTTCTTTCAGCTAGCCAATTTCTGATCCAAACCGTTAAATCACCCTCAATCCCATGCCTCTGTATTTTCTACAATAGCCTACTGTGGGAACCTTATCAGACACTTTACTGAAATCTATATACACCACATCTACCGCTTTACCCTCATCCACCTGTTTGATCACCTTCTCAAAGAACTCAATAAGGTTTGTGAGGCACAACCTACACTTCACAAAACTGTGTTGACTCATCCCAATCAAATTATTCATTTCTAAATTATTATAAATCCAATCTCTTGTAATCCTTTCCAAAATTTTACCCACAACCAAAGTAAGGTTCACTGGTCTATAATTACCAGTGTTGTCTCATTTCCCCTTCTTGAACAAGGAGGCAACATTTGCTCTCCTCCAGTCTTCTGGCACCACTCCTGTCGACAATGATGACATAAAGATCAAAGCCAAAGACTCTGCAATCTCCTCCCTGGCTTCCAAGAGAATAAATCCCATCCAGCCCAGGGGACTTATCTATTTTCACACTTTCCAGAATTGCTAACACCTCTTCCTTATGAGCCTCAATCCCTTCTAGTTTAACAGCCTGTATCTCAGTATTCTCCTCGACCACATTGTCTTTTTCCAGTGTGAATACTGATAAAAAAAATATTCATTTAGCTCCTCTCCTAACTCTTTGGACTCCATACACAACTTCCCACTACTGTCCTTGACAGGCCTAATCTTACTCCTGATGAAGGTCTCCAGCCCAAAACATTGATTCTCCTGCTCCTCGGATACTGCATGACCTGCTGTGTTTTTCTTGCAATACACTTTAAACTCTGCTCTCCAGCATCTGCAGACCACACTGTCTCCTAATCTTACTCTGGTCATTCTTTTATTCTGACATACTTATAGAAAGCTTTAGGGTTTTCCTTGATTCTACCTGCCAAAGACTTCTCATGTTCCATTTGGTTCTTCTTAGCTCTCTCTTTAGGTCCTTCCTGACTAACTTGTAACATTCATGTGCCATCGCATCTCATCTTCACATAAGCCTCCTTCTTCCTCTTGACAAGAGATTCAACTTCTTTAGTAAACCAAGGTTCCCTTGCTCAGTCACTTCCTCCCTGCCTGACAGGTACATACTTATCAAGGACATGCAGTAGCTGGTCATTGAATAAGCTCCACATTTCAATTGTGCCTATCCCCTGCCGTTTCCTTTCCCATCCTATGCATCCTAAATCTTGCCTAATCGCATCATAATTGCCCTTCCCCCCAGTTATAACTCTTGCCCTGCAGTATATACCTATCCCTTTCCACCGCTTAACTGAACTGTGGTCACGATCACCAAAGTGCTCACCTACCTCCAAATCTAACACCTGGCCCAGTTCATTACCCAGTACCAAATCCACTGTGGCCTCGCCTCTTGTTGGCCTAGCTACTTACTGGGTCACACATTGGACAAAAACTGACCCATCAAAGGTACATGAACTATCACATTTCCAGTCAGTTAAGACCCCATAGTTTAAGTTAAAGACCTTACAATTAAAGACCCCACACACCTACCCTGTTACATTCACTCCTATCCAGAATCATCTTTGCAGTCCTTTCCTCTAAATCTCTGGAATGTTTTGGAGGACTATAGAAAACTCCCAACAGAGTGACCTCTCCTTTCCTGTTGTTAAACTCAGCCAATACTACTTCAGCAGATGAGTCCTCATGAACTGTCCTTTCTGCCACCGTAATACTGTCTTTGACTAACAATGCCACACCTCCCCCTCTTTTATCACCTTCCCTGTTCTTACTGAAACATCTTAAACCATGGAATTTGCAACACCCATTCCTGTCCATGGTCTATCCATGTCTCTGAAATGACTACAACATCAATGTCCCAGATACAAACCCACGCTGCAAGTTCACCCACCTTATTCCGGATGCTCCTGACATTGAAGAAGACACACTTCAAACTACCTTCCTGCCTGCCGGTACACTCCTGCCACCTTGAAACTGTATTCATGACCTTACTACTTTCAACCACCTGTACACTGAAACCACAATTCTGGTTCCCATCCCCCTGCTGAATTCATTTAAATCCTCCTGAAGAGCACTAGCAAACCTTCCCCCCATGATATTTGTACTCCACTTGTTCAAGTGTAGACCATCCCGTTTGTAGAGGTCCCATCTACCCTAGAATGAGCCCCGATTATCCAAGTATCTGAATCCTTCCCTCCTGCACCATCCCTGTAGCCACGTGTTCAACTGCTGTTTCTCCCTGTTCCTCATCTCACTAGCACGTGGCATGGGTAACAAACCAGAGATAACAACTCTGTTTGTTCTAGCTGTAAGCTTCCAATGTCGCTCGCTGAATTTCTGCCTTAGATCCCAATCTCTTTTTCTATCTATGACATTGGTGCCTATGTGGACCACAACTTGGGGCTGCTCCTCCTCCCCCCTAAGGATCCCGAAAACATGATCTGAGACATCATGAATCCTGGCACCTGGGAGGAAACACACCAACTGCGAGTCTCTCTCATTCCCACAGAATCTCCTATCTGTCCCCCTAACTATGGAGTTCCTAATAACTACTGCTCTACTCCTCTCCCAGCTTCCCTTCTGAGCAACAGAGACAGACTCTGTGCCAGGGACCTATGCCTGTACCCTATGGCTTATCCCGCAACAGTATCCAAAACGGTATACTTGTTATTGAGGGGAACAGCCACAGGGAATCCCTGCACTCTTTGCCTGTTCCCTTTCTGCCCCCTAACTGTGACCCATCTAGCTTTTTCCTGTACCTTAGTTGTGACTACCTCCCAGTAACTCCTCTCAGTTACCCCCTCAGCATCCTGAATGATCTGAAGTTCATCTAGCTCCAGCTCCAGTTCCCTCATGCGGTCTCCGAGGAGCTGGAGTTGGGTGCACTTCGGGCTGATGGAGTCAGCAGGGACACTAGTGGTGAGCACTGCCTCCCACATTCTCCAGGAGGAATATTCTACTGCCCTAACATCACTTCCCACTACTCTGAATTCCCAAAGAGACGACTGAAAAAAAATTAGTAACCTTACCAAATCAGCGCACAGAACCTTTGTTTTTTTTTGAATAGAGGAGGAGGATGGATGGGAGACATCAACTAAATAGTTTTTTGGGTAAAGCAACTGCCCAAATATCTAACCTCACTTAGTCAGCCCATCCTGTGTCCACTGCTGCACAGCGTGTGCTCCGTCTGTTCTCAAAGTAAGTTTGTAGGATTAATTTACCTTTCCAGCAGCCCACTGGTCCTCGCTGTCACTGCTCCTGCTTCAAAAATGGAGGCTGCTCTATTTTTACCCACTCGTTACCCTTCAGTTCGCTCAACCATCCCCCCCCCCCCCCCACCCCATCATTTTGGCACCCCATCACATGCTGATGCTAGTTGGTGGGCCGCTCTGTCCATCAACAATCACAGTTATTACTCACTACCAATTAACCGACAACAGATCTAGACATGAGGAAGCCCTTGTGCATCATGAGTCACTTCAAACACCCTGAATAATTTTCCAGCTCTCAGGACTTCTTTAGCTGTGTGAGTAGTAGGAAACAGCAAGGCAGACAGACAGGTAGCAACAGAGAGCTTACAGAGACATGCACTGAGAAATGAATGCTATAAACAGATGGTAAAAAGATACATGGAACCGAATTCAATTTCCCCACTGACACTGCTCCTAAAATGAAAAGTTAAATGTGCTTGCATCAATCCCTCTGCATTAATTTAGCACAGCATACAGCAACTGAATACAAATACACCAGCACCAATCAGAAAATTTACTCCAGGAACAGAATGTTTGAGAGAGTGAGGCAAATGCAAAACAGTGAGTACTGCTGGATGAAAAAAAGATAAATCAACAAATCAATTGCCAAATTAATTATTGAAGATTTTATGCAATATTTCCATATCTGTATTCCCTATCTTGACTTGCAAACATGTTTAAAAGTGGAGGAGAGCAATGAAATGTTATTTTTCTCAGATAAAAGTATGCCCAATACAGTGTTTCCATTGCCTGCACCTTGTTGTGCCAGACTGGGGTAAAACAGAGATTAGATAAGGGGCAAAATATCTATTACTTCAAACCAAAAAAATTTTTTTTCAAAACATAACACTCACAGCATAAGCATAACCAGATTTCCAACTCCCTTGTCAATTTTCCTTGCCATTTGTCTGAGTAAAATTGCCAAATTAATCATTTGGGTGTTCAGAATATCCCAAATCCACTTTGCTCAACAAATTCACAGCCATCAGTGACCAAGGAATTTCTCCCAATCTGAGTCATCCTTGACTGGACCTTCAGTCGAGTCTGGCTAGGTGATAAATGGACTGTGTCCAAATCTATTGCACCATGTAGTAGTTTTTTCTAAATTTGTGTATCACAGATGGTATTGTCCATTAAAAACCGATAACAGAGAGTAAGAAGCAAGGTACTTCTAACTGAGCAATTATTGATATTCGGCGAATTTTAATTTCAACCAACTGTCATATTTTTCAAATAAATCTCTTCTCAGCTGAATGAAAGTGTGAGTTATCTGTGGTGCTTGATAGTGGGCAGGCCATTTATTGTGAGTAATGAAGGAATTATTGGATCAGATATATGCATCACAAAGAAAATACTGAAGCGGTCTTTCCTGTTAGCATCTCCCTCAGTGCCAGACTGTTCCTCTTCAATCTGAGCTCTACTTGTGTTTAATGGGACAGTATAAATTGCACACGATCCAGAGCAGGGCTTTGCAGTGGAAGAGTGTGTAGGAATAGAAGCACATTTGCCAGCTCAACTATTGATCTTATAAATTACCTATAATACGGTAGACTGAAGTCACATGACTTGCCCCAACCAGGTATTCCAACACAATACCTTCAGTCAACCAAACAACAAAGGCCTGTCATTCAGCTCTTCGGCTTTTGCTAAATGATCAACTTGGACCTGCATAATCATAGAAATTCCAATTAATCCAAAATGGGCATCCATGTTTCTATTAGTGATGACACATGGCAACATTCAATACAGCTGATTCAGGGATCTGGTGCAAACTGAGGACAAGAATCTTACATTTTTCTTGCACAATCTGAGATTTTCATCTTTTGTCTCATTTGGGAATAAACAGGATAATTGCCAAAATTTACTATTTTTATTCCTGCAGGAATTAAGTAGATTTCCTCAAGTTAAGAGAAATGCCTTGGCTGAATGGAGTACAGTAAACATCTGATGACTGACTCTTTACCTACAGCCAACTTGCTTCATTATTGTTGTTCTTTCTATGTTCTGCACAAGTACAGAGTAAATCATTCTATCAAAGAGAATGCAGGAAAAAAACCCTTACTTGATGCATTATCAGGACATACAATCAACTGTAACACCTTGGTAATACTCTGAATCTGAAAGGATTGGTTTTAAATGCTACTCCAGAGGTTTCTCCACACAATCATAAAGATATATAGCATAGAACAGACCCTTTGGTCCAACTCATCCATGCCAACCAGATATCCGATATAAATCTAGACCGTTTGCCAGCATTCGGCCCACATCCCTCTAAACCATTCCTACTGATTTACCCATACAAGTGCCTTTTAAATGTTGTACTTGCACCAGCCTCCACCACTCCCTCTGGCAGCTCATTCTATACATGCACCACCCTCTGCATGAAAAAGTTAACCCTTTGGTCATTTTATATCTTTCCCCTCTCACCTTAAACCTGTGCCCTCTAATTTGAATCCCCCAACCCATGGTTAAAGACCTTGCCTATTTACCCCATCCATGCTCCTCATGATTTTATAAAGCTCTATAAGGTCACCGCTCAGTCTCCAACATTCCAGGGAAAATAGCCCTAACCTCTTCAGCCTCTCCCTACAGATCAAACCCTCCAACCCTGGTAACATCCTCATAATTGTCTTCTGAACCTTTTCAAGTTTCACAACATCCTCCAAGTTGCAGGGAGACTAGAATTGCACACAAAAGTGGCTGAACTAATGTCCTACATTCAATGCACTTCCCAATAACGACAAGCATATCAAACACCATCTTCACTATCCTATTCACCTGTGACTCTACTTTCAAGGAGCTATGAAGCTGCACTCCAAGGTCTCTTTGTTCAGCAACACTCTCCAGGACATTACCATTAAGTGTAGAAGTCCTGCCCTGATTTGCATTTCCAAAATGTAGCACCTCACATTTATCTAAATTAAACTCCATCTGCCACTCCTCGGATCATTTGCCCATCTGATCAAGATCCCATTTTATTCGGAGGTAACTTTCTTCACTATTCACTACACCTCCAATTTTAGTGTCATCTGCAAAGTTACTAACACAAAGTTGTGTTTGCATCCAAATAATTTATATAAATGACAAAAAGCAGTGGACCCAGCATCGATCCTTGTGGCACACTGCTGGTCACAGGCCTTCACTCTGAAAAGCAACCCTCCACCACCACCCTCTGTCTTCTATCTTCAACCCAGTTCTGTATTCCATGAGATCTAAACAAGCTAACCAGTCTCCCATGAGGAACCTTGTCAAAGTCCGTATAGATCACGTCCACCACTCTGCCCTCATCAATCCTCTTTGTTAATTCTACAAAAACTCAATTGAGTTAGTGAGACCTGATTTCCCACACACAAAGCCATGTTAACTATCTTTAATCAGTCTTTGCCTTTCCAAATACATGTGAATCCTGTCCCTCGGGATTAATGTACACTGTCACAACAGTGTAATACTAAGGGAGTGTTACAACACCAAAGATGAGACTATATCACTGAATGGTTCCAACAAAGAAGGAGGCTATTCAGCCTTTTAACCCCACTTAGACTCCGGAGGTGCAGCGTAACTAGTTCCACATCCCTACCTTGTCACTGTTACCGATATCCTGTTTGTTGTCATTCTACATTTGCTGAGTTGACACCGACCAATCTCACAGCAGAACCGATGGACTAAACAATGCTCTGCTAATTGGAGGATGTATCTCAGAATAATTCAGCAACTACTGATACAAAAAAAAGTGATACCGCTGTCATGCTGCTGTTGGAGTGGACAATGTTTGCTGGTCACACGCTGCACATCCTGGTCAGTTGCTTATTAACGTATTTCCATTTAAAGTGATATTGCAACATTATGTACCATCTAATAAGTCACAAAATATTCTGCGGCACTCTTCAAAAATAACAGGGGAGTTCCTCCATTTCCCTGACAGCCATTTATCCTACAATAAGCACCACTAAAACAGATTTTTCTATCTTTTTAATCTTTAACACTACTTCATTGACTGTGAAGTTTTTTTTTTAGAAATTCTGAGACTATCAAAGCCATGACATGAGTACACGTCACTCCATGGATATTTTTAGTACACACCTCTGGAGCAAGTGGGACTCAAACTTGGCCCTCCTGGCTCTGACTGCTGTCATGCCACAAAAAGAAGGTTTTGTTTAAAAGATTATACAGTCACCTCTAACATAGTCACTATTATTGCTCTCTTAGCCTAATTATGTAAATTGTGTGAAATATCAGTTGCTTCCTGACCATAGCGTGTACAGAGCTGCAATCTGCATATGCTTTTGTTTATCTCTTGATAATGGTGCTGTAGTTTCTATGGCAGAATAACAGAAGACAATTCCAAAGTCATTTGGGAGTGTTAACACATCTGTAAACAGCCAGCGGTCAGTCTCTATCATTGCAGTTAATGTAACACCTCTGCTTGTTCTCACCTTGGAGAAACAGGCAGTTATTACATTCATCCAGCATCCGAGGAGCAGTAAGATCAATGTTTCGAGCAAAAGCCCTTCATTAGGAAGAGCTTTTGCTTGAAATGTCGATTTTACTGCTCCTTGGATGCTGCCTGAACTGCTGTGCTCTTCTAGCACCACTAATCCAGAATCTGGTTTCCAGCATCTGCAGTTATTGTTTTTAACCTAGTTATTACATTCAGGTAGGGCACCAATTATGTGATTTGAGGTCACAAATGGCAGACTAGAAGTGTAAAATGCAGCTCAAAAGGTCACCAAAGTCACTCCAGATTGCCGAAGCGTGCCAGATTAGAATGTTCACCTTTTTTATGCTTTGGCTCAATAGAAATGTATAGCCAGCAAGAGATAAGAAATAAGGTGCCCTGGTTACATCAACGATTTAGATTTGTCATGGAAAGTACCTTAACTTGGCATCAAGCCCACATTCAGGGAACCCAAGCAAAACTGGAATCATGAGGTATCAGGGACAAGCTGTCTGCTAGTTGGAGTCATGTCTGGTACGTATGAGGACTGTGGTTGTTCGGGTCAGTCTTCTCAGCTCCAGGACATCTCTGCAGAAGGTTCCCAGGGTACTATCCTAGGTCCGACCATGTTCAGCTGCTTCATTAATGACCTTCCCTCCATCATAAGGTCAGAAGTTGGGATGTTTGCTGATGATTGCATAATGTTCAGCACCATTTGCAATTCCTTAGATACTCAAGCAGTCCGCATTCAAATGAAATAAAATCTGGACAATATCCCGGGCTGATAAGTGGCAAGTAACATTCACACTGCATAAATACCTGGCGATAACCATCACCAATAAAAGACAATCTAACCACCAACCCATGACATTCAATTGTGTTATCATCACTGAATTCCCCACTATCAATATCATGGGGGTTACCATTGACCAGAAGCTTGACTGGACTCACCATGTAAATATAATGGCTACAAGAGCAGGTTAGAAGCTCAAAAAACTGCAGTGAGTAACCCACCTCCAGAGTCCCCAAAACCCGTCAAGGAACAAGTCAAAAGTGTGATGGAATACTCTCTACTTGCCTGGATGGGTGCAGCCCCAACAACACTCAAGAAGCTTGACACCATCCAGGAAAAAGCAGCTCACTTGATTGATCACATTCACAAGCATCCACTCCCTCCACCACCAACACTCAGTAGCAGCAGTGTCTGCAAGGTGCACCACAGACATTCACCAAAGATCCTTAGACAGCACCTTTAAAACCCATGATCACTTCCATCTATAAGGACAAGGACAGTAGATACATGGGCACACCATCACCTGCACATTCCTCGCCAAGCCACTCACCATCCTGACTTGGAAATTCATTGACGTTCCTTCAGAATTGTTGGGTCAAAATCCTTTAATTCCACCTTTGAAGGCATTGTGGGTCAATCTATAGCATTTAGAAGGCACCTCAAGAAGGCAGTTCACTAACAGCTTCTCAAGGGCACCGAGGAATGGGCAATAAATACTGGCCAACTGGCAATGGCCATCTCCCACGTGGAAATATAAAACCAAAGCTGTAGAATATATTTAAACATCAGAGAAGAGGGTTTCCAATAGGAAAATAGCTGTTGCAGAAGTACAGATTGAAGTTGCGTGTCTGGATTATGCAAAGGTTCTCACCAACGCAGCTAACTCCTCAGGAAACATCCCCAGGGAAGCTGAATCAGCCATAGTGCGATTATCCTGACATCTGATACCCTCAAATGATGTCTCTAACTCTGATTTAGAATCAGCCACTTCAGGCTGACTTACCGTCATAGTTAACCAAAGGTTAGAGTCATTAAAATCTGACCTAGCTCCTGGATAACTATAAAACCAATCTCCCTCTTTCTCAACACTAGTAATCCCAAACAAGAACCAACTCCCTATCCAATCAGCAAAACCCTCACCCTCCCTATTAGACATCCAAATTCATACCCAACTAAACACCCAACTCTCTGCTAATACCCCATGCATACCTGACCCTCCATCCCCAACACCCAGAGCCAACTCATGAACTCCTTCCACCATCCCATTCCCAGACCCAAACTCCATCTCAGACCTGAAACCTCTCCTGATCTGAATAATGACCCCACCTCCAATAGCACACCCACCAACAGCCCACAAGTTCCTGTCCAACATGACTCATCTCCCCCCAGTTCTGCCCTAAGCTCTCACCCTTTAACTAGCACCCTACCTGCTTGCCATGTGTCCACCCTCCCTATCTAGCATCCTATCACCCACCTGACTCACCCACAGTTATTCAATAGAAATCATTAAATGTCTGTAGCTCCCTGCAATGACTCAACCTTTCCTCTCCATGTTCCCAATGAATTCCCTTCATGTTGGGTGCTTTCTATTTTGACCAATCCCCTCGAGCAAGGGTACCCTCTAGTTGTGTTGTATATTTACACTTTTGTAGATTGAATGAAGCAATCCTAGTTGTATTATACATTTTATGTATGTGTTTTCCTGTATGTGTAAGAGGTTTGATTTGAGCTCCCTTTGTAATTGTGATAATCCTGATAAGTTCTTTTGTGTCTTTTTTCAGTGCTGGACAATACTGGTTCTTTGAACTGAACACATTTAAGTTTAAAGTTATCAGAATAACCTTGACATCCCCCCTTACTCCAGCTAATCTACACCTTCCCTCATTGATAAAATGTTTGGACTTTTGACTCTGGCCCTCTCCGGCAAAAGAAACATTCCATTCTCCGACCACTGATGTGGTATGATATGGATAAGTGTGAACAATCAAATTTTAAATTCCATCATCTGAGTGTTATACCTAAAATGCTTAATGGACTAAAATCATTTTTAAAGAAGAAAAGATATGTACACAAAACAACTGCAATAGCCACCTAACCACAGATCGAAAGAAGCTTGGAAAGATGTATGTTAAATAACAAAGCTGCCTGCACTGAAATTATCATTTTTATCTAAAGACATTGAAATCAGGCAATTGAGTTAGCATCAAGAAATTTACATCTCCCCATTTAATTCACACTTAGAATCATAGAATCTCCACAGTGTGGAAACAGGCCATTTGGCCCATCAAGTCTGAAACTGAAGAGAATCCCATTCAGAGTCAGCCAACCAAGATTCACACTAACCACCCACACCATTCCACCCCCCCACCCCATCAGTTTTTCTCAGCAGAATGAAAACAGCATCAGGTCAAAAAGCAAACTGAAGAAGCAACGATTTCCTGAGAACTTAAAGATATTTTCAAATTTTGCCATTGCTGAGGATTCCAGTTAACAATTAAACAGCTGTAATCTCAGTTAAAGGTGTAATGCCTCAAGATCTCCAAAGACTTTTGAATAATCTAGTCCTTTATCCTTCTTATCCCCCTTTTTAAAACTTATTACCTGCGGTTGTGTATGTGTTTAATGTTGCATTTTAATTTTTTTTTCCCTTGGGATTACGAGATAATAAAATTACTCTTACTTTCACTCAATAAAACTTGATTCACTTTGATTGCTAAACTCCATCTATGACTGAATTGTGGTGGCTGCTTATGGAGAAGATGTAAAAATCTTTGTTGGAATAATTGTAGTAGGGGGCTGGTGGCTCAGTGGTTAGCACTGAGTGGTTAACTAGTGGTTAGCACTGCTGCCTCACAGATCCAGGGGCCTGGGTTCGATTCCAGCCTTGGGTGGTTGTCTGCATGCAGTTTCTATATTCTCCCCATGTCTGCGTGGGTTTCCTCCCACAATCCAAAGATGTACCTGTTTGGAGAACTGGCTGTGCTAAATTGTCCATAGTGTTCATGGATGCATAGGTTGTGTGCGTGAGTTGGGGAGGGGGATTGGGTCTGGGTGGGATGCTCTTCGGAGGGTCGGTGTGGACTTGCTGGTCGAGGGGCCTGTTTCCATGCTGTAGGGATTCTAAAACCAACAGGGAGGAGGTAGTACATGCTAGCACATTCAGCTGACTAGGCACTGCACTCACTCCTCTGATATCATCCCCCCCTCTGAACTTAAAAATCTTACTTTTGCCAAGTCTATAATCCCTTTACTCTTCTTTCTTACCAATATCTTTCATGCTTATGTAAAGTGATTTTCCATTGAAGATTCACTTTAAGTTGTTATAACCTGATTCCCAATATTAGATTCGCTTTCTGGACTTCAGTGCACTACTGGTGAAGTTGATTACTGCTGGCTTCTGACTAACTGAATGGCTGGACAAGTGTAAATGTTATAGTCCTGTGGTCATTTATGACCATAAACCCACAAGTACTGTATTGTTATTCTTTGTTATTCCACAGGCAACTTACGATTCAAGCAGTGTCAAACTAATTCAGCCTGTGAGACTCTTTTACACTACACAAACACAACCAACAGCAGATGCATCTTTTTCTCCTGAACATAAAATTAGAAGTAACTCAACATTTAAACAATGTAGTTTTATAGTAAACAGAAAGTTGCTAGCAGCTTGAGAAGCTCAAAGGAAACATTGAACTTTGGGGTTTATTGTGCATCCATAGTGTGCAGAATCAGACAGGTGAATTCGTAATCCATAAGGTGCAGGATAGAGGGTTACAGAACTCCATTCGAATGCTGCTTCCCTGTGGCATTTTTACAGATGTAAAAGCCCTTTAAAACTTCAGGAAAGATTTTTCTGTCTCTGAGATAGCTATAAGACCATTAGACCATAGGAGCAGAAATTAGGTCATTTGGCCCATCAAGTCTGCTCTGCCATTCAATCATGGCTGTTAGATTTTTCAAACCCATTTTCCCGCTTTCTCCCATAACCTTTAATCCCTTTGGCAATCAAGAACTTATCTATCTCTGTTTTAAATATACTCAATGACCTGGACTCCACAGCTTTTCTGTGGCAATGAATTCCACAGATTCCCCACTTTCTAGCTAAAAAAATCTAGTGTCTATTCTCAGCTAATGTATTGTAATGCAATAATAAAGACTCTCAAGCATGAGAAATAACCTGAGTGTAATATTGAACAGTAGCTTTTGAGTTTAACAGTTTATTCAGATTTCAATTTTCACTTCTTTCTCAGTTTGTATTTCACCTTTAATTCCAGTCTTCATTTTATTTTACGAGTTTGACTCTGATTATTTTTTTCTTGTCCTAGATCAATTGCAACTCTTTCCCTAGCTTTAGCTGAAAGTTACACATTGATGCCCCACTTTGGGATTTGAGCACTAATCGAGGTTAATATTTCAGTCTGAGAAAGACTTCCATTGGAGGAGGTGTCACCTTTTGAGTGAGATGCAAAACCAATCATGATACCACCTGCCCTCAACTAGGTATAAAGGATTAAATGACAATTTTGAAGAAGAGTTTTCTTGGTCCTCTGGACAGCTTTTCTGTCTCAATTAAACATTTCCTCAAACAGATTACCCAGTCACTTATTCCACTACTGTTTTTTTTTAACAAGGGTGCTAATTGTCTGTTGTAATGTGCATTAGAATGTCTTGAACTCATGCAAGGCACTGTATCACTGTATTCCTTTTATCTTTGATCACTCGCTTGTTGATTATTGCTCAGCGTGGTTTAACTTCTGTACTCTACTGTTTGTGACATGATGAAACTTGTTTTGAAGATTGGCAAAGAGATTGAAAGTGGTGTTTCAGCTCTCCTGAGAGTTTAAATTGTCACAATAAGATGCAAAATGCTGAACTATGCAAGCGTAGAAGGTATCATAAAATATGTAAGTACGCTGTATTAGTATTGTATATGTAAGAGAGTTCTTTGGGTTTTTTTTGGATAGAGTCAAAGTCCAATGTTTTGTTTTATTTACTTGATATGTAACTGTAAAGAATGGAAATGCTTTTGTGACAGTGTATATAGAGTTTTTAAAATATTTTTGAAATAAGAAGTAAGTACCAAATTTCGATGACTGCTGTGCTTCCTGCCATTAGCTAAAAAATGAATGGTGATGAAGGAATAAAGGAAGGTTCATCTCTATCAGGAATCCGCTTTTCATTAAGTCATATATTCACTGAGTAATTCAGCATGGAAATAGACTCTTCGGCCCATCTTGTCCATGCCAACTGGACATTCCAATTTGACTTAGTCACATTAACCAGCATTTGGCACATATCCTTCTAAACCATTCCCACTCATATATCCATCCAGGTGCCTGATATATGTTGAAATTGGGCAAGACAAGGGGCGGTGGGGTCTGCCTCCTAATCAACACCTTCTGGTGCTCAGATGTAGCTCCCCAGACCTAGTATATCTTACAGCAAAGTGCCGAGCCTATGACCTACTGCACGAGTTCACCTCCGCCATCCTGATAGTGGTTTATATCACACTCCATGTGGAACTGAAGACAGCTCTTGACAAAGTACACAACAAAGAGTCTTGAGACGCAACCCCAGGCCTTGTTCATCAAGAGCTAGGCCAATCTCAAGAACTTGTTACCAAAATACCATCAACACATCCTCTGTTCCACTAGAGGTTTGAACATCCTTGACCATTGTTATACAACCATCAAAGATGCCCATTGCTCCATCTCCACCCCCATTTTGGAACATCAAATCACAATGCAGTGCTCCTCCTCCTGGTTTACAAACAGGAATTGAAGCCAGGATCAAGTACAGAAAGTAATGCAGTATTGGTCTGAGGCAACAGAAGGTCTTCTATCAGACTGCTTAGAGTTGATGGACTTGTCCATATTCAAGAACTCAGCAGCCAACCTAACTGAGTACGCCACCACAGTTGCAGACTTCATTAGTAAATGTGTAGAAGACTGTGTGCCAAAACATTAATCCAAATATTCCCCAACCGGAAACCATGGATAAATTGGCAGATCCACTCCCTACTGAAGTCTAAGTCTTAGGTGTACAAGTCAGGCAACCTTGATCTACACAGGAAATCCAGGTATATCTTCATTAAGACATCAGTGATGCCAAGAGATAACACTAAACCAACCTTGAGACCCAGACCAATCACACAGACACCCGTTGTTCATGGCAAGGCTTACGTGACATTACGGGCTACAAAGCAAAGTCAAACGGAATCATGGGCAACAATGTATCACTATGGATGAGCTCACTGCATTCTACGCTCCCTTTTAGCAGAAGGGCTGTGAAACAATGTGACCTATTCCCTCAGCCTTGGATGGGCCTGTACCCACTGTCACTGCCATGAATGTTACATCGACCTTCTTGAGACTGAACCCATAGAAATCGACTGGCCTGCATGGATACCCTGACCATCCACTCAGATCCTGTGCAGACCAGCTGGCAGGAGCATTTGCTGACATCTTTAATCTCTCCTTACTATGATCTGAAGTCCCCACCTACTTCAAGAAGACCACCATCATCCTGGTGCTGAAGAAAAATCGTGCAGCATGTCTCAATGACTATCACTCATTAGCTCTGCCCTCCATAATTATGAAATTCTTTGAGAGGTTAATTATGGCTTACATCAGCTCCTCCCAACCAAACTGCCTTGATCCTTTGCAACACAAACAGGCCCACGGTAGGCGCCATCTCTCTGGTCCTACACTCAACCCTGAAACATCTGAATAACAAGGATATCTATGTCTGGTTCCTACTTATTGACTACACTTCTGACTTCAACACCATCATTCCAAACAAACTCATCTCTGAACCCCAAGATATAGATCTTGGCTCTTTCCTCCGTAGTGGATCCTTGATTTCCAGTAAGAATAGGTGACAATGTCTCCTTCACGAAAATTCTCAAAAACTGGTGTACCACAAGGCTGCGTACTCAACCCCAAATGTACTTCTTATATACTCATGAGTGTGTGGTCAAATTCTGCCCCAACTCCATTCACAAGTTTGCTGATGATACTACCATTGTAGGGTGGATCTCAAGCAAGAATGAAACAGAATACAAGAAAAAAGATTGAGAGCTTAGCGGTATGGTGTAAAGACAGTAATCTCTCCATCAACATCAGCAAAATGAAGGAGCTGGTCATTAACTTCAGGAAGCGAAGTGGAGGACATGCTCCTGTCTGTAGTAATGGTGCTGAGGTTGTCAAGTGCATCAAGTTCCTGGCAGTGATGATCACTAATAATCTGTCCTGGCCCACCCACATCAATGTGATGGTCAACAGAGCACAACAACATCTCTACTTCCTCAAAAGATTAAGGAAATTCAGCATGTCTATGAAGACTCTTACAATTTTTTATAAGTGCACCATAGAAAGCATCCTATCTGGATACATCACGGTGTGATCTGGCAACTGCTCTGCCCAAGACCGCAAGAAACTATAGAGAGTTGTGAACACAGCTCAGTCCATCATGCAAACCAGCCTTCCATCCATTGACTTCATCTATACATCCCACTGCATCAGAAAAGCAACCAACATAATCAAAGACCCCTCCCGCCCGGATATACTCTCTCACCCTCTTCTGTCGGGCAAAAGGTTGAATACATGAATGTATAGATTCAAGTTTGAACTTTATTGCTGGAACAGCACAGCAGGTCAGGCAGCATCCAGGGAACAGGAGATTCGACGTTTCGGGCACAGGCCCTTCTTCAGGAATGAGCAGAGAGTGTTCAGCAGGAGAAGATAAAAGGTAGGGAGGAGGGACTTGGAGGAGGGGAGTTGGAAATGTGATAGGTGGAAAGAGGTCAAGGTGAGGGTGATAGGTCGGAGTAGGGTGGAGGCGGAGAGGTCAAGAAGAAGACTGCAGGTCAGGAAGGCGACGTGGTCGACGGTGCCCTCCACCGCATCTCCTCCACTTCCAACTCCCCTCCTCCAAGTCCCTCCTCCCTACCTTTTATCTTCTCCTGCTGAACACTCTCTGCTCATTCCTGAAGAAGGGCCTGTGCCCGAAACGTCGAATCTCCTGTTCCCTGGATGCTGCCTGACCTGCTGTGCTGTTCCAGCAATAAAGTTTCAACTTTGATAT
>NC_057736.1:37487509-37494166 GCF_004010195.1 Chiloscyllium plagiosum | reverse complement strand
CTGACCTGCTGTGCTGTTCCAGCAATAAAGTTTCAACTTTGATCTCCAGCATCTGCAGACCTCACTTTCTCCTTATAGATTCAAGCACAACTTCCCTGCTGTTATCAGACTTTTGAATGGACCTCTCAAGTGCTTATGTTAATCTCTTTCTTCACCTTCTCAGTGGCTGTAACATTGCATTCTGCACTCTGTGCTGTTACCCTGATGCACTTTGTATGGTATGATTTGCCTGTATGTAACACAGAATAACACTTTTCAGTGTGTCTTGGTACATGTGATAATAAATCAATCAATTAACCAACCCTCTGCATGAAAAAAAGTTACACCTCAGGTCCTTTCCAAATCTTTCCTCTTTGAGATTAGATTAGATTCCCTACAGTGTGGAAATAATCCCTCTGGCCCAACCACTCCACACCGAACCTCTGAAGAGTAACCCATCCCCCTCTGACTGATGCACCTCACACAATGGGCAATTTAGCATGGCCAATTCACCTGACCTGAACATCTTTGTACTGTGGGAGGAAACCGGAGCAAACTCACCTCGACATGGGGAGAATGTGCAAACTCCACACAGATAGTCACCTGAGGCTGGCGTCGAACCTGGGACCCTACTGCTGTGAGGCTGCAGTGTTAACCACTGAGCCACTGTGCCATCCCTTAAAACTATTGCCTCTAGTTTTGGATTCCCTCACCCTAGGAAAAAGACCTTGGCTATTCACCCTATCCATGCCCCTCATGATTTTATCAACCTCGACTGGTTATCCCTTATGGCTAACTCTCCGCTGGAAAGTATGCAATATGGATATTGGACAAGAGCCACAATCAGACTTGGTTGTGATATTCTACTTGATCAGTCTTTCTGATTTAGATATGCTGGTTTTGAGAGGAGCTTGTGTCTTGAGTCTCTCTCCTTGGCTTCCAGTGGGAGCAACTAGTTTGTCTTTCTCACAGCTAGTAATAGTGAATCTCCAGAGTGAGTTAGCAAAATTGTCTGGATGGATGGTTTGCAATGCAGCATGATGCCAACAGCCTAGATTCAGTTCCTGCACTGATGAGATTACCATGAAAGATTGTCAACCTCTCCCCCAGAGGCACGGTGACCCTCAACTTAAACCACCACCAATCATTTCTCTGTGATGAGAGAACAGCCCTATGGTCTGGTAAGACGACGGCAACTTTACCTTTACATTGCAAACCTAGCAAATTTACATCAGCTGTGCATGAGACGATTGTACTGGGAAATGTGGAGCAAAATAAATCCTTTCCAGGGCACGTGTACACGTAGCAAACGAAGAGATAATAACTCGTTGCAATGACTGAAAGTGATGGTTGGAGCAGCTACAAAACTGAATGGCTCAGAATCATCAGGCGGAGGTGAAAAATTGGGGAAACGAAACTGTGACATTGCACAATGCTTCCATTCATATTCTAGGCCCACAAATGGCAAAAGTAATGTAAGATCGATTTAATTCTGTTCATTTAAAACTCATGACTCCATCACTCAAGAAGACGTTTCTATCACATCAGACTGCTGTCAGTTACACACTCTCTGTTTGTGTAGTGAAGGGCACTAAATAAGCAATGATCTTGTACGTATTTACTTACAGCATTTTCAGACAACTAATGGTAGCTGATGAATATGTAATTAGAATTTGACAGGCTCCTGCATGAAATAAAGTCTTCAAGGCAGCCCTGCATTTTGAAAAGTTGCAATGGTTAACTTCCATAAATCATGAAAACACATTTGGCATTCATAAAGTGCCATTAATTTGAAGCCAAAGAAACCAAATAATCCAACTTCTATTCTCACAGATGTTATAATAATTTGTATTATTCTCACTGACTGACCACAAGGCATGTGTGTGTGTTTGAAAATATTTTAATTTGTCTCACTAAGAAAATCAATTGAGAATTGACAGCTGCTTTGAAATGCTGTAATGTCTTTTATCACATGAAGATAGATCATATGAAATTGCTATTCTCAGAAGAAATCTGGGACTAGACTCCAATATATCTCTCCAGCGCTCTGACATTTTAAGTATGGAATTTCTATTGGAGTTTTCATCACAGAACTCTCTTTTCAAAATCTTTCCTGAAAAGATACTAAAGGATTGAAATACTGAATGTTAACAGAGGAATTATGGTTTGGTTGTGCAACACATGGAAATTGATTTCTTCTCAAAGGCTAGATTTATTTTCTCTGCTCTTCAGAAATTATGTAAGTAATTTGAACATAAATTTGGATATATACTGTTACAAAATCACTGTTGTTCAAGAAAGGACAACAAATTATACTTACAATTATACGTGTCAAATGAAACTTAGTTGTTAATGTGGATCTCTAACTCAGGCCTTATGTATTTGGAGCCAGCTTTGACCAATGATGGTTTTCTGAGGCTGCCAGTTATGGGTCAGTGGTCGGATTTATGCATCTACAGTCAAAAAGTTAAGGATTCAACCCCCAGTCGAGTGATGTGGGAAGCTACTGGAAATGACAGCTTTCTGATAAGACATTAATCCAAAGCTCTGCCTGCCCACTTGGCTGGTTTAATTGATCCTGTAGTGCAACATGAGTAGAGAATGGCTAACATTTATCCCTATACTGATACCATTAACAGGTAACCTGGTTATTTATGGAGAAAATAAGGACTGCAGAGGCTGGAGAGTCAAAGTGTGTTGCTGGAAAAAAACACAGAAGCTCAGGCAGCATCCGAGGAGCCAAGAGAATCGATGTTTCAGGCAGGACCCTTTTTCAGTTCTGGAGAGGGGGAAGGGGGCTGAGAGATAAATAGTGGCTGTGGGACTAGGGGAAAGGTGGGGAGGATGGCAATAGCTGGGCGAAGGTTGGAGGTGATGATGATAGGTTGGTGGGAAGTATGGAGCAGATAGGTGGGAAGGAGGATGAACAGGTAAATCAGGCAAGAGGGCAAACTTCAGTCTGAGGGTTGGATCTGGGATGGGTTGGGGGAGAGGAGGTTTGGAAACTGGTGAATTCAATGTCCATGAGTGTGGTTGTAGGCTCCTCGGGTGAAAGATGTGTTCCTCCTTCAGTCTGCTGGTGACCTTGTGTGGTCGGTGGAGGAGGCCCAGAATGGACACGTCATAGAGTGATTGGAAGAAAGAGCGGAAGGGGGAGTTGAAATGGATGGCCACAGGAAGGTGGGATTAGTTGGTATGTATAGACCAGGGACCATTCCACAAGCTTGCGCTCGGTTTCTCTGACGTAGAGGAAACTACATCGAGCACTGGATGCAATAAATGAGGTTGAATTTGCCAGATTTGGAATGATCCTCTCAGGCCTTGGATCAAGCTGAAGGGAGAGGTGTGCGCGCAGGTATTGCACCTCTTATGGTAGCAGGGGAAGGTGCTGAGTGTGGACCTAATGAGGGAGTCACAGAGGGAACAGTCCCTACGGAATGTAGATTGGGGTGGGGACAGAAATATACTTTTGGTGGTGGGGTCTGACTGTAGATGGTGAAAATGCCTGAGGATGATGCATTGGATTTGGAGATAGCTGGAATGGAATGAGAAGACCAGGGGGATTCTATCCTTGTTGTGTTTGGTGGCGTGGGGCTCAAGAGCAGAGATGCAGGAAATGGAGGGGAAAGTTGTGATCCCTGAAGTAGGAGGACAGCTCGATTGGAATAGCTCATCCTGAGACCAGATACAATGGAGGCAGAGGAATTGGAAATAAGGGATCACACTTTAATGGGGGAGGAGGGTGGGGGTGGGGGGTCAGTGTTGGGAGGAGGTGTAGTTAAGGTAGCTGTGGGAGTCAGTGGGATTATAGTAGATGTAGATGTTGAGTTAGTCACCTGAGACAGAGACGGAGAGGTCCAGGAAGGACAGGGAGGTTTCAGAGATGGTCAAGGTGAATTTGAGGTCAGAGTGTTGGTGAGGTGAATGAACTGTTCAAACTCCTCATGGCAGCACAAGGCAGTGCCAATACAGTCATCGATGTAACAGAGGAAAAGGTGTGGGATGATGCTAGTGTAACTGCAGAAGATGGACTGTTCCATGTATCCTACGAAGAGGTAGGCATAGCTCGGGCCATGCAGGTATGCATTGCTTCCCCTGCCCCCCAACTTCTGATTTGTGGGAAGTGGGAGGATCGAAAGGAGAAGTTGTTGAGAGTAAGGACCCATTCTGCCAATCAAATGAGAAAGTCAGTGGAGGGGGAACTGGGTGGGTAAGCAAGAGAGGAAGAATCGGAGGGTTTTAGGTCTTCCTAATGGGAATTACAGGTGTAGAAGGACTGGATACTCATGGTGAAGGTGAGGTGTTGGGGGCCAGGAAATCAGAAGTCCTTCCTGTGGCCATCCACTTCAACTCCCCCCTCCCACTCCCCTCAGGACATGTCCATTCTGGGCCTCCTCCACTGCCTACACAAGGCCACATGCAGACTGGAGGAGGAAAACCTCATCTTCCGCTTTGGGACCCTATAACCACACAGCATGTACTATACATTGAATTCATCAGGTTCCAAATCTCCCCTCCCCCGACCCCATCCTGATCCAACCCCATCAGATCCGGCCTCCTGACCTGTCTTGTCAATCTTCCTTCCCACCTATCCACTCCACATTTCTCATAGACTATCACCATCACGTCCTACTTTTGTCCACCTATTATCATCCGACCTACCTTCCCCCCCACCCCATGTCTCCTCCCCCATTTATCTCTCAACCTGCTTCCCCCTTCCCAGTCCTGAAGAAGGGTTATGCCCAAAACATCGACTCTTTTGTTCCTCAGATGCTGTCTGACCTGCTGTGCTTTTTCCAGTGCCAGACTTTATCAACTCGACCTGGTTATTTATCTCATTCTTATTTGTGGAGCCTTGCTATGATTGGTCTGTGATAATAATCTATAGTCTATAGAGGGCCATAGATAGCTCTCTCTGTTAGGGTTCAATAATAGGTTACATAGCTGAGACAACCATTTCACAGGAAGCATCGGATAAGATAAAAAGATGGCTTCCATGATCTACCACAATGGTGATAAGCGTAAACCTAGGTGTGAACACAAGTGCGAACATGTGCGATCGGTGTCATTCATGAGCTAACCAATGCCCACTGCAGCTGCCATTTCAATGGTGAATACACTTTAAGTTTTGTTGGTTGTAATATTCTTTGGAACTATGAAAGGCGTTTGTTTCACTTCAAAATGACTTTGACATTAACTGTTTACTTAACAAAGGAAATGTGATCGCAGTATAAGTCAGCCTCTAACTTCCTTCAATTGGTATTAAACTTTACAATCAATGATGGTACAAAGCTATTTGAGCATGGGAAATGAAAGTGCTGTGCAGCTTCAGTACTGCTATCCCTGAATGACTGCAGACAATTAGTAGTACAGAAAAAAGCAAACATTTAGCTCCTTTTATTTAAGCAAAGAAGGGAAGTTAGCTCAGATAACTAGATGGCCATCATGTAGTATAGACTGATGCCAACAATGCAGGTTTGATTCTTGTTCTAGATGCAATAGACTGGCAAGCTACCTCCTTGCCTTGCCACAAAGTGGTAAATAATAACAGTCACTGACAGAAAAGTGCCAGGATGAAGAATCAGGACATCGGTTAGGCCATGTTTAGAGTACCATGTGCAGATCTGCTATCCCTCCTATAAGAAGGAGGTTGTCAAACTTGAAATGGTTCAGAAAAGATTTACAAGGATGTTGCCAGGCTTTGTGCCCTGCAGCATAGGAGGCTGAGGGGTGACCTCATAGAGGTTCACAAAGTCATGAGAGGCATGGATAGGGTGAATAGCGAAGGTCTTTTCCCCAGGATGGGGGAGTCCAAAACTAGAGGGTATAGGTTTAGGGTGAGAGGGGAAAGATTTAAAAGGGACCAAAAAGGCAACTTTTTCACCTAGAGGGTGGTGTGTATTTATGGAATGAGCTGCCGGAGGAAGTGGCGGAGGCTGGTACAATTACAACATTTAAAAGGCATCTAGTAGGGTATATGAATAGGAAGACTTGAGAGGGATATGGGCCAAATACTGGAAATGGGATTAGATTCATTTAGGATATCCAGTCAGCATGGATGAGTTGATCTGATAGGTCTGTTTCCGTCCTGTACATCTCCATGACTATACAACACTATGACTTGTCTTCAGCAGAACATACATAATGATAGAACATAGAACATAGAACAATACAGCACAGAACAGGCCCTTCGGCCCATGATGTTGTGCCGAACATTTGTCCGAGCTTAAGCCCCCATCCATGTACCTATCCAATTGCCGCTTAAAGGTCACCAAAGATTCTGACTCTACCACTCCCACAGGCAGCGCATTCCATGCCCCCACCACTCTCTGGGTAAAGAACCCACCTCTGACATCTCCCCTATACCTTCCACCCTTCACCTTAAATTTATGTCCCCTTGTAACACTCTGTTGTACCCGGGGAAAACGTTTCTGACTGTCTACTCTATCTATTCCTCTGATCATCTTATAAACCTCTATCAAGTCACCCCTCATCCTTCGACGTTCCAACGAGAAAAGGCCTAGCACTCTCAACCTATCCTCGTACGACCTATTCTCCATTCCAGGCAACATCCTGGTAAATCTTCTCTGCACCCTCTCCAAAGCTTCCACATCTCTCCTAAAGTGAGGCGACCAGAACTGCACACAGTACTCAAAATGTGGCCTAACCAAAGTCCTG
>NC_057736.1:37485546-37487305 GCF_004010195.1 Chiloscyllium plagiosum | reverse complement strand
CAGGGTTGAACTCCATCTGCCACTTCTCAGCCCAGCTCTGCATCATATCTAAGTCCCTCTGCAGCCGACAACAGCCCTCCTCACTGTCCACAACTCCACCTATCTTCGTATCATCTGCAAATTTACTGACTCACCCTTCGACTCCCTCATCCAAGTCATTAATAAAAATTACGAACAGCAGAGGACCCAGAACTGATCCCTGCGGAACTCCACTTGTAACTGGGCTCCAGGCTGAATATTTACCATCTACCACTACTCTCTGGCTTCGACCAGTTAGCCAGTTTTCTATCCAATTGGCCAAATTTCCCTCTATCCCATGCCTCCTGACTTTCCACATAAGCCTACCATGGGGAACCTTATCAAATGCCTTACTAAAATCCATGTATACTCATCCACTGCTCTACCCTCATCCACATGCTTGGTCACCTCCTCAAAGAATTCAATCAGACTTGTAAGGCAAGACCTACCCCTCACAAATCCGTGCTGGCTGTCCCTAATCAAGCATTGTCTTTCCAGATACTCATAAATCCTATCCCTCAGTACACTTTCCATTACTTTACCTACCACCGAAGTAAGACTAACTGGCCTGTAATTCACCACTCTCCAGTCCCCTGGTACCACCCCCGTTGACAGTGAAGATGAAAAGATCATTGCCAACGGTACTGCAATTTCCTCTCTTGCTTCCCACATAATCCTAGGATATATCCCATCAGGCCCGGGGGACCTGTCTATCCTCAAGTTGTTCAAAGTGTCCAACACATCTTCCTTCCTAACAAGTATCTCCTCTAGATTACCAATCCGTTTCACACTCTCCTCTTCAACAATACGGTCCCTCTCATTCGTAAATACTGAAGAAAAGTACTCATTCAAGACCTCTCCTATCTCTTCCGACTCAATACACAGTCTCCCACTACTGTCCTTGATTGGACCTACCCTCGTTCTCGTCATTCTCATGTTTCTCACATACGCATAAAATGCCTTTGGGTTATCCTTGATCCTATCCGCCAAAGATTTTTCATGCCCTCTCTTAGCTCTCCTAATCCCTTTCATCAGGTCCCTTCTGGCTATCCTGTATCCCTCCACTGCTCTGTCTGAACCCTGTTTCCTCAACCTTATGTAAGCCTTCTTCTTCCTCTTTACAAGATATTCAACCTCCCTCATCAAACAAGGTTCCCGCACACGACCATCTCTTTCCTGCCTGACAGGTACATACATATCAAGGACACGTCGCATCTGTTCCTTGAAAAAGTTCCACATTTCTACGACATCCTTCCCTGACAGCCTATGCTCCCAACTTATGCTCCTCAGATCCTGTCTTACAGCATCGTAATTACCCTTCCCCAATTGTAAAACCTACCCTGTTGCACGCACCTATCTCTCTCCATAACCAAGGTGAAAGTCACAGAATTGTGGTCACCATCACCAAAATGTTCACCCCCTATTACCGAGTACCAAATCCAAAATGGCCTCCCCTCTGGTCAGACAATCTACATAATGAGTTAGAAAAGCTTCCTGGACACACTGCACAAACACCGCCCCATCCAATCTACTTGATCTAAAGAGCTTCCAATCAATATTTGGGAAGTTGAAATCGCCCATGACTACTACCCTGTGGCTTCTGCACCTTTCCAAAATCTGTTTCCCAATCTGTTTCTCCACATCTCTGCTGCTATTGGGGGGCCTATAGTAAACACCCAACAAGGTGACTGCACCTTTCCTATTTCTGACTTCAGCCCATACTACCTCCAGAGGCAGACCC
>NC_057736.1:37269979-37484667 GCF_004010195.1 Chiloscyllium plagiosum | reverse complement strand
CGTTCTGTGAGGAGCAGGATCTGACTGCATTTCCTGCAGATGAAGTCGGCAGGAGTATCGGTGGTCACCCCTACCTCAAACATCCTGCAGGAGGAACATTCCACTGCCTGCGCTGCCGTTACTCTACACTTCATCTCCAAAGCAAGAACACTGAGTCGCTTACCTGTGGACTATAAAGTTAGGTTAGAGGAGGAGGATGGGAGGGAGGCCCTACTGTGTAGGGCCTGGGGACTAGAACACACTCACTCAAATATCAATCACTTACTTTCCCGACCAGCTCTGCGCTCCAACCTCACTTCCGCCCAGCTCGCGCCGCTCTCTGCTGAGAAAAGACCGTTGGCGTGGAGGTAAGTTCTTTATATATCACTTACCTTCCCGACCAGCTCTGCCCTCCAACCTCACTTCTGCCCAGTGATGTTTGAAGAAAGCCATTATACTGACCATTTCATTATCAGTGCGAGGGATAAGCATCAGTATTACAGATGTGCGACAATAAGAATGTCCATCCTTAATCTGTTTCGTTAATATTCTGTAGTAAAATGTTATGAGGCCTCTTTAGCATTGTAGCTCATGTAGAATGGATTCAACTTTGGTGCAATGATGCTTTTTGAAAGAATCACTCAGACATTTTGAGCTGAACCTTAAGCCCCTAAAATGGGTGATCTAGACTCAGGTTAAGAGTTAAACTTGGACAAGTCTGAAGCAGGGACCCAACTGATCAAAAACTCATCCACCCTCACTGGAATAGAGGTGGAATGAGGTGAGGACAACCAATCCACTTGCAGGAGCTTAGCTGGTCATTTAAACATTATCATAAGACTCCTTGCCTTCATTTTTAACTCCTGTTTGCTATGTTTCTCAAGCCAGGAGTTGGGGATGGCTGAATCCATGAGGACCCATACCATCTCTCATGATAATTTTTCTGGCATGCTCAGAGCTCAAAGTTCAGCAATATAAGTGTCACCTTTCATTAGGGGTATAACTCCAGTCTGAGGACTACATTATACATAAACATAGGAAAGGGGAGAAGGAGTAGGCCATTCAACCCTTCAAGCCTATTCCACCATTCAAGATGATCATGGCTGATCATCCATAATGCTTTCCAGATTCTTGGCAGTCACTGATACATTGTAAATACAATCTGATCTTGCCACACATGACTCACAAATGTCTGATGCGGATGCTGGATAGAGACCACTAAAGTTTTTCATTCTCCAGAGCATTCTTCACATCATAAGCACAAAACTTCCTCAGAATTGTTTTCAAAATGCACTTTGAAATCTTTGCTTTCTTTTGAAGACCTACTTCTGTTCCTTTACAAAAGGCAAGGTCGCACAGAACTCTATTTAAAATACTTCAGCCTTCAAGTAATAGCATCTTTTGCTAGTGAACCAGTATTTGCATAAGAATTTGGCTTCATTTACTGATGGATAAAAATGTCTGGAAGTCACAAGGGGAAAATGGCTTGCACAGGCTAGTTCAGTCCTGACTGTAGTACTTTGTCTAATTCTCTAAACAGTAATTTAAAGAATGAGGCTTTGGAGAAAGTATTTAAAATGATTTAAGAAGGACTGAGGAATATCAGAAACACAGGTCGGAGAAACAGGGTTTGATCTACATGGAGGAAAGTAGGCTGATCAAGGTGTTTAAAACATCATAGGTCTGGACAAGGTAGATAGGGAGAATCTCTTCCCATCAGTAGAAGGTTTATGAACCAAAGTATAGTAATTTATTTTTTGTCACAAGAAAACCAAAGTTGGCACAAGGAAATCCTTTTCAAAAAATGCATCAAATGTGATCAGGAATTCACAGGCTGAAAAGATGATTGAAACAAATTCAATAATGGACTTCAAAAGGAATAAGTATCAAAGACAAATGTTGCCTTTAAACTGTGTGTGTTTAGCTGCTCCAAAGTGCAACACACAGCTCTCAGCATCGGCTGGTTCCAGAAGTGTTTGCAACACACGGACTTTGGAGACCCATGCAGCCAATCAGAAAACCAGAGGGATCGCTGCTTCAAACAAGCCAAAATACTCTTATAGAGAGCTGATCTGGTCTCAGTAGGCTGAACGGCTTCCTTCTACAATATAACTGTTCTACAAAAAGAACAACTTTCAAGGCTCAATCAACAATTAGAGTTCCCTGCATGGTTAAGCTAATTACCTGGATGATTAATTTTGACACATTATGAAGATTACAGAAGCCACAGAGAGACCAAATAATCCTTTTGATCTATATTGGTGATCTTGACAGCAAAATATTCCTGATGAAGAGTTCTTGCCAGAAACATCGACTGTTCTGCTCCACAGATGCTGCCTGACCGGCTGTGCTTTTCCAGCATCCTCTTCAACAAAGTTAAGCACATATGCAAGGTTGAACAGTTACAATCAACAACTCATTATTTGTTCATTTTGGTAATGCAGAGATGAATGTGGCATATTACACCAAGTTCTTTTGAAGAAGTCCTAACACTAATAACATTATGCCAAGGTGTGGTCATGGTACTGAGGGACATATGGATTGTGAACACACAGGTGGCTAGCATGTGCATGTCAATCTGTTTACTGGCTTCAAGAAATCAATCATAAAGGTGTCACATGTATCAATCCAGCAGTGGAGGGAGTCTCCACATCTACATGATGTTTTTTCTCTGCCCTGGACAAAAATAGCAACAGTTCCACTCACACTTTGAGAAGAAAATTATACCTTTATGATGAATCGCTTCCCTGGATTTCTCATTGTTTGACAAATTACAACACAATGAGTGCAACTGTCGCTGACACAATAGGTATTATTTTCAGATCAAACTGAACAACATACCCTACATTTTACTATCATCCATGTGCCTATCCAAGAGTCATTTAAGTGTCCTTAATATGACTGACACTACTACCACTGCTGGCAGTGCAATCCACTCACTCACTACTCTCTGTGTAAAGAACTTACCTCTGACATCTGGAACAATCCTCCAATCACCTTAAAATTATGCCCCCTCATGATAGACATTTTCGCCCTGGGAAAAAGTCTCTGCCTATCCACTCTGTCTATGCCTCTCATCATCCTGTGCACCTTTATGAAGTCACCTGTCATCCTTCTTCACTCCAATGAGAAAAGCCCGAGCTCCCTCAACCTTTCTTCATAAGACATGGTCTCCAGTCCAGGGAGCATTCTGGTAAATCTTCTCTGTTCCCACTCTAAAGCTTCCACATCATTCCTATAATGAGGTGACGAGTACTGAACACAATATTCCAAGTGTGGCCTAACCAGGGCTTTATAGAGCTGCAGCATAAACTCACAGCTCTTAAACTCAATCTCCCTGCTAATGGAAGGCAACACGCCATATGCTTTCTTAACAAACCGATCAACTTGGTTGGCAACTTTGAGGGATCTATAGACGTGGACCCAAGATCCCTCTGTTCCTCCACATTCCCAAGAATCCTGCCTTTAACCCTTTAATCTGCATTCAAATTTGACCTTCCAAAATGAATCATTTCACACTTTTCCACGTTGAACTCCATCTGCCACTTCTCAGCCCAGCTTTGCATCCTGTCAATGTCCTATTGCAAACTACAACACTATGCACAACTCCATCAACCTTTGTGTCATAAACTTACTAACCCAACTTTACACTTCCTCATCCAAGTCATTTATAAAAATCACAAAGTGCAGAGGTCCCAGAACAGATCCCTACAGAACTCCACTGGTCACCAAGCTCCAGGCTGAATACTTTCAATCTACTATCGCCTTCTGTCTTCTATGGGCCAGCCAATTTTGTATCCAGACAGCCAAATTTCCCTATAAGGCATGGCTCCCTACTTTCTGAATGAGCCTACCATGGGGAACCTTTTCAAAGGCCTTGCTAAAATCCACTGCTCTACCTTCATCAACATGTTTTGTCACATCCTGAAAGAATTCAATAAGATTTATGAGGCATGACCTGCCCCTCATAAAGCTATGCTGACTATTTCTAATCAAACTATGCTCTTCCAAATAATCATAAATCCTGCCTCTCAAAATCCTCTCCAATAATTTGCCCACCACATTTGGAAGACTGACTGGTCTGTAATTCACAGGGTTATCCCTATTCC
The DNA here is from genome assembly GCF_004010195.1 of Chiloscyllium plagiosum. Lineage (NCBI taxonomy): Eukaryota > Metazoa > Chordata > Chondrichthyes > Orectolobiformes > Hemiscylliidae > Chiloscyllium > Chiloscyllium plagiosum. Next base: position 37,480,579 of record NC_057736.1, on the reverse strand, counting down.
CTTTCTTGAGCAAGGGACTAACATTTGCCACCCTCCAATCATCTTGTACTACTCCAGTGAGGACACAAAGATGATCACCAAAGGCGCAGCAAACTCTTCCCTCAATTCCTGTATGAATCTTGGGTATATCCTGTCTGGCCCAGGGAACTTATCTATCCTCATGTTTTTCAAAATTTCCAGCACATCCTCCTTCTTAACATCAATCGGTTTGAACATATCAGCCTGTTTCACACTGTCCTCACAAATGACAAGATCCCTCTCACTAGTGAATACTGAAGCAAAGTATTCATTAAAGATTCCCTTACCTTCTCCGACTCCAGGTACAAGTTCCTTCTACTCTCCCTTATTGGCCCTAGCCTTTTGTTCCTCACGTAAGTGTAGAATGCCTTGGGGTTTTCCTTAGTCTTACCCACCAAGGATTTTTTCATGCCTACTTCTAGCTCTCCTAACTCCATTCTTCAGTTCCTTCCTGCCTACCTTGTAAGCCTCGAGAGCCTTCTTTGACCTTTGTTTCCTCAACCTTATGTAAGCTTCCTTCTTCCTCTTGACGAAATGTTCCATGTCTCTTGACATCCAGGGTTCCTTCACTCTACCATCCCTTCCTTTCCTCAGTGGGACAAACCTATCCAGCACTATCAGCAAGTGCTCCCAAAACAACATCCACATTTATGTTGTGCATTTTCCTTAGAACAATTTAGGCACCCAGTTCCTGCCTAATAGCATTGTAATTCCCCCCTGCTTAATTAAATACTTTTCCATACCATCTGCTCCTATTCCATTCCGTGACTATAGTAAAGGTCAAGAAGTTGTGATAACTATCACCAAAATGCTCTCCCACTGAGAGATTGGACACCTGGCCTGGTTCGTTGACAAGCACTAAATCCAATATGGCCTCCCTTCTAGTCAGCCTATCTACATATTGAATCAGGAATCCTTCCTGGACACACCTGACAAAATCTGCTCCATCCAAACTATTTGCACTAAGGAGGTTCCAATCAATATTAGGGAAGTTGAATTTGCCCATGACAACAACCCTGTTACTTCTTCCTCTTTCCAAAATCTGCCTCCCAATCTAATCCTCTGTGTCTTTGTTGCAATTGGGGGGTGATAGAAAACTCCCAATAAGGTGACTGCTCCTTTAGTGTTTCTGACTTCCACCCATACTGACTGAGTAGACAAACCATCCTCAACGACCTCCTTTCTTCAGCAGTGTCAGTATCTGATTAGCAAAGCCACTCCCCCACCTCTTTTACTTCCTTCCCTATTCCTTTTGAAAGATCAAAACCTCAGAACATGATCAACCATTCCTGCCTCTGTGATAACCAAGTCTTCGTAATGGCCACAACATCATAGCTCCAAGTACTGATCCATGCTCTCAGTTCATCTGAGACAAAGAGTCTTCTTCTTCCAAAGTAAAGGAGAATGGAAGAGATACATTGCAAGTAATCAGGTAAAGATCTATCAGAACTGAGCATTGGACAGAGAATTGAGAGTCAGAAATCTGAATACAAATTCTTGGTTAACAGAAAAGGTTCTTATGATGTGCACCCAATCCAGGTCACCCAAATTAATTATTCATCATGGTGCTACATTATGAAGGAATAGGGATCAGCTAAGGCCAACTTATAGCACACCAATCATGCATGATGTCAAGTAAGGATAACATTGTGATGATGCCTTCATAGTGACATTGAGTAACTGCAACCAACAGCATGACAACTAAACTGTCAAACAAAAGTAACAGAAATCAATATGTAACAACCTTCAACACTGCAATAAAGTTTGAAATTTTAGATTTGAATACTTTGTTTTGCTTATCTGTATAATCATCAAATTGACAACACGTGCCTGTGTGCAAAACAAAACTGCGGATGCTGGAAATCAGAACCAAAAACAGAAGTCACTCGAAAATTTCTGCAGGTCTTGCAGCATCTAAGAAGAGAAAGCAACATTAATGTTTTGGGTCCAGCTCTGAAAAAGGTTCACTGAACCCAAAATGTTAACTCTGCTTTCTCTCCACAGGTGCTGCCAGACCTGCAGAGATTTTTCTTGCCTGTGTACAACTATGTATCGTTGTTTGGAACAGGTGTTTTAAATCTTTGAACAGATGGGTTGTTGTGTTACATCTGACAGTCAATATGTCAGTATTCCTTTAAGAGACACATTAATGATGTCATCAATGTATCTCGCATGTGACCTGAGGATATAAAGACCTTATACTTCATCCTGCCTCAGATCACTTGAAGCATGACACTCCAATTGATGAATGCTATTCTGTATGTAGCAAATATTGCTTGGAAAGTAATGGTTCTGCATAATAGATTGTAGCGATAAATCTGTAAGGTCTTGTAAGGATCAGCTTATACCCAATTCCATAGTATTCATGACGAGTTCCCTATGTTGTAGGAGATAATGCAAGCATTGTTTTATCAGGTCAAATACTTTGTTGGAGGCAAATATACACCAGGGGATTTGCTATTCTGGAGCCCAAAATGCAAATGCTATCAGGGTTACCTTCAGCCTTCCAGGGTTCCTCTGTTCAAGAACATTCAGTGCCTGATCGAGTGACCTGGCATCAGGAAGTAATAAGGGGTTTGAGGACACACTGATGTGCCCTTCCTGTTGATTACCTTCAAAACTGTGATTATCCTCCTGCCATCACTCATCTCTGGCCTGGATCCCAAGACAGTTCTGGGCACTGGGCACACCATCTCAAACTGATGAAGCTCTGCCAGCTTCCAGCTGGATGGCAGCTCTCAAAGATGGGAACCTCCACCCTTCTGGGTCTTTGATCCTGACCACTGCCAGCCATAAGGACAAGGGCAGCATGGGAACACCACTGCCTGCAATTTCCCTTTCAAGGCACTCACTTGGAAATATATCGCTGTTTCTTCACTGTTGCTGGGTCAAAATCCTTGAATTCCCTCCCTCCCAAAGATATGGGTATACCTACAGGATATGGACTGTAGCAGTTTGAAATGCAACCGGTCTGGGCAATAAATGCTGGCCCAGGCAGCGACACCCACACCCCATAAGAGTGAAAAAAAGGCTGAAAGTGTGATGCTAAGTGCCAGCTACTGAGATCCCCACAAATACATCCCTAATGTATTTGTTTCTTAAACCTCTTGAGAAGGATCTCTAATAGATGCCTAAAAGGATACATTCACTTTGTGTAAGTGGCTCACCCTATTAAAAAAAAAGTCTGTCATTTCTGCAGTGGTTCATTTATGCTGACTATCTATGCAACATGTAAAAATACTTCCTCATATTTTTGAGAATGCTTGTGTCTTCATAGCCAAAATGATTGCTGTTGTGCAAGTTTTGCCATGGCAACATAGTATGGTGGCAGTAGAGGTTGCCTGGCTGTATGTTGTGGAAATAAGAGTTTGGCCAACCTTCTTTTTGATGCTGTAAAAATTCCCTATGTTTTTACAATCTGCATTCCTTATGTGTTATTTGCAGCACTCCTCTGTTACCCTGACCAATGTAAACAATTTCAGCCTCATCCAAGGTTAAAATATTTCATCAGCATTTCGGTACAAACATTTAGTCTCTGGGTTACAGCTACTGGCTCGCAATATTCATCACTTAATCTCTCTGTTGAATAATGGATATTTCTGTAAAATGACCAAAGGTGCCTAACACTAGTAGAAATGGATCTATGAAAGAAGTCAATGAATTCAGGAAAAGGAAGGAACCAATTAGTGACATTAAATACATTTCTTTATTTCCAATATTAAAAAGTCAATTGCAGTTTTGAGTTCTAAAGCTTTGGAGGAGGCAAGACCAGGAATGTATTTCCGCTTGGCAAATATAACTAGGAAAACCTTTATTTGTTTTATAATAGTTCTTATGGTAATGAGCTGCTCATTTTCTTATTGTTAGTTTGGTCAGGAAGGAATCATATCAGTAGCAATGAGCAACTGGATGAATGCCCAGAGTTTGTGCTGTGAATATTCCGATTACATTTTAAAAGCCATTGGGTTTAAACTGCTTTTAGAGCTAAGTGCAATAATTATTGCATGTCTGAATATATTTCAGAGAAGTTGAAATAACTTTGGATGAAAAAAAGCCAATGAGGTAGACAGTTAATGTGCATATTTTCCTGTGAGGAGGAAGGTGAGTCAGGACATATTAGCTTTGCGGGAAAGTTAGCTATGGTTGACCAAGATCGAGACAACAACTTGCATTCCTACAGTGCATTTAACAATGTCTCAATCCATTTCATGGAAATGCTGTCAAACAAAATTTCAGTGGTGGAGATATAGGAATACTGTTGGGTTGTATTATCTCTGAGGATCAGAGATCAAATCATAGATCAATATAGCATCATTATATTTGTTGCAGCATCTTCAAATTCATTATTCCTTCTTCACAAGACAGTCTATAACATATAATCTCAGGAAGGAATGGGCTTCATGAGGTGAAAGACCTTTTTTTTTAATGCCCTCCATGAAAAACAGAAGTTTACTTTGTCACTCCATTGACACTGATACAAGATCTGATGGTGTGAGCATTCAGCACTGCTCAGTTCTGCTTTCCGTAATAATTACTTCATTGGCCATGAATCTGACTAATTAGCCAAGTATGCCAGATGTTGGGAATCTGACTAATTAGCCAAGTATGCCAGATGCCAGATGTCAACAATTTGCAACTCTTTCTACTTGGCTTTGAGTTGTACTTTTATAAATCCCATCTCATAAGCAGATTGTAGTAGAAGGACCATCTTATTCCAGTAGACAGATAGAGGAAGAAAGAATGAGTGAAAAGTATCTCACCTTGTTGCATGAGAGCTCCTACTCCAAACCAGAAGCTATTCAATAGGGTGAAATTGTTTTCCACAACGTCAGATCCAGGGTTACAAGGATGGGCATCGTACCATTCATAGGGGCTGAACCTGGAAGGGGAAGTCAAAAGAGTGAATAAGCAATGAGGAGGAAAACCACAAGCAATAAAGTCTGAATAAAAACAGAAGTGCTGAAAGTTTGATCAGATCTGTTAGCATCTGAGAGGAGTTATTTTTGTACATGTGAAGACACTTCCATTTGCATTTTTGAGAAAATGAATGGATTTGGACAGAAATAAATGACCCATAGATAGTTTAGCGATGCGATAAAAGTTTTGGCATATTATAAAGTATTCACATCACAGAAACAGCTCCAAATGTTCTAGTCCAGTGTTAATGTTTCACACGAGTCTCTGCCCAACATGTATGATCTGACCTTTACACAAATGCTTTCATTCCTTCCTCTACTTAGCTTCTCCCTGAATGCACTTCACCTTTCTCACTTCCTTGATAACAAAGTCCATATTTTAATAACAGATTAGTGAGTCAGAAGTGTATTATTATGAAGTGACAGATTGGATGATATGTCCCTATATTATAGTGCTAACAAATGGCTCCTTGTTTTGCTATTTTTGAAGGAGGGCGTGTCACACAGATTGAAGTATCAAAGCTTCAAAGATTTAGAGTGAGCAAATAAATAAAATTTTGACTTTAAAAGCCGACAATTCCTTTATTTTTACAAGTCCTTCCAGGTGTATATTCCAAGGGGAGACTTGGTAGAAATCTATAAAATTATGAGAATATAGATCAGGTTGACAGTTGGAATTTCCCTCCCCTGCCACTGCAGGAATTGCAAAACCTGTGCCCAGACCTACTCCCTCACCACCTCATCCAAGGCCCTAAAGGAGCCTTCCACATCCATCAAAGTTTCACCTGCACATCCACCAATGTCATTTATTGTATCTGTTGCTCCCGATGCGGTCTCCTCTACATTGGGGAGACTGGACACCCCCTGGCAGAGCGCTTTAGGGAACATTTCCAGGACACCCACACCAATCATCCCCACCGCCTCATGGCCCAACATTTCAACTCTCCCTCCCACTCTGCCGAGGACATGCAGGTCCTGGGCCTCCTCCACTGCTGCTCCCACACCACCCGACGTCTGGAGGAAGAACGCCTCATCTTCCGCTTCGGAATACTTCAACCCCAGGGCATCAGCGTGGACTTCACTAGTTACCTCATTTCCCCTTCCCCCACCTTACCTCAGTTCCAACCTTCCAGCTCAGCACTGTCCTCATGACCTATCCTACCTGCCACTCCACCCTCCCCTCTGACCTATCACCTCCATCCCCATCCCCATTCACCTATTGTACTCTTTGCTACCTTCTCCCCAGCCCCCCACCCCCAATCCCCCCATTTATCTCGCCGCCCTGGAGGCTTCCTGCCTCTATTCCTGATGAAGGGCTTTTGCTCGAAACGTCGATTTTCCTGCTCCTCGGATGCTGCCTGACCTGCTGTGCTTTTCCAGCAACACTCTGATCTAAACTCTGGTTTCCAGCATCTGCAGTCCTCACCTTCGCCTAGTTGTAATTTCTTTCCCAGAGTTGAAATGTCTAATACTGGGGGGCATGCATTTGAAGTGAGAGGGAGAAGATTCAAAGGCGATGTAAGGGGCAAATTTCTTTAGACAGAGAGTGGTAGGAATCTGGAATGGAATGCCAAAAACAGTGGTGGGGGCAGATTTGGGGCTTTTAGATAGGCATATGAGTGGAGGGATATGGAGTATGGGCAGGCAGAAGGGATTAGTTTAATTTGGTGTCATGTTTGGCACAACAATTCTACATTCTATGCCATTGTTTGGTTTCAGTTCTTTAAAAATGTGAATTAATGATTACAATTGTTTTTTTTTGCTTGGGAGATCAATGCATTTGTAACTTTTTTTTAGACTTCAGGATACATAAAAGGATAACGGAGTTAAGATATACAGTGGAAGAAGAACCTGTAATTTAAATAAACTGAGGAAATCCTGGCATCTGTAACAGTGGTTTTAGTAGAAAGGGAATGTGTCTACAGACATGTAATATTCATATAATGGGAAAGCATTGGGATAGAAAGCAAGAGGACAGTCTCTGGTACCTTGTCACTACTTTACCATTGTACCTCCAAATGAAAAGCACAGATTAATCTATATATATTTATACATACTATGGACTTTCATTTATTAGTTTGATGAACAGTAGAAGTATAAGCGATAGGGGAGTGATAGTTTTGTGATAAGCATGGTTTGAGCTATATGGAGAGACTGAATAGGCTGGGACTTTTTTCCCTGCAGCATCGAAGGCTAAGGGGTGACCTTATAGAAATTTATAAAATCATGAGGAGCATGGATAGACTGAAAAGCCAAAGCCTTTTCCCTAAGGTAGAGAAGTCCAAAACTAGAGGGCATAGGTTCATGATGAGGGGGGAAAGATTTAAAAGGGACCTAAGGGGTAAAGTTATCATGCAGAGCATGCATGAAAGGCATTGGGATCGGCGTATGAATAAGAAGGGTTTTGAGGGATATAGGTCAAATGCTGGCAAAAGGGACTAGATCAGTTTAGAAACAAAAACAGAAGTTGCTGGAAAGGCTCAGCAGGTCTGGCAGCATCTGTGAAGAGAAATCAGAGTTAAATTCTCGGGTCCAGTGACCCTTCCTCAGAACTGATGGTAGCTAGGAAAATGTTGGTTTACATGCAGAAGGAAGTTGGGGACGGGATAAGGAGTAAATGGTAGTTAGGGATAGAGCCCAAAGAGAGAGAAGAATAGTTGGACAGGCAAAGGATCCAATCCCGATCTGGCTGAGAGCGTGAAAGCTGTGAATGAAGACCGTCTGTAGCTAACAATAGGTAGTATGTAATAGCAGACTTGTGACAACAAGGCCTGGTGTGTGGGTAGGGGGCAAGGACATGGGGGAGTTCAGGTGCTAAAGTCATTGAATGGAATATTGAGTCCAGAGGGCTGAAGGGTCCCCAACCAGAATATGAGGTGTTGTTCTTCCAGTTTACGCTAAGCTTCACTGGAGCACTACAGCAAGCCTGAGATACAGATGTTGACAAGGGAACAAGGTAGTGCATTAAAGTGGCAGGCAACTGGAAGCTCAGGGTCTTTTTTGCGGGCAGAACATAGATGTTCTGTGAAGTGGTCTCCCAGTCTATGCTTCATTTTCCCAGAGTAGGGGAGACCACATCATGAGCACCGAATGCAATGAACTAGATTGCGAGAAGTGTTGCTTCACCTGGAAGGCCCTTGGATACTGTGGAGAGAGGAGGTAAATGAGAAGGTGTTACACCTTCAGTGGTTAGAGGGGAAGGTGCTGTGGGGCTGTGGAGGATATTGGGAATTAAGGAAGAGTGGACAAGGGTGTCCCAGAGGGAACAGTCCTTGCGGAAGGTGGACAAGGGAATATGTGTTCTGTTGGTGGCACCTCGCTGGAGGTGGCAGAGATCTAGGCTATCTTGTCAGTGAGGTGGACTGAAGGGTCCTTTTTATGTGCTGTATATCTCTATGACTATGACTCTAGAAATCCAAAAACCTGGCTAAAGTTCCAGTAATCTAGATTTGAATCCCACCGGCCATGATGAAACATGAATCAAGTAAAGAGCTGGTCTAATGAAAACCAAGCAACAATTGAATGTTGTTAAAAAAAAAACGTCTGGTTCACGAATGTCCTTTAGAGGAGAAATCTGGTCCATCCTTACCTGGTCTGACCTCCACATGACATTTGACGCACAGCAACAAGATTTACACTTAGCTACTCTCTGGCAATTAGGGATGGACAATCAATGCTAGCCTTGTCAGTGATATCCATTTCCAAAGAGTGAATTTAGTAAACAATCAAGTGTCCACATACCGTCCCTCAAATTTCTCGTACCAATAAGTAACTTTGTGTATCACACATGCATCTTTTTGGCTCACTGTCAAATTTGCACCATCTCCATTGATACTCATTACACTTACCTAAATGATGTGATTCAGAATTGTTAATTATAACTTAGTCACTCGTATCTGTGTTAGAAATGCAAATGCATCAAATATTTCTTGATATTTTAAATCTACTTTTTTTACTTATCTTGCTGACTACAGGTTTTAAAACTGGGTTTTCAAACTAAGGCAACATTAGGAAAGGCATCTTATACACCTTGACGCTTATTTGTTAACTGTTCATACAAAAGTGTAAGGATTTCCTCACATTTAAGACACGGATAGCTTTAATTTATGTGACTGAACACATTGTCCCCTGACAGAAGTTAAATGTAATCATTATTGTTTCTGAATTTATCAAAAATGCAGCTCAAAAATACTGCATTATCCATTCACTAGGAATATCCAGTACACAGAATTATTCACAAACTCTAAAGAAATGTTTTCCTTTGGCCCAAGAACAATTGCTTTGTTCAGAACTGGGATATCTGGTCAGCATGGACGGGTTGGACCGAAGGGTCTGTTTCCATGCTGTACATCTGTATGACTGTATGACTATGACTATGTACCCTGGGCTTTTAATCAGTGGGGATCTTCATTCAAGGAAACAGTAAGGAGTATAACAGATGAAGCACTATGGTCATGGTGTGAGAAATGTGGCTCAATTTTGGATGTCAACAAGCAACTCAGAAGTTATAAAGGATCATATATATGTCCCAGCAGATTCAGAATGGGTCTATCCTCACACACCAGTATGGTCTGCAAGGTTGCTCTTTGCAACAAGAAGTTTTCACATAAGTATTGACCTTGGAAATACACAATGAATAACAAATTTATTTCTCTCCCCTATTGTTGGTATCCATCATCTTGACAGGGACAAAAACTGGCTGAAGTAAAAATCTGAACATAAAGCTGCAACTGATGGCTGGATACCACTTGAATGATTTGTAAAGGACTGGGTGAGATCATGTTCTGAGTCATAGAGTCGCAGAGTAATAGAGATGTACAGCATGGAAACAGACCCTTCAGTCCAACCCGTCCATGCCGACCAGATATCCAAACCCAATCTAGTCCCACATGCCAGCACCCAGCCCATACCCCTCCAACCCTTCCTATTTATATACCCACCCAAATGCCTCTTAAATGTTGCAATTGTACCAGCCTCCACCACTTCCTCTGGCAGCTCATTCCATTCAAAAAACTCAATCAAGTTTGTGAGACAGGATTTCCCACGCACAAAGCCATGTTGACTATCCTAATCAGTCCTTGCCTTTCCAAATACATGTACATCCTGTCCCTCAGTAGGAGTAGGAGTATACTTAAGAGGGAAATCAGGAGGGCAAAAAGGGACATGAGATAGCTTTGGCAAATAGAATTAAGGAGAATCCAAAGGGTTTTTACATGTGAGTGTGGGAGTGCGTGTGTGTCTTGGGTGGGGGGTTGTGAGTGTCTGTGAGAGAGAGTGTATATGTGTGTGCATGAGTGTCGAGTAGTCTAAGTCTCTGAGAGGATGCCTGTATGGGTGTGTTTGAGTGTCTGTGTGCGTGTCTGTGTGAGTGTAAAGAGCAATGGTAATCAGACCACCATTGCACAATACACACACACAGACACTCCTATACACACACATACACACGGACACATATATACACAGACACACACACAGACACTCACACAACTCTTACAGACACACACACACTCCCGCACTCACACAGGTATCCTCTCAGAGACTTAGATCGCTCTACACTCATGCACACACACAGACTCAAAGACCCACATGCATACATATATTTTGTGGGGTGAATTTGTACTTGCAGAGTTAATTTGTATTTTGCTCAAAAACTGCATGGATCGTGTAAAACTGTTATCTTACTTTTTAGATTAGAATCAAGCTAAACATCATGGCATAGACAGAGAACACAGGGGGCTAACAGCTTCAACATATTGTCTAGCTAACACCAATTGTTACAGCTTACCTGAGAATGCAACTTTTTTAAAAAAGGTTTTGTGTTTTGCACATTAAAGAAGTGAAACAATCATGGTATTCCGACAGATGAAAGACTCAACAGACAATCAAGGTATTTTTCAATATATAATTTCAGTTACATCACACTGTAAATTTTTGCTATAAATTCTGTGCCTTACAATTGTGTCCTGCACAACCACCTGATGAAGGAGTGGCGCTCCAAAAGCTAGTGCTTCCAATTAAACCTGTTGGACTATAACCTGGTGTTGCATGATTTTTAACTTTGTACACCCCAGTCCAACACCGGCATCTCCAAATCATGTTTTCATAAAGGTCTTCTGAGCTGCTGGGTTTCTGGACTCCTGTCAGGAATCAACAGTGTGGAATTCAATTAAAATTAAGCAAAAAGTTTCAAAATCAGATCAAGGTCTGGTGTAAGGATTCCAACTCCTACTGGAATGTTTGGAGCCACTGAACGTACAGCACAGCAACAGGGCAACTGGGCTTTGCTGCTGTTTACACCCCATTCAAGCTTTTTCCCAGCCCGTTTCATCAAAACTTATCAACATATCCTTCTGTTCCTTTCTTCCTTGTGTATTTATCTAGCTTCTCCTTAGTGCAATAATGCTATTTATTTCAGCTACTTCATGATGAACTGCTCTCCAGCTTTTCAGTCTTTTCTCTGCAAAACAAATATTACAACGAATTGCAACTAAAGTTTCTGTATGTTCAGCAATAATACAACACAATGCAATAATAAAATATACGGACATGCCCTTCAGACCGCCAATCCTGCACCAATTCCTAATCCTCATTTAGACCCCCCTACTTTTTGCCCATGCACAGTATCCATCCCTCCGTTGGCCTTATGTTCATTGTCTATGCTTCAACTAATTCCACTGGCAGTGCGATCCAGGCACCCACCACTGTCTGTGGGAGAAGGTTTTTCCGCACTTCTCCCCTAAACTTTCCCTCCTCTCACCTTGAACCTGTGCCCTCTCGCAGTTGACTTTTCCACCCTGGGAAAAAGCCTCTGACTATCAACCCGGCCTTTGTCTCTCATCATTTTGTAGACCTCTATCAGGTCATCCCTCAGCCTCCACCTTTCCACTCAATGTGAGTTTGTTCAACCTCTCCTCATAACCGAAGCCATCCAGATTGAGCAACATGCTGGTACACTTTCTCTGTACCTTCTCCTAAGTATCCATGTCCTCTGGTCGTGTGGTGATCAGAACAGCATGCAGTATTCCAAATGTGATCAAACGAAAGCTTTGCACAGCTGTAACATAACTTGCCAACTTTTATATTCGATGCTCCAGCCAATAAAGACAAGTGTGTTGAACACCTTACTCACTATCTTATCCATCTGGGATCTGTCCACCCAGATCCCTCTATATGTCAACACTCCTCAGGCTTCTGCCATTTACTGTAAAATTTGCACCAGAATTTGATCTTCCAAAATGTATCACTTCCCATTTGTCCAGATTAAACTTCATCTGCCATTTCTCTGCCCAAATCTGCAATCTATCAAAATCCTGCTTTGACAATCCTCCTCACTATTTGCAACTCCGACAAATTTCGTGCCATTCATAACCTACTAATCAGAGCATCTACATTTTCCTCCAGATCATTTATATATAAATAACAACAACAAAGGTCTCAGTTACTGATCTCCATTCTAAAAATCACCGTTCCACCGCTACTCTCTATCTTCTCTGACCAAATCAGTTTTGTATCCATCCATCCAGCCCACCCCAAATCCCATGAGACACTACTTTATGTATCAGCCTGCCATGAGGTACCTTATCAAATGTCTCAACTGAAGTCCATTTAGACAACATCCATTGTCCTTCCCTCATCAATTATTCTTGTCACCTCCTGAAAAACTCAATCAAGTCAGTGAGACATGACCATTCCTATGTTGCCTATCACTAACAACTCCATTTACTTTCAAATGTGAATAAATTCTGTCTCTCAGTATCTTCTCCAACAGCTACCCCACTACTGATGTCAGGCTCACTGGCCTGTAATTACCTGGATTTATCTCTGTTTCCTTTCTTAAATAAATTAACAACATTGGCCATTATCCAGTTCTCTGGAACCTCACTTGAGGCCAAAGCGGATGCAAGGATATCTGTTAAGGCCCCAGCTATTTCCTTCCATGCTTTCCACTGAACCCTTGATTAGATTTTCTGACCCTAGGAGCCTGTCATCCTTAATGCATCTCAAGACACCCAACACTTCCTCCTCCATTATGTTGAACTGTCCAAGGGTACTCACATATCTTTCTCGAACCTCAACATCTTTCACGTCCTCTCTTTGATGAATACCAATGTAAAGTACTCATTACGAATCTCATTCATTTCCTCTGGCTCCACATATAACATCTCTCCTTTATCCTTGAATGAGACTAGTCTTTCCTGAGGTAGCCTCTTGCTCCTAACATATGTATAAAAGCCCTTTGGATTTTCCTTAACCCTGCTGGTGAAGGACATTTCATAACCCTCTTAGCCCTCATAACCTCCTAACTGAGCTCCTTCATACTTTTTCTATATTCTTTAATGACTTTGACTGTTTTATTTGCCTGGACATTAGGTATCCTTCCTTTTTTGACTAAGTTGATAATTTTCCTGTCATCCAAGGTTCCTGAATCCTGCTATTCCTGCCCTTTATTTTCACAGGTACATGCCTGCCCTGCACTCTAATCAACTGGTCTTTAAAAGACTCCTACATGTCAAATGTGGATTTACCCTCAAACAGCCACCCCCAAATCCACATTCTTCAATTCTTGCTTAATTCAGTTATTGTTGGCCTTCCCTCAATTTGTAACATTGATCTGAGATTCACTCTTGTCCTTATCCATAACTTTCTGAAAACTTATGGAATTAGGATCACTATTGCCAAAATGCTCTCCCCATTGAAACTTTGATCACCTGACCAGACTCATTTCCCAGTACTAGGTTCAGTATGGCCTCCTCCCTCATTAGACAACCCACATACTGTTTCAAAACATCCTCTGGACACATCTAACAAATTTCTCCCCAGTCCAAACTCCAGCACTAAGGGAGTTTCAGTCAATATGGTTGAAGTTAAAATCACCCACCACAACAACCCTATTATTTTCACATCTTTCCAGAATCTGACTACATATCTCTTCCTTTATCTCCTGCTGTCAGCTGGGAAGTCTGTAGTACAATCCCAGCATTGTGATTGCACCCTTCCTATTCCTGAGCTTTACCCATAATGCCTCACTGCAAGATCCCTCCTGGGTATCCTCCCTCAGAACAGCTGTGATGTGCTCCTTAGCCAGTAATGCAACACTCTTACCTCTTTTTCTTCTTCCTCTGTCACATCTAAATCATCAATATCTTGGAATGTTAAATTGCCAGTCCTGTCCCTTTCAACCATGTCTTTGTGATAGCAGCAACATTACAATTACTTGCATTAATCCATGCTCTAACTAGGTATCCGTCCTGCCTATTATAGTTCTTACATCAAAGCAAACACAGTCCAAGCCTCCAGTTCCCCTGAGCTCAACTGCCTCTCCCTGACTGCTCTCCCACTCAACTATGCTTGTCTTAGAAGTAAGCTCTCTCCCAGTCTCTATACTTGCTGAGCAGCTGCTCCATTTCCTGCCACACCAGTTTAAATCCTACCAAATGGCACAATCAAACCTCCCTGTCAGGATATTGCTGCCCCTCCAGTTTAGGTGCAACCCATCCTTCTTGTACATGTCCCACCTTCCCTGGAGGACATCCAAATGATCTACATATCTGAAGCCTCCCTACACTAGCTTTTTAGCCACGTGATCAACTGTATTCTGACTCTGCTCTTAATCTGAGTAGCACATGGCATGAAGAGTAATCCTTTAAGTCCTGCTTTTCAAACTTCCTGAATTGCCATTGCATTATCTTGTCACTCTTCCAACCTACATCATTTGTGCCAATACAGGGAATCTGCTTACCCTCCCCTTTCAGAATACTCTGTACCTGCTCAGACACATCGATGATATCTCTCCTATGTGGGTCATGTAGCAATAAACTGAAACTTAAAAAAAGTAAATATAGTAAGGAACACTGTGTTCTGGTTAGAATCTGAATAAAACCACAACTTGGAATCTTCTGGAATTTTGAAAATAATTTCACCCTATGTCTGACTTGAATTTTTGGTAACACAATATGGTACATTGGGTTCCAGACTTAGTTGCAATTGTAACATTGCTGTCTCACTCCACTCACCTTGCACCGTTTGGCTGACGGCACTAAGTGGGTGTACTGTTAACTTTCTATGAAAATAGTGCGATGGGGATGTCAATTTACAATTCGCTTCTTTCTGTTTAAGTCTAGGCAGATGCAGGATAAATCTGTCATGAATAGGTTGCCTTCCCTGTTAGATTTCTTTATGAAATGAATGAACAGTTAATCATTCTCTGCTGATGTTTTCTAGGACAAGGAGAACCGGCAGCAACAGTGCAACATGACATTTTACCTCGACTGAATGGGTAGAAGCTTCTCCCACAGGATGCTAACTTGTGGGTAGAAAGGACACTTAATTGGGCAGACTGGTGGCATGCACCAATTCCATTGCCTTCTCATTACTAATTAAATGCAAGGGAAAAAGGTTTTCCTTCAATGGAAGGTTGACTTTCCAGCCCCACTGCAAAATGAGGGGCTTCCCTGGATAATCAAAGGCCATCAGGCCAATGCCATTGGAGTTATAATAACTGCAAGTGTGCCTGTTATGGTAAACCATTGCTAGCAGTTATCAGCTTGGAGATTTCTCAATTAACAGCAATCCACGCCTGATTGAAGGTCTGGAAATAGAGCAGTAGGGTCTCAGCTAACAGTAACACTCCTGCCCTCCACCAACCCTCATTCTCACACAAACATTTACTTCACATCTTAATCCTTGGTGCTCCTCAGTGCTCTTTCAAGAGAAGCCATGGCCTTCTCTGTGGCACGGCCAAGTGTGTGAGCATTTCACTTTTTAAAGTTAGAATTCCTACAGTGTGGAAGCAGGCTCTTTGGCCCAACAAGTCCACACTGACCCTCCGAACAGTAGCTCACCCAGCCCATTCCCCTACCTTATACTTACTCCAGACTAATGCACCTAACCTACACATCCCTGGACACTATGGGCAATTTAGCACGGCCAATTCATCTAACCTGCACATTTTTGGATGTAGGAGGAAACCGGACCACCCGGAGGAAAACCACACAGACACAGGGAGAACGTGCAAACTCCACACAGACAGTCGCCTGAGGCTGGAATCGAACCCGGGTCCCTGGTGCTGTGAGGCAGCAGTGCTAACTACTGAGCCACTGTGCCACCCTGCTTCGTGAATTGGGCAGGACATTTCTTTGGCCAGAATGTGTGCCACTGGGATCTTAGTTCCAAATGAACTTCATCAGTGACCTCACCAACAACTGACTGAAATCAGATTCGGTGGGCCTCACCTGCATGGTGATCAGAGTCCCTTGTCAACTCTTTAGCTGGATGACTGAACCTCAGGCCTCTCAAGAAAAATCCACCCCAAGTACGTGATCAGAATCCTGAGAGTTCTCAAGTATTATAAAGTATTATCAATAAACCCAATTTAGAACTAATGTCTTCTCTGCATTTCTGTGAGGTAAGTTGTACATCTAAAATGCACAAAAAACATTACAGTATTCACATAATATCTCATCTTAAAAAAATCATACATCTGAACTCATACTACTAAAGTCTTAGTTGGATCGTATATGGAGTTTCTGGTTTGTGGAACTGATCCATCACATGTAACATCCTCATAACTCACTGCTCTGTTTCTGTTAACTCTCTCCCTATCATCATTGTGGGACCTGTGTTGTTTCATGGATTGGAGTAGCACTGATATTTGATTCAAATATTTTTATGAGCCAGTTGGTTATGTTATGCATGACATAGACATTACACCATTGACGTGAACTTTAATGCCTGTAGTATGAAAATATAACCGTTTTATACATTTTTAAAACAGATGGTATAAAACAAAAAGTCTATCTCTTTTTTTGTCATTCAATGTGCCTTCGTTCCTTCAATGTAAACTTGCCACACTCTGCAGTGTGTCATGTGGTGAAATTTAGATAAATGAGAGGTGCTGCATTTTGGGAAAGCAAATCTTAACATGACTTATACACTTAATGGTAAGGTCCGAGGGAGTGTTGCTGAACAAAGAGACCTTGGAGTGCAGGTTCATAGCTCCTTGAAAGTAGAGTTGCAGTAGATAGGATAGTGAAGAAGGCAGTCGGTATGCTTTCGTTTATTGGACAGAGTATTGAATACAGGCGCTGGGAGATCATGTTGCGACTATACAGGACATTGGTTAGGCCATTGTTGGAATATTGCATGCAATTCTGGTCTCCTTTCTATCTGAAAGATGTTGCAAACCTTGTAAGGGTTCAGAAAAGATTTGCAAGGATGTTGCCAGGGTTGGAGGATGAACTACAGGGAGAGGTTGAATAGACTAGGGTTGTTTTCCCTGGAGCGTTGGAGGCTGAGGGCTGTCCTTATAGAGGTTTATAAAATCATGAAGGGCATGGATAAAATAAATAAACAAGGTATTTTCCCTGTGGTGGGGGAGTCCAGCACAAGAGGCCGTAGGTTTCAGGTGAGAGGGGAAAGATGTAAAAGAGACCTGAAGGGCAACTTCTTCATACAGAGGGTGGTACGTGTATGGAATGAGCTGCCAGAGGAAGTGGTGGAGGCTAGTACAATTGCAACATGTAAAACGAATCTGGATGGGTATATGAATAGAAAGGGTTTGGAGGGACATGGGCCAGGTGCTGGCAAATGGGACTAGATTAGATTGGAATATCTGGTCAAAAGTGAGGACGGCAAATGCTGGAGATCAGAGTCAAGATTAGAATTCCCGAAAAAGGGCTTTTGCCCGAAATGTCAATTTTCCTGCTCTTCGGATGCTGCCTGACCTGCTGTGCTTTTCCAGCACCACTCCACTCTGGAATATCTGGTTGGCATGAACGAGTTGGACCGAAGGGTCTGTTTCCGTGCTGTACATCTCTATGACTCTATGACTCTATAATTCTTCAACTAAGATAGAAAAATCCTCAACAGCAAATAAACAGACCACAGCAATGGAAAATGCAACCTAACCACAACAAATATTGAAAGTGAATTTCAATAAGCAATATCTTCAGTTTCAGATATCAAATTCAAATAGCTTGTACTCTTCTCTGTGCTTCATGAACTTCTCTGAATTTCTTAATCAGTTTAGTACCATGTAACTGCAGGTATCAGTTACCCCCCTGGTAAAATGTACAACCTCAAACATCACCCAAGGAGGAAACCTTTCCAGTGGCACAGTGGGATGAGAATGACAAGATACCTCCAAGATTTGTTAATGTCATTGGAGTATTCACACTACACACTAGTAACAGTATAAAGCAGTTACCTGACTGAAGCGATTGTCACTAAGCTTTACTTTGAAGGTAACCATCACCTTGCCATCTGATTTACATCACACTGGTTGAGCATCAGCGAGAAGACCAAAATATTTCAGCAGTCCAGGACATTCAGCCTCAGACCTTCAGATGACCATCCTCCAGGATGGACTTTGGCACAAGCAACAATGTAAAGTGGCTGAGCAGAAACTGATGGGAATGGCTGCAACCAGGACCTTGGGTTCATTTAGCACTTCTGGTGACCCCACTGCACGATACACTCTTTCTCACGCACACACACAAACACACACACACACCTACATACTCACAACCCATGCAGACCTTCCCTCATACACAAGCTCTCTCTCATATGCATACACATGCACCCCACTCACTCACACCACATATGCAACTTCTCACAAACACATACCCCATCACACACACTTAAACAAGCTTTTCACACATACACACACACACACTCTATCACATGCACTCACACCCACACACACACTCACTCAAATGTACACTCACTCTGCCACTCCTACAAGCGCACAAATATGGGTTTATGGGGTGAATTTGTTTTTGCAGATTTACATTTCATTTTGCTCAAAAACTGCATTAATCCATGTAAAACTCTTTAAAACCGTGCAGCGGTCTTGTCAGTCTGACTCAACATTGGGACACAGACAGACTTCACACCTATTGTTAGAAAAGCTGAGCTATCTTGAGAATGTAATTTAAAATAAGTTCTGTAATTTACATATCAAAGAGCAGAAACCAGCATATCCCATTCTAAAATATGAAAGATTTAATCTTAAATTGTTTAATGTATCATATCTCCATGATGCTAGACTCCTCTGGCTATAAATTCTGTGATCATGATCCTATTCTCCACAACTACCTCATGAAGGAGCGGCGCTCCGAAAGCTAGTGCTTCCAAATAAACCTGTTGGACTATAACCTGGTGTTGTGTGATTTTTAACTTTGTCCACCCCAGTCCAACACCGTCACCTCCAAGTCATTTCAAAGACAACAGAGTTTAGATGAATGAGTGGTAATCTTATTGAAACATAAAATCTTAAGAGGATGCTTCCTCTCATGAGGTAATCTCAAATTAGGGGAAATTTCAAAAGAATGGACACATTTAAGATGGACACAGGAGAAATTTCTTCTCTCCAAGAGTTGATAGCATTTGGAGTTCTCTCCTCAAGTGAGCAATGGATGCTGATCATTAAAGATATTCAAGGCTGAGTTACATAGATTTTTAATTGACACGGGCATCAAAGGTTACAAGGAAGTAGAAAGGAAACTGAAGTTAAGACCATGTCAATAAGCCACAATCTTACTGACTGATGGAGCAGGTTCAAAACACTAAACAGTGTACTCCTGCGCTGCCCCCTTATGTTCTTACATGCTGTAGTCATAAAGTAAAATTTATTTGCAACGTCTTCTATAATGTACAATGTGGAGAAACTGAACATTACCTCACATTCATTGTTTCCTTTTGCTTTCATTTGACATGGTGCCAGGATTCTGATAGTTTTAGTCAGTCAGTTCACTGCCCAATGTGATGTGCAGTCATATAGATCAGTATACTGTTCACTGACTTGTGGCAAGTTAGCTGGTATCAGATGAAGCAGAGATATGGCACGAGACCACAGGATTGGAATGTTGCTCAATCATGTAATCATATTACCATTCAAATAGTCCAGGTTTTGTTGCCAGGCAGCAGTACGCTGAACATACAGGCCTTTCAGATAAACGTTTGGATCTGTAGGTCAGTTTACTTTGCTGTTTGAACAATGTTTGTGGTTATAATGTCTGTGCCTTTTTGAAGTGACAAGTTGGCTTCACTGTAAAAATGCAGCAACTACATTATAAAGTAAGCACAGATTGGTTGATTGCTTCCAGTGGTGTGTTGTGTCAATCGGAGGCAAAAACTAAACACTCTTGTATCTTGCCGCAATTTTATAGGATCTGGGTGAGACTGCATGTGAAATAGTGTGTGGAGTTTTGGTCTCCGAATCTAAAGGTTGTTCTTGCTACAAAAAAAATGCAACAAAGGCTTACCAAAGTTATTCCTGGGATAGCAGGACTGACATAAGAGGAGAAGGTGAATCAGTTAGGATTATATTCACAGGAATTTAGAAGAATGACGCAGGATCTAATCAACACGTACAAAATTCTAACAGCTCTAGACAGGGTAGATGCAGGAAGGATGTTTCT
Source organism: Chiloscyllium plagiosum (assembly GCF_004010195.1). Classification (NCBI taxonomy): domain Eukaryota; kingdom Metazoa; phylum Chordata; class Chondrichthyes; order Orectolobiformes; family Hemiscylliidae; genus Chiloscyllium; species Chiloscyllium plagiosum. The sequence goes on along the minus strand of NC_057736.1, from coordinate 37,460,226 downwards.
GATGGCAGGGGAGTCCAGAACCAGGGATCACGGTCTGAGGATAGAGAGTAAACAGTTTTGAACTGAGTTGAGGAGGAGCTTCTTCACCCAGAAAGAGTGGTGAGCCTGAGGAATTTGCTGTCTGGAAAGCAGCCAAAGCCAAAACGTTGTATGATTTCCAAAAGGAGGTGGATATACCACTTGGATCTAAATCTTCTCAAAACTCGATAGCACTTGGGGTTAAAGGGATCAAAGAAGGAACATGCTATTGAGTTAAATGATCAGCTATGATCATAATGAATGGCAGAGCAGGCTTGCTGAGTTGAAATGACCTACTCCTGCTTCTATTTACCACGTTTCTTTAACAAAATTCCATTTCTCATGACACTGAGGGAGAGTGTAACACAGGCTTGGGGTAGATGTTCCATGAACAAAGCCTGGACGATGTACTTCTAGCAAGAAAATACTGGACAACTTCCATCTCCATGATGCCAGTCTTGGCATCACTTGGGAAGACAAAGTCACCAATTAAGTAACCTTTTCTACTGATTTCAGCAGGTGTACGAGATGGAAGATGGCTACTTCCTCAAGGAGAGATGAGTGGAAGGAATGTGAGAGGTATGGAAATTAGCTGCAAATGGTTCTCTCCTTTTGTGTGCAAAGGTTAAATTGTAAATACATCATTGCATATGTGGTACAGATGGAACCCTGACATTCCTTACACCCAGCATTGCTATGATGATAATGAAAGAAAATATGATTTGTGACAGTACATTGTCACGACTGCCAAATCTTTTATATAGTCTCATAGTTGAGTGGAGAAACCCTGAAGTGACAGGAGGTTGTTGAAAATTCAACAGAAAGTCTTTCTGATTATGTACTGTCTTGAGCTCCTTCCAAAATTTGGGTTGAATGGGAAGTTGGCCATTCAGGGATTCTTGGAGCCAGAGTGGAGGAGTTATAGCCTGTGATAAACTGAATAACACTTGAAGCTGACACTAGGTCAAAAATGCTGTCCTATTTCTTAAATCTGCCACCATTCCTTACAAATACCCTATTTAAAAATGTGTACATGACTTTAATGAAATCATGGGCTGCTAATTAAAAAAGCTGTAACATTAATGTTGGTGGAGGTAATTTTAACTTTCTCTTCTCAGTGGATTGGACATACTAAATTGACCATAGTGTCCAGAGTTGCGCAGGCAAAGTGGATTAGCCATAGGAAATATGGTGTTATGGGTAAAGGTTGGGGGTGGTGGTGCTGGGTCTGGATGGGATGCTCTTTGAAGGGTCGGTGTGGACTTAATGGGCTGAATGGCCTCTTTCCACACATGAATATTCTTTATATCCCTATGTCTTTTCTGTGTCTATGTCTTTGTCCTTTCTGGCAGAAAGCTGTTACAATCTTTCCATCAAGTGTCTTTGCATTCCACCAATTGCACACCGACTAGTGTCAGTCCTGTCTATTAATCTTGACAACTTTAGCCAAGACCAACACACACTGGAGAAGAGGGGGAAAGAACATTGAATTGTAATTCTTACTTCCAACTGACAAAAAAAAAATTAAATGTTAACACTGAGCATTCTCATTTTGTAAGGCATGGGTTTAAAATGTACTTATTAATTTTCATGCATAAGTTTATATTTGATAGTCACAAAACAGATGGATTGCAAACTTAACTAACTTATTCTCAGCTGACAATGTTCATTCATTTTCCTATCAGAATTGTCTCGCAAAGTAATATAGTCTGAGGGAATCAAGGTTGAAAGGGTATAAAGGAGGAGAAAGTGAGGTCTGCAGACGCTGGAGATCAAAGCTGAAACTTTATTGCTGGAACAGCACAGCAGGTCAGGCAGCATCTAGGGAACAGAAGATTCGACGTTTCGGGCACATGCCCTTCTTCAGGAATGGGTATGAAAGGGTATAAATACTGATTAACTTGACACATTGTATGTGATAGGTGCAGCATACTTAGGTGAAGTAAATGACTTTGAAAATATGGTTTGTTGTATATGGCTTTGCAAAGGCTTAATAAGAGTTAATATTGCAGAGGGTCATAAGCACCACCCATTTTGACAATGTCATATGGAGTTGTGGTCAGAACAGCTTAGAATATTGAGACTGGACGTCTGGTCCTCCTCAAAGTCTCCATAACAACATCTACCATATCAATGTAACCTCTAACTAGGTGCTCAAAAGCAATAAACTTTATATTGTTAATTACAAAAGACTGTTCTCATTAATAAGAGAAGTGATTTCCTATATCACATGTGCCAAGGACACCCTGTAGTTTCCTAAACTAAAACAGGATGGTGGTACCAACCTTCAGCATGAGCAGAAGCTCAGACAATGTAGTGAGGCTAGCGTGCCTATGCAACATGTTTCACTAAACTCTTCACCCCAATGGAATTTTTCTAATTTCTAATCAATTGTAGAGTGATTGACAATGACTGATTACTACGATTAATTATCAGCCCCATTAGCATTGTCTCATGTTATCTCAGGATGGTAGAAGGTGAACTATCTTGTCATTGTCCTCTTTGTATCGAACCATTTCGACATGATTGTTCAATTTGTCATTGTGATACCTAGTGTTCAGCATTTCACATCATCATAGACATGTACAGTGCAGAAACAAGCCCTGGGCCTTATGTTCCAGTCAAACTAATAAACTGTCTAGTCGTTGAGCAAATTATTTCAAATTTAATCTGTGAGTCGTTCGTTTATAAATTCAGATCAGTTACTCTTAACAGTAGAAGTGCAAGCATTTTTTGTTTTACAAAGAAAATGTATTCAGACAACATTTTCAACATCCTCAGGAAGTCCGAAAGCACTCAGTGAAGTATTTTTATAACGTAGTCACTTATAGAAACCTCATACACTTTCCTTTCATACTAGTATACCCAGTGGCTGGTTCAACATGCATTTTATGTAAAGAAAACTTTAATTTACAATTAACAGGTAAAATTAATCCAAGCAATTATCTTGCTGATATTGCCTGCAGGTTTGTTTAAAATCGCTAAAATTGTTCAAAGTTCAAAGATCGAGATTAGTGAACAGAATGAAAGGAAATGCCAAAACAATTTGTGTGAGTATTTTTCCACTTCTTTAAATAAGTTAAATTAGATTTACAGGCTGGCCATTCATCATTGAATACTCAGTTTCTGACGTTTTCTAATTGTCACAGTTTATATGTGGCTGAGCTTAGTTAAGTTTCCAGCCAACTGTGACCCCAGTATAGATACAGTGAGAATCTTAACGAAGGTAATGACATTGAATGTCAAGGAGAAGTAACTGGAAATAGTCATTGGCAAAAGTTTCTTATTAGCCTAGGCCTTAAAGCTAGCCAGGTCTTGTTAGTTTCTTGGGAGCTTGGCTAGGCACAAGGCACTATTCCACAATTAATGAACAAAAGCACTCCTTTAGCCTTCACTCATCCCATAAATTCTCTTCGCACATTCCTTCTGACTCTCAATCCACTCTAAAGGTCCAGCTTACCGTCTTGTCACCCCAAACCCGTGATGTCTGATACATCAATATTTTAATTACTTTTATTAGAGAACTTGCACTTTGAATTAGTGGCATATGGGTTTGGCTTGATTCATGAAGGGGTTTAATGATAAACTCATAAGTATTCCTGTAGGCATACAGAGTTTTGTTTTTATTGAGGGAATTGTACAAAGCAATGCACATCTGGTTTCAGGTACAACGTTCCACGATGGATTTTTTTTTGCTTAGGAGAAGTATCTATAGGTTGAAAAAGCCTTTTTGATTTCACATTTTCAGAGGACTCATCTGCAAATGCATGTGTAAAATAGTTATTTCTGATTAAAGGGGATGGTTTATAATAATTAAGGAATATATTACCTCAGCGCACAGAATTTACTTGTAAAGTTCCAGACAAGAAGTATTTGGCTGAAGTCCTGAAGTGTTATTTGAAGTTGTAAAAGTTTAAACTCAGTTGTTGAAGACTCAAGGAATAGGACATCAAATTCTCAGTTATAAAAATGGAAGTCACTATCAAATTCAGTCCTATAAAAATGAAAGGGTAGAAGTTCCTGATAGGAGTGTTAATCGGATTAATGGGATGTTATTTTGCTGTGTTTTGAAGATTTTAAACTTGTGTTTCATGTTAATAAAAGCAGAAGTTACTGGCCTGGCAGTGTCTGTGGATAGAAAGCAGAATTAATGCTTCAGGTCTAGTTCCCCTTCTTCAGACCTGATGGGAGCTGAAGTAGGTGGCAATTATGTTAAATTTAAGGGATGGGGTCTGGTGGGAAAAGGGGCCCACAGGCTGAGAAAGACAGTTTACAGAAAAAGGGATAGATAATGATAAGCCAAGGAGAAAGGAAAGCTGGCAATGGGGAGCATTAGTCGGTAAAAATGTGCCAGGCTGGAAACCGTCCATGTGATGACAGGGCCTGAGGTGTGGAGGTAGGTAAAAAGATGTGCAAGATGGTGCTCAGACTCTAAAATTATTGATCTTGTTATTGAGTTCTGAAAACTGTAGGTTCCCCAAATGGAAATTCAGCTTGCTATGAACCTTGTTGGAGAACTGCGGAAGATGTTTCCATGCTGTACATCTCTATGACTCGAGGCAGAAATGTTCGCCATGAAACAGAGTGATGGTGTTGAAGTGACAGGCAATTGGAGGCTCAGGGTCCTTTTGCCAGGCTTAATGCAGGTGTTCAGAAAAAGTGAACGCCCAGTTTGTGTTCCATCTCCCCAAAGTAGAGAAGAACACATTGTGAGTAGTGAAGACAGTAGACTCAATTGAGTGAAGTGCAAGTAAATCATCACTCCACCTGGAAGGTGTGCCTGAACTCTTTGATAGTGAGAAGGGAGGAAGTAAAGGGACAAGTGTTGCACCTTCTGTGCTTGCATGGGAAGGTGCTATGCGGCTGTAGGGGGATGATGGGAATAGAGGAGAAGTCCTGGAGTGTCCTGGGAGAGAAGGGTCCCTGCAGAAAGCTGACAAGGGAGGTTGTAGTTGTAAGTTTGGTCACTGAGCGGGCAGATTTGTTTTCAGATATTTCATCACCATGCGAGGTAACAACATCAGTAAGCCTCCGATGAAGCGCTAGTAGATGTCTTGGTCTCTTGACAAGGGAGGGAAATATGTGTCTGGTGGTGGCTTCCTGCTGGAAGTGGAAGAAATTGTAGCATGTGATCCTTTGGATGTGGATGCTGGTGGAGTAGAAAGTGAGGACGAGGAGAATTGTGAGATGGAAGAGAAAGGGTGAGGCTCGAAGTGCGGCAAATGGGTCAAACATGGCTTCGGGTCTTGTCAACCACAGTGATGGAGAATCCTCAGTTGAGAAGAAAAGGTGAACATATCTGAAGCTACCCTGCAGAAAGTAGGGTGCCAACAATCAGAACAGATGTGATTGAGAGAAAGAAACTGAGAGAATAGATTATAGTCTTTACAGGGAGAAGAATGTGAGGATGTATTGTCAAGGTGACTATGGGAGTCAGTGAGTTTGTAGTGGATATCAATGGCCAGGCTATCCCCAGAAATGAAAACAAAGATGTCAGGAAGTGCAGACAGGATTCAGAGATGGACCAGATGAAGGTGGAAAATGGAAGCGAAATTGATCAATTTTCCCAAATCTGGTTAAGAAAGTGAAGCAGCGTGGAAAATTTTTCAGAGAATTTGGGGAGATACTGCAACAAAAAAAAATATTCAGCACACTCCACAAAGAGACAGCCATAACTGGGACTCATGTGGGTACCTATGGCTACACTTTTGTCCTGAAGAAAGTGAGAGGAGTTAAAGGAGAAGTTGGTTAAAATGAGGACAAGCTTGGGCAAGTGAAGGATAGTGGTGGTAGATGAGGATGGTTGAGACATTTTTATTTTATTTTAGTATTATAAGTTGATAGTTTTGTTTATTCTTCATTTCTTTTGCATTATAAGCTACTATTTTGTTGCCAAAATTAAATCTGTAACATTGCATGTTTGTGCATTAGTGACAAATGCTTTCATTAAAACAAAAAAAGACAAGCAAGATTTCTGTGTGGAAACTGACTTGTTGAATACTATCAGCTAGGATCAGAACAGTCCCTTTTCCTATGGTCCCTTAGACAACTTAGGTCTACCTATGACCACCCCACCCCCCCAATTCATTCCCATGATCCTTTATAGCTCCCTATACTTACTTGGTACCAACTCATGCCAACACATTGCCACCCCATGCCCAACACAACTATTCAACAGAAGCAAACAGCAGTTGATTTGCAAACATAAAATAAAATTGTGCCTGCAAATGACATCATAACTAAAACCCTACTTCAATTAATACTAAACAACCTTCAATATATTCAAATTTCTTCATCTAATCTTGTTTAAAAGCAAGCTTTCACTTATTAGCTTACTTCCTTATAGAAAAAAATTGAAGATGTTCATCAAAATGCTCGTTTGACATTGTGGAAATGAAAGATCGGGAAATGAAAGATCGGGAAATCAGTCCCTCAGCACAAATCCTCGAATGGCTTATATAAACAGGAATGCTGAAATAGCTAGCACATTTTTTTAAAACTTCACAGATTTTTATTGACAGCTGTTTGAAAGTGTTAACTGCTCTATATCAGTTTTAACTATATTGGCAGTTCTTTGAGTGAAGCTTTGACAAGTATGCTACTTCATTTTGACTGATCCAACAAGCATTTTCATGCTTTTTAGCCAAATTTCTTGATAACTTCTCAAAGCTCCATTCTCACCACCTGAACCTCTAAGAAAACCTGACTGCGCTATCAATTGTAACTGCCCTTCCCTCCTTACTAGGTCACCAGGCCCATCCCAAAATGTGCAAGACATAACCATGGAGACACATCATCGCTCTAAAGGGCTATCCAAAATAAACTGAGACTCTGATCTGATCTGCTTTGCACACTCAGTGCCCCAGGTGATGGGATACCAAAATGTTATTCAGCTGGAGACAGCTGACCATTTCAATAATCAAATATCTCCATGAGTGAAATGTAGGCCTATCTCGAACACACACTGACAAAAATTGGAATTGATCAATTTGGATGAGGGACAATTGATTTTCAGGGATTTCTGGCACACTTATCAGGCAAAAATCTGGTCCGAAGGTTACAACCGGGAACCTACTTAAATAGTGTGAGACTCACTGTCCCAGTGAAATCAGTTGTGGTCTGGCCAAACTGGGTGAAGAATTTCAGTTTACACATTTAGTTTTGGTAATCAGCAGCAACCACGATCATCAACCTTTATATTTTAATCTGATATTTAGATTCATAATGAATATCCAATTGTTTCTTACTATATTCTCAATCATAATAATAGCAAATGTTGATCTGAAATTTCTGAATTTAACTTGGAAAGAAATATCAGAATAGGAAAAAGCATCTGCATAAAGTCAATAAAAATACTAAGCCTCACTTCTAATTAATTAACACTAAAACAACAATAATGACCTTATTAATTCATGTTTGTAAGTGCAGTACCAATTTGAAAGCTCTGATGTTTACTTGGTGAATTGAGCTGATGTTTCGTGAAATAATTAAGCACGTTTTTAGATTAAATTACATGATAAATATTCTGATCCAATCTCTGACATGTTTTTTCCTTATTTTGAGGATGCAATGGAAGAATTGCCACAGTTCTTCATTTTAAACTTCAAGATAAACCATCATTCCCTCAGCAGTGCTTATGAAAATGCAATTACACACAAATGTTATTTGTTGAAGGTTTTTTCAAGTAGTTAGTGATTTCATTCTTTCCATTTATCCTGGGGAATGTACATCAATCTCCGGATTCACTTTTACACCCTTGCATTTAACGCCCTCTTATTTGTGTGGCACGGTGGCTCAGTGGTCAGCATCACTGTCTCACAATGCCAGGGACATGGGTTTCATTCCAGCCTCACTGCCTGTGTGCAGTTTGCACATTCTCCCCGTGTCTGCGTTGGTTTTCTCCCACACTCCAAAGATGTGCAGGTTAGGTGAATTGTTCATGTTAAACAGCCTGTATGTTCAGGGATGTGTGGGTTAGGTGCATTAGTCAGGGATAAATGTAGAGTAATCGGGAAGGGGAATGGATCTGGGTGGATTACTTTTCAGAGGGTCGATGTAGATTTGCTGGGCTGAAGTGCTTATTTCCACATTGTAGGGATTCTATGTGTGATCGGTGCATTTTTGGTGTCAATTTTAGCCCAGTGGTAGCCCTCTTGCTTCTTGTGTCAGAAGGTTAAGGATTCATAAACCACTCTGGAAGCTTTAGCACATAGTGTGGGTTGATATTTTGATGCTGTATTGAGGGAGTACCTCACTGTTGGAGGTGCAGATGTTTGGATAATGTTTAAAGAGAGAGCCTGTCTGACCACTTGGTTGCATGTAGGTGATACAACAGAACCATTTCAAAGTAAAGTAAGAGGATTTTCCCAGGTTTTCCAGAAAAATCCATCCCCAGTCAAAATTAACAATCGATCTTTGGGTCATTGTCACATTGTGGGATCTTGCTGTGTGCAAGTAATCAATGGCTGTGTTTTCTACATTATAGTGATGCATGATATTGGCTGTGAAGCATATAGTTGATGATGGATGCTATATAAATGAAATTCTTCTCTCTTTAAGTCTGCTTTCATAAATGCTAATAAGCATAGGACTGGAATTGTTTAAAGTGCACATCAAGGTTTTAATAGCAATGTCATGCCTAAATTAGTGGGCTGGTAAAGGGAGGTGATGGCTTAGTGGTATTATGATTGGACTGTTAATCCAAAGATTCAGGTAATGTTCTGGGGACCTGGGATTCAATCCCACCATGGAAGATGGTGGAATTTGAATTCAACAAAAATCTGGAATTAAGAGTCTAATGATGATCATGAATCCATTGTGTCGATTGTCATGGAAAATCCCATCTGGTTCACTAACGTTATTTAGGGAAGGGAACTGCCATCCTTACCTGGTCTGGCCTACATGTGACTCCAGACCTACAGCAATTGTTGACTCTTAACTGCCCTCTGGGCAATTAGAGGTGGGCAATAAATGCTGGCCTAGTCAGCGACACTCACCTCCCATGAATGAATGAAAATAAAATCCCCGGGATAGGAGTCCATCAGTTTCAATTTGAGAATTTGATTTCATTGTGTTTTTTTAAATTGGGAACTAAAAAGCAGGAATCAGTAAAAGTGGTCCAATAGATTCACTGATGGCCTTTTTGGAAGACTTTTCCAAACAACACACTTCTCAAGGCATTTGAAGACCGGAAATAACTTCCAGCCTTTCTGGTAGTGCTCACATCCTAAGTATTAATTCAAATTAAGTATTTGTATGGAATCAAGAGACAACAGATACCTTCCACTATATCACATAATATAGTAGTCTGCAATTCAGGGGAAGGGGAAAAGGTAGCTGCAGTTCAGGATAGAAAATAAAGCTCTCTGACCTATTTATACACCGCTGAAGAAAAATTTGGATGAATTAAAGAAAGAAAACTTTGCATGTGCATCAACTTTGTCCCTTTGGAATATTCAAAAAAAAATTCAAGTAAATAGCGTTGAACAGCTGGAACCAATGTTATTCAGGTAACCATGATTTTTACACAGCAAGATTCCACAAATAGTTCCTTATCAGTCTGCATTTTTCTTGCTATTGTTCTTGACATATGTTTATTTGTTGTAAACATAGTGCTGGAAGTGTGTTAAATGGAGACGAGATGTCAATGCTTTTCATTGCTATCTCACTGAGACTAGGACACAAAAATAGACTTGAAAAGAGAAGGGACATCATATTTACACAGATTATGAGAGGAAAGTTCTGATTGACTGGGCAATTGTTAGCATGGGGGGATACAGCAAGTACAGTTAATCTTACTTCTCACCAAGTCGGTAGACTTGGATTGATCAGAGTGTTACCATGTGAATACAGCACAGATTGCCAGTCTCCAAGTCCCCTTTTCATTTCCATGCAATGTATGTGCAATTTCCTTTTGCCAATATAAAGTAGGTTGCTGTGCGTTAATATATGTAGTTCTTAGCAAATGTAATACAATCACATTGCAAGCATGACTGATGATTTCCAGGAGCAGAATCATATCAAATGTTAGATAAAATGTTCTGAGACTTGCAGGCACAGGTCTGGCTGAATATGACCTGCATGGTCCGATTGCAAAAGGTCAATGGGGCGTCTTATTTCATTTGGTCTCCCAGTCTTTGGGATGTAGAGCCTACATACCTGCTGTCCCACCAACACTGAAACTCATATCAGATTACACATTTGTGTGTTGGGCAAAAAATTTGACCAAATTAGCATTAGCATTGCCTATTGGTGAAGAAATCACTCGTGGGTTAATTGCAAAGTAGTATATGAGACAGCTAGCTTCAACTGATGTTCACATTTTTTGAGACACATTCCTCTTCCAGAAAAGTATACGAAGAACCTCAATTATCCGAAGGACACAGGCGGGGAGTATTTCATTTGGTTAATTGAATGTCGGATAATTGATGCCAGATAACATAGTTAGCCACGCACTGGGACCTTGTTATCTTGTTCAGATCATCTGAAATTTGGTTGCACGAATGTCAGATAATCAAGGTTCCTCTGTATTGTGATGAAGGTTCATAGTCTGTTATTGTTGTTGGGTAACTTCATTCTAAGTTAGAGGAATGCTGCACGTATTTAAATTGATTTGTATTTCTGCGTTGCATGTGTTAAGAAGGGAAAGACACAGTTTTCAGTTTAAATTTAAATAAATTTTATGAGTGACAAAGGGGTGTCTGGAGATGTTTTTTAACATTCATTTAAATAAGATCTTTAAAATCATGAGTGGATAGTTCAGTGCTTTAAAAACAATGGTAGAAGAGGAAGGAAAATTGATGTCGCCTAGTGGTAGATGTCCAGCAACAAGAAAATCAGAATCATCCTGAAGAAAGCAGAGAGTGTGCAAGTTCATTCAGAGACAGAAGGTCGAGTCAACATACTGTCCCTTTAGAAGTCTCCAAAACATCAGGCCTTAAGCAAATAAGTCCCTGATTGCTTAAAAGTAAGAGAAAAGCTCCAAAAAGCAAAGGAAAATGAAAATATTAATTTAAGAAACACTTTTATGTGATATGTAAGCTGATATTGCAGCTTATTTAAGGGACTCAGGAAGAGATGTCAACTAAAGGAACACATTAAGTGTTCTCTGAAACTTATCGAAATGAAATTGATTAAAGTCCTGCCAGCTGAACACAGAGATTTAAATTAGAGACTGGGTGACCTTTCACTGAGTATCTGTAATACTGTTGTTTGGTTAAAGTGTTGAATCTTTCTTTCCAATATTTTTAATGAGACTGTTTCAAATAATTCCTACACTGAATAACATTGTTTGTGTTTCTTTGTGTAATATACATTTTGGGTATTGACCTCTGTTGTAAACAAAAAAAAACCTTTAGTCTGTCAAACTCCCTTCCATTCTGCAATCTGATCTGTCCAGTATTGCCATTAACTGGAATAGTAAAAATGTAAACTATTAATTAATATGAATAAAAAGAACACAGAGCTTAATTTGAAATAAAAGGAACTTTTCGAAATGTAGTTGTAAATTACTAAATTCTAACTTTGAACAGTAATATTGTTCATAGAATCCCTACAGTGTAGGGAGAGGCCATTTAACCTGCATCAACCCCCTCTGAAAAACATCCCACTCAATGCCATAACCACACATTTCGCATCACTAACCCATCTAATTTGCACCTCGTCAGACTGTGGGAGGAAACTGGAGCATTCAGCAGAAACCCACACAGTAATGTTCAAACTGTAGATAGTCACTCACAGCTGGAACCAAACCCAGGTCCCTGGTGCTGTGTGACCGCATTGTTAACCACTGTGCCACCCAGCTGGGTATAACCTGTCAGCCAAGGTACTAACATCAGGACACTAAAGACGTAGGTAATTGTTATTGTAATTCAACGCGTTTCCAAAGCTCTTTGTTTGAATTCTGGTCAATTCTGACTCAGAAATAGTCCAGTGTCCTCAGGGAGGAATGCAGCTCTAACCCATTATGAGTAACCATCATCAGGGATGAGTGGAAACATCAGAGAGGATATTGAAGAAAACATAACATACACAATTAAAATGCTGATTACTGGGGAAAAGCACTTAAAATATTGAACTGGAATAATGTAGATAATTGAGATTTTTCCCATCTTCCTACACTCCTGGTCATTTCAACTGCTCTAAAAAGTATTCTTTTCATAAGCCAGCACGAATAGTGGGTGGGAGTGTGATAATAAAATGCAGTTGACAGCAACACAGCCTCCCCCTTTTAAATTGCAACACCTCTGGGAAGAATGTACATTCAGACCTGAAATCCATCATTTAGCAAGGTGCTGTGAGGCCAACTAAGAAAGTGCCGAATTCTCTTCACAGTCCTGACCCTTACCTTTAGTAAAAAGGAGATTCTGCTCGTGTTAGATAAAATATTAACAGGCAGCATGCTGGTCAGCTTAATATTACTTACACCCCTTCGCACTGGAGCCTGGATCCTCTGTTCACCCCCACTCTACCATCCACTCAAAGACAAGTGAAGCACCTCCCTGTCATAGTCTGACAAGCTCACTCTGTTATGATAAGACCATAAGACATAGGAGCGGAAGTAAGGCCATTCGGCCCATCGAGTCCACTCCACTCATGATAATATCTCTGGGGTTGTAAATTGGGCCAAGAAGTACCAATGTACCTCATGTTTGCTGACTGCATCAACTGAGCAGGTAGCCCTGGGGACTGCATAAGGTAAAGTGCCAGAGCACATGGACACCAATTTGGTGGGCAGGGAACAAAAAATATGGTTGAGAGAAGAGTCAAAAGGAGATCTTGAAGCACTGGGGAAGGTGACAATGCAAGTACCAGAAAATGGTGTGAAGGTAATAAACAACCAGCAATTTGACCTCCTGCCCGTAAGCTTGCAAAAAGTTACAGTTATATATTATGTTGAATGCATATAATCTGCCAGACTGCTTTGACAGAATGCAATCATTCCTGGATCCTCAATATCCTGCATATTTATAAACAGCCTGGACTCAATTAGATACAGAGCACAATTATTTCTGGGTATTAATTATTCCATATAAAACCAGTTTGACCTCTTTGATTAGATTATAGTGTGTGATCACTCCTGCGTATTAATTACTCTGTAGACAAACAGACCAGCCTCTTTGATTAGAAAGCAGCCTGTAATTAGCCTGGGGCATGTATATATTTTACTAATAAAGGACCATGCAGGACACTCTTATTTGTCAAACGTTCTTTCATAACCTTATCGCTTGTTTGTTACAAATTCAAGGCTTCAGTGACATATCTTAATTTTGAAAAGATCGCCATCAATTTATTACATTAGCTATAATATGCCAAAGTATCTCAATTAGGATAACATTTTGTTCTGATGTACATTCTCTGTGTAGTAAAAATATTACACACTCTCTGAATAATCTCAGTACAGGCAGGCACAGTCTTTCGAATTCAAGGTCATAGAGGCAGAAATTTCAAGCACTGTTGAGTCAGTTGCTGATGATTGGAGAGTTCCATGATTTTCAGATATATAATGGTTCAGCATTGATTGTTCTTAAAATCAAACCTCTCATTTTAAGAAGCAGCATTTGTGAGTAATATTGAAATGTTTCACTCAGAACATTAATTTCAAAACTTTCACCTTGTCATTCCACTTTTATTTTAAAGTCTTCATACTCCATAAAATGTTAATGAGCTGGATTTTGAATCAAGCTAGTACAAATAATTATAATTCAATAATAATATCCTTTACTTTCTCTGCACTACCATAATGCTTTACCGTAAATCTCCTATTACGATATACTTTTTTTTTGTTTAATACGGATTATAGTGCAAAGACTTGGAAAACATTGTGAATAATAAATAGATTTTGGTATCTGTGTATACAATCCACCTTCTACAGTGGATTTGGGGAAGATTATGGGCAAGGCTAGGAAGGAATTGTGTTTCTTACTTCAAGATTTATAATATAATTGTATGTAGTTGATGTTGAAAAATACAAGCAGAAGTGTTGGCCAAGAGGAGATAATAAGCAAACAGCGTAAATGAGCATTGTTAGACACTGTGATTACCCTCGAGGTGATTCAATAACTGTAGCTTATCAACTGCATCACTTAATTCAGAACCTTCTCGTTACTGGGCTTAACTCTCCCCAGGACATATTTTGTTGATGATTTCATCAATACTTGATGCTTAAAGGGAAATGAAGTGTTGTGAGGGGGAGAGTTTAAACTATTTTATTTAATGCAAAGCTAATAATATTTTATTTACTACTAAATGTGTTTGCTGCTGCGTTGAACTCACCGCTGGTAAAGGATGCAATGGATACCAACACCCTCCAGCACATTGATCTCCTTCATCCTGGGCCCTGTCAGTGTGGCCAACTTTGGTTGGATGTATTCCAGAAGCTTCTATCGCATCTCCCATCACCTCTAATTGTCACATTCATAGTTAAATCATTGCACACCTGATTCTTATACTCTACGCACTGTATTTGCTATTCCAGTTTTGATAGTGAACAGATTCCTCCTATCTAATTAACAATTATTAAATCTGTCAGACTTTCTCTTTCCTGGCCTTTAATACTGCACAGGATACTCCATTTATTTGAGGAAGAGGCGTATTCAAGGATCTAGAGAGAGGACTGGGGAGGAGCAGTATGTGAATTTCTGCTTATCTAATCATGAGGGATGGGCATCACATTTGAACCCAATCTTGTTCTAGTTTAACAAGCATTCAGGTTTGCAGCAGAAATCATCACACAACAAGGAGCATTGGAAATCCTGACTGATCCTTCTAACTGCGCATCAACCAAAACCCATCTGTCAGGAACACAAGGCTAGTTGTGGCATAATTTATTTTACATTTATTTTGTGCAGCAGACCTAATAATGATACTTTGTTTTCAGAAGAAGTCTGGGTGTTTATATCAGAGTTTGCAAAGAGCCAACCTCCAATGACAAAGGAAAAACTGCATTTATTTTAACAGAGGCAGCAATGTGTACGATATTCAGGATGCACTACAACATCTCACCAAGGCTTCTTCCACAGTACTGTACAAACCCACGGCATTTATGATGCAGTTAGATTCTCTTAGATTCCCCTCTATGCCACATTCCACTCTGACTCAGAAATATATCATTACCATTCTTTTATTATAACTGGGTCAAAAGCCTCCCTACCAGCACTATGGTTCAAGAAGGCAGTTCCCCACTCACTTTCCCAAAATGCTGTCAGAGATTGGCAATAAATTCTGGCCGAGTCAACGATGCCCACATCATGTGAATGAACTAAAACAAAATTATTGAAAGAAGTGTTCAACAGCTCATTACCAGTTTACCACTTCCATTTTACTAATTTATGCCATTTTACTGTATTCTCCAGTCTGACTGTGACCAATTGTTTAATTGTAACATTCATCAGTGATTGCTCAAGTCAAGGGGATGTCTCATACTCAAACTGCTACATCATTACAGGAATTGAGTAGCACAGTGTGAAAATGCTGGCTTTTTCCGTTTGAAGCTGACTTAATTCTGGCTAAACTAACAGCTTGTAATTCTGTTCCTTTTGATGCCTTTGACCATCCTAAACAAATCTGTATCTGTGAGGGTTCTGTTCCTGAGAACCAGCGTGAATGGTGAAATTTGCGAGTGCAGAGCTCAATGATAATAAATTACAAATATGTTATATGATGGATATGTGATTTTTGCCCAATTTTTCTTGTTAAATACTTCTTAATGCAGATAGGCAAATTCACAATTTGTGATATCATGGATACAGAGGATTTACTGAATGACATTTTACAATTTATGAATGCTGGATAGGAATACGAACTCAGCTTTAGTTGATTGCCTTTAAAGAAAGAAAGATTTGTATTTATAAAGTGTTTTTCACAGCCACCTGGACATCTTTGGATTACATTTGAAGTGTAGCTACTGTTGCCATGTAGGACACTTGAAAAGATGACTGAAATGGTTGGTGTGAAGCCTGGAATGCTGCATTGCTTCAATGGAGAATATTGACCTGAAACTGTGGGTAGGATACTGTTGGGATGGAATGGAGAAAGCTTCAGTTTGAAATGTCTTGTTATCAAAGTTGAGAATGTTCTGTCTTCAATGTTAATAAAAACAGTGTGAAAATGTTCAACTCTTCAGCACTGACATCCTTGATAATAACAAAATAATAATGCACCAATTGCTTTTTCAAAGTAGGTAGATATCATAAGTGTTAAGTTCACAATTAACAAGATATACAAAATATTGGATATACACTTTCAACAGGGCGGGACTATTTGTAATTTCAGTGACCTGAGTTTGAGCGATTTTCTGGGCTTTCGAGAACCCAGCATGTTACAAGATCTAACATTTCACTGTCTCACTTATATTTCTACTGTGTGACACTCTTTGCTGTCAATCCCTCATCTGTCCTGGTTAAAGAGAGGGTGTTAGTTGGTGCAGGCCTATGAGCAATTGATTTGAGAGAACTGCTCAGTCTGGAGTTTTACTTGTCCTTGTGTGGAGGTGGTGTAGCGATGCTCAATGACAAGACTGAAGTAATCAAGTGCACAAACAAACCAGTAATTACAATGTGTGATGGATAATTGCTGAGTAAAATATGTTGCATGAAGCTGAAAAGCACTACGTTCAACTTGTGTCACTAAATTTTATAGTTATGTCTGTCTTAGGGCCAGGGTTGAGTCATTCAGTTTTGTCAAGTTTACTTCAGCATTCAGTCAGATTGTAACTGATCACAGTTTTTAATTACATTTCCCATTGCTTGGTTCCGTAATTCTTACCATCGACCGACTAAGCTAGACCAATCTCAATTTTGAAACTTTCAATTGATCTTACCTCAAAAGCTTTTAAGGGGAGACAAATACAAGATTTTCGTAAACATTGTATAGAACATAGAACATAGAAGAATACAGCGCAGTACAGGCCCTTCGGCCCTCGATGTTGCGCCGATCCAAGCCCACCTAACCTATACTAACCCACTATCCTCCATATACCTATCCAATGCCCGCTTAAATGCCCATAAAGAGGGAGAGTCCACCACTGCTACTGGCAGGGCATTCCATGAACTTACGACTCGCTAAGTGAAGAACCTACCCCTAACTTCAGTCCTATATCTACCCCCCCCTTAATTTAAAGCTATGCCCCCTTGTAATACCCGACTCCATACGCGGGAAAAGGTTCACACTGTCAACCCTATCTAACCCCCTAATCATCTTGTACACCTATGATGACATGTTTTGTAACAACCCCACCTGGATGTCAGGAAGTTGCTGCTTTTGACAGTATTAACCTGCTCAACCACTGATATTTTCAAGTGGCCAGGTACTGTGCACATTCTTATCCACTGAACAAACATAGACTTCAACTGCAATCTTACTTGCAAATCGTGATCCAGTCCATTTTCAGTGGAAGTAAGGGCAACAATGTTAGTAATTCTGTTTGGAGCAGAAATGAGATTGCTGGAAACTTCCACAGCTTTGTTCTGCCTGCCTCATTACAATGTTTAAGTTTGTGGATTTATAGGAAAGAATTGCCAGCCCCATCAATGTCATGAAATTAATATAAGATCAACACAACACATTTAGTTATAGGAGGTGCAAGTTGCTGTGTTTCTTATACCTATGTCACTTGATTAGTTTTATAACCACCCTCACAAGTTGATCATCCAAAATTTGCTTTGGTGAGTTTAATAGTGTACTGCATTATTAATGCACAAATTATTCAACACTATCAGACAACAAAGAAATACCTAACAACTTGCAACTTTCCCCAAATTGCTGGACAATTTACATTATTTGCCATGAGCTTCTCACAAATGACAGTTCACCCTTCCTGTTAGTTTTCAAGAAATTGCTGCATTTGCACATTAATTACCAATTAAATGTGCTGCAGAAATTAGGGCTGGTACTTACCAGCTTAAGTATCCTTTCAATGGGGAATTTTATGTTCCTATAATACTACACAACCTTTCCACTGCAAAATAGAATCACTTAAAGGGTGAAGTTTCAATCTGAGTCAGTTATTCTTGAAAGATTTTTAATATCTAGTCTAATTTTTCCATCCCAATGCAGCTTCCACTATTATCCCAGACTCTTTCCTCCTTCAGGCTTGACAGGACAGGAATAGGAAAATTCTATCTTACAACCTGGAGTGAATAAATAGATAAAGAACCGATAATACAGAGGAATCTCGATTATCCCAAGAACACGGGCTGGCAGCTTTTCTTCGACTAATCAAATTCTGGATAATTGAATGCTGGATAACATAGTTTAGCTGAGCATCAGGACCTTGTGATCTTGCCGGATAGTCCGATATTTGGATAATCGAGTGTCGGATAATCGATGTTCCTATGTACATGGATCTGACCCTGGTCGTCCTGGAGCTCCACTTTGAAGTTTATAAGACAAGTGTGCGTCATTGTCAAGTGTTATGGATTTTTCCTCTTGGGAAGCAGAGGGTGACCAACTGCCTCAGATTTTTGGGGAGGTCCTGCAATCTATTCCCTGGTTGAGTCCCTGGTTGGGACAGTCTGTCCTGTAGTTCCATTTTCTGTGCATGTGGAGGACATCTCCTCAATGTAAACTCCTTCCACTCCAACAACTCCAATTGTCTTACAGGTATTTTCATTCACAACCCATTCTGTCTTGTCCCTATAACTCTGACGGCATCTGCTCCCCTTTCTGCAGCAGCAAGGCATTTGCAACAGTCTCCCTTAATTTACAACTTCAGGCTTACAAGCTTGTCTAAGTGCAATACGTCAAAAGCAAAATACTGCGGCTGCTGGTTTTTCTGAAATAGAAACAGTAAGTGCCTCAGAAACTGGCAGCATCTGTGGAGAGAGAAACAGTTAACTTTTCAAGTCTGATATGACTGATCTTCAAAACTCCAGTCTCTCTCCACTAATTCTGCCAGATCTGTTCAGATTCCCGAGCCACTTCTGTTTCTACTTTAGTGCATACAATTTTACTAAGTTACCTCTTCCAACATGAATGGAGCCTACTCAACTTTCTGTTGAAAAAAAGTGATTTAGCCATGAACAAGAACTAAAGTCTTTGTTCTGTTTACAAAATGTCAACAATAAAACCCAGTGAGATTGAAGTTTAAAAGATTACTAAAATATTTTTAATTGCTGCAGGGATTGATTGGTCATGTTTCCTGATAACCTCTTGTATCATGTATTTTGTATGTATCCTAATGAAATAAATTTACGTTAATAATTCCCCCTGCTTTAGTTATTGCATCTAATTAAAGTGTGACGAACAGGGAATATTCAAAAATCAAAGTCTTGAAGTAACAATTACTCATCTGCAAACCATATGTGTTTCTCCAATTACTTCATACATTTAACAAAATTGCTGTGGCTATTTATCTAGTTAATTAAGTTCATCATTTAAAGCCACTTTCACAAAAGGGCAAGTCATCAGGCATTAGACAATAAGAAATATTCACAGCTGAACTATTGCTGAACAGAAGTGTCTGGAACACTATTCACCCTTTCTCATTCAAAGCTGATTTACTTTGAAAGATGAGAATATAAAGTCAGTTAACACCAGAGGAGAAACTCAATGACCTTGAAATCACACCAAATGCTAAACTGCAAAGGGGAAGGATGATTAATTATGACTTCGGAAAATGATAATTAAATCATTTTACTAATAGTGAAATGGATTGTTGGCAAGATGACTGTGACAGTGCTGGTCTAACAAAGTATTTTAAAAGACAATTTTATATCCCTAGGGGACTGAAAGGACTCTTGCTCAGCATCAATCACTTCACATCTTTCAAAATATCACAAAATTTCATGTTAAATATAGAGATAATATTAAGTGACCTGTCAATACACATTGTGCAAAAGATAACTTGAGACAAACTCTGCTAAGAACCCTTCAACTGGGTCAAGGAATACTCATACTTTTCCCATATTCTCATCAATGTTGTGGTATTCCATCTTTAATACTAAGAGAGAACATTCAGTTTGGAAATGGTAATGCATATTGATGGAATGGACAATATTTGAATCCTCAGCCTCAGAGCTCTAGTAGACTGAATTCAAAGCTGGACCATTTAGGAAGATTAGATAATAGTCAGCTTGAATTACATCAACTGTTGTATAAGGGTGGAAGGTCCGAAAGAGTTAATACTGAGGAGTGCATTAAATACTACCTACTACAATGATGCAATATAAACTGGTGGGCTTAAAATCTTTGGCAGTCAAGCCTGACGTCCAATTCCTCCTCATGGAAATTGTAGCAACGTCAATATCAATGTAACATGTAGTTGGTGCTAACATACAATAAGCTAATTTCTGTTCAATACAGGATCCCCTTCCAGTTAAACCAGTCAGTGGGTTTTCTCTTTACCACACTAAACACTGGACAAAGTGAATACCTACACTTAAAAAAGATGGTGGTTGCCAACCTAGTCAATGATAAGATGCAGACTTCATTTAGTTGCACATACAATATGGTGATTAGTGGTGTGGCTTCCATTTAGCTGTCTCACATTATATGCTAACAACGGTGGAAATCTGATGATTTTTCAACTCAGCTTTAAGTCGTCTGTTCATGCAGATAGTCAGCAGAAGGGAACAGATGAACATTTAAGAACCTGATAGAAGAATTTCTTGTGGCAAGATTCAATAAGACACATAGAGTGTCAACAATAAAAGCATTTTAAACTGAGTAAGATGCAATTGGAGAGTAAGGAACTTCCTGGAGAAGGAGTATAAGTTAGTTCAAAGCAGAGAAAGATTACCGCAAGTGGTAATGGTTTGACAGCTCTGATCTGAAGATCAGAGACTTTGAGTGTAAAGGTAAAATCTCTGGTGGGTAAAGGAAATCTTGTAAAAAATAGTGCAGTATGACAGGCTGGCAAAAACCAAGAGATTACTTCCATCTCAGACTGAAAGATAGGGGAGGGGCACCGCAATTCCTGGCTACAGTACGTGAAATTAAGGGTTTCTAAAACAATTTAATCAAAGCAACAAAGTGGCAAGTTGGAAGCCTAAGCAGCACTGGTCTAACATAAAAAAGATAGAAGACTTTATTAAAACCGCAGAAAAGGGCCTTCATTGATAACACATTAAATATGAGAGGGACTTGTTAAAGATATGTGGTACAGGAGTCATCCAGGGTTAACATATGACTGATCAAGGGACAACTGGTAGAAGAATTCAGAGCACTTCTTAGTCTCATGGTGGTCCCCAAATAGAAGATAGAAATGAGCAATGTTAGTGTAAAATATTTGGTCCATATAGTTCAAGAGAGTTCAGACTGCAAGGTCAGCAAAGTTTGTGAGGAAATATAAGCAGACAATGTACAGTACATCCCACTTGAGTCAACTGATGAATCTGTAACTAATGTCACTCAGAACACAAAGCAGCAGACACGATGGGCTGAATGGCCTACTTCTGCACCATAAAGCTTCTACAATTCTGTAAAATAGTTTTGACAGATTTGTGTCTGATGCTGGATGATGAGGTGACATGGAAGAAACAAATTCAAGGACAATATGTTTTTCTCTTATTTGCCCAGGAGGAGTCCTCATATGACATATATTATGGAAGTTTGCGAGAAGATTTGTAGCTCGGGTGCTCGTTGTTGTGGTTCTGTTCGCCGAGCTGGGAGTTTGTGTTGCAGACGTTTCGTCCCCTGTCTAGGTGACATCCTCAGCGCTTGGGAGCCTCCTGTGAAGCGCTTCTGTGATGCCGGAGGAAAGATCACAGAAGCGCTTCACAGGAGGCTCCCAAGCACTGAGGATGTTACCTAGACAGGGGACAAAACGTCTGCAACACAAATTCCCAGCTCGGCGAACAGAACCACAACATATATTATGGAAAGCCAGAAGCAATCCTCAAATAGCAGAGCACACTGCTTCAGCAATAATGTAACTACGGAGTGTGAGTGAGGAATATACAAATCAATCAGCACATTGAAGTAACATATCTGCATAGTTCAAGGTTGATCTGCAGGCAGATCATGCGAGAAAGAGAAAAAAATACAACTGCCACAGATTGAAGATATGGTGCATTCAACTCTAGGGAAGCTACCACTGAGAAGGGAGAATCAATCAAATCAATTCCCAAATACTCAGCGTTCGGCAAATACAAAATTGACTGTTTCTGCAAGAAAGATGTTGTCGCTGAAGGAAGTTCAGTTCATGAAACTGAAAGTCCTTCAGTTGAAAGGAACCTTTGAATCCCGTATGTTAAGTGACGAAGAACCAACATTAACAGTCATCAACCCAGAGATCGACCAGTCCTCCAAGTACAAAGAGAAAACATTGTGGAAGAATAATAAAATTCGCAGACTTCCTGAATTCGCAGACTTCCTGAATAAGTCAGAGGCCAGATTGGGTATTGGCAAGCTTCGGTGCATACACAAATATGTACTAATAATGGAAAAATGCTTGGAGTGGGGAGATGTGTAAGATTCTGAAATGGTTAACATTGAGGGATATCATAAGCATGACACACTATGATGATGTCATTTGGATTTGTAGCCAGTACAGGTTCAGATTTCAGAGGAATGAAACCTAACATCCAGGTCCTCCTCATCATCTCTGTAACAATAGCCTGGATCTTTTGCTGGAATGATTGTTGTAGCAGGGTAGGTAGGAACAGCTTGTCAAAACCATGTGGATCTCTCAGCCCAGCTGACTCAGGAAATGTCTATAAAATTAAAACCTTCAATGCACAATTACCTACCGCCTGGAGCTATGCAAAAGACCCCCATTCTGACTTAGAGTAGGAGGTTTCAGAGGGTTCTGACTGACTTATGTTAATGATGACAACCCATAAAAAAGAGAGAGGAATTACAACATACTTTAATGCCTGAGTAGCAGTAATAGGCAAATAAACAACTCATTGGTGGAGTGTTTAAGCAAATATCTCCATCTTCAATGATGGGAGAGCCCAGCACTTCAGTAGAAAAGATAAGGCAAAAACTCTCCCAATGATCATCAGCAAGATATGATGATTCAGCTCAATCTCCTCCTGAGGGTAACAGCATCATAGATGCTAGTCTTCAGCCAATTTGATACACAGAAACAGAATGATGGCAATGGTACTGAAGACCTGTGCTCCATAATTTACTGCACCCCCAGCCAAACTGTTCCAGTACAACCACAATACTGGCATTGACTTGACCATGTGGAAAATTAGCACTGCATGCACTGTACACCAAAGTCAGACAAATGCAACCCGGACAACTACTGGCCCATCAGTGTACTCTTGATGACCAGTAAAGTGAAGGAACATGTCATCAATAGTGCTATCAGGATCACTGCTCAGCAATAACCTGCTCACTGATGGCCAGTTTGAGTTCCAGCAGGGCCACTCAGCTCTTGCCCTTATTACGGCAGTTATCAAACACTGACAAAAAAGCTAAATTCCAGAGGTGAGGGAAGAGTGACGGCTCTCGACATCAAGGCCACATTTAACAAAATGTGACTTCAAAGAGCCCTTACCCAGTTGAAGTCATCGGGAATCAGAGTGAAAACCCTTCATGGTTAGAGTCATACTTGGTGCAAAGCAAGATGGCTGTGGTTTTTTGGAGGTCAGTCATTTTAGGTTCAGAACGTTCACTGCAGGAGTTCTTCAGGGTAGTATCCTTAGCCTAGTCACTTCAGCTGCTTCATCCACAACTTTCCATTCATCATAATGTCAGAAATGGGAATGTTCACTGATGTTCGCACAATGTTCTGTGCCATTCACAACACCTCAGATACACTGAAGCAGCCCATGTTCTCATACAACAATACCTGGACAAGACCTAGCTTTTTGTTGAGATGTGGCAAGTAATCTTCATGCCACACAAATGCCAGACAATATCTATCTCCAATAAGAGATAATCTAATCATCAGCACTTGATAGAGTGGTGGCATGGTGGCTCAGTGGTTAGTACTGATACCTCACAGCACCTGGGACCTAGGTTCGATTCCAGCCTCGGGCAACTGCCTGTGTCTGTGTGAGTTTCCTCCAGGTGCTACGGTTTCCTCCCCCTGTCCAAAGATATGCAGAGTAGGTGAATCGGTGAAAAGTGTGGCACTGGAAAAGCGCAGCATTTGAGGAGCAGGAGGATCGTCGTTTCAGGCCTAAGCCCTTCATCAATTTAGAATTGGCCATGCTAAATTGCCCATAATGTTCAGGAATGTATAAGTTAGGTGCATCAGGGATAAATGTAGAGTAATACAGTAGGAGAATGGGTCTGAATGGGTTACCCTTCGAAGGGTCAGTGTAGAATTGTTGGGCCAAATGTTTCCACACTGTAGGGATTCTATGATTCAATTACATTTCCATCTCTTAATCCTCCACAGTCAACATCCTGTGGGTTACCATTGACCAGAAACTCCCTTCCACTAGCCTTATAAATACTCAGGCTATAAGAGCGCATCAGAGGCTAGGAATACTGCAGCAAGAAACTCACCTTCTGACACCCAAAGCTTGTCGACCATCCACAAGGCAGAAGTCAGAATGGAATACTTCCTACATGTCTGAATTGGTGCAACTCCAACAGCACTCAAGAAACTTGATACCACCCAGGACAAAGCAGCCCACTTGATTAGCTGTACATCCACAAGCAGCCCCTCCCTTCACCACCAGTGTTCAGTAGCAGCAGTGTGGACCATCCACAAGATGCACTGCAGAAATTCACCAAGGCTCCTTAGACTGTACTTTCCAAATCCATGATAATTACCATCTAGAAGGACAGGGCAGCAGATGGGAACACCACCACCTACATATTTCCCTCCAAGCTACAAATCACCCTAATTTGGAAATATATCACTGTGTGCATGTCACTAGATAAAAATACTGGAATGTCACAATAATGTCATTGTGAGTGTAGCTACACCAAATATATTGCAGCTGTCCCAAGAGGCAGCACACCACCATCTTCTCAAGGGCACCTAGGGATGGGCAGCCAGCAAGTCCCACATCCCAAGTATGATTTGTTTTTAAATCCCTTTGCAATAATCCTTTGACATTATTATAAACTGGACCATTTGAATTTTCGTTTCTCCAGATCACAGAGGTGAGAGGTTTTAAACAAGTTTATTATATTTAGTTAAGAGCTATTTCAAAGCTGTTCAGGGAGAGGTGGGCACTGTGGGGAGTTGAGTGCATTATTTCCCCATCCAATTCTATTTTGATTTAATCCCTGCCTTCCCCTTCACTGTTTGATCACGCAGCATTGCCCTTTGATGTGAAGGGCACTGCTTGTCACTGGCCACTCGGGTGTTTCCTTTCTTCCTGGTGGTGGGAATTTGAATAAAGATTCATGCACCTTGTGTCTTTTACTGTGTCTCACACCTGCGCACATACAACATGGGTACGGGAAAAAAATAAGCACTACCGCAGTTAGGCGGCAATGTAAGGTAAAAATAGAGCTATTTCAATCAGGGTACACAAATAATACACTATTGAAATTCAGATTATTAACTTCAACCAGTCTTCTAATTAATTTTGTTTAATTTATTTCAATTTGAGTACCTTTATTCTGCTCTTTTTTGTGCTTTTGATTTGAATGGTATGAGATGGTCACACCATTTACAGTAGTTCCCATCACCAGCTTTGTCATCTGCCTTAATATAAATCCCTATGTAATTATTAAATTGGACACAAACAGAATACCCTGTCAGAGACAGCCAATAATGGTAGCAAAAGGAAGAAATTCAGGTGAACCTGGGAGTATTTTTGACTAAATAAGAACCGAAAGAAATGCAGGTGCTGTAAATTAGAGACAAAACCAGAAATTACTGAAAAAGCTCACCCTGAGTTCTGAAGAAGGGTCACTTGAACTGAAATGTTAACTCTGATTTCACTCCACAGGTGCTGCCAGCCCTGCTGAGCTTTTCCAGCAATTTCTGTTTTTGTACTTTTGACTACCACACTTTCATCCCTGATAAATTGAACTCTTTCAGAGAAAAAAAAAGAGATCGGCAGCACAGCTTGCCCAACTATTCTACATATTAAGGGTGAGCTTGCAAGAATCCTTAATAGTTAAGGTGTCCATTATGTTGTTAACTATTAATCCTGATCCATACAGATGTTGAACAGTTAAAACTATTAGTATTTCAGTGTATACGTTAAAAGCACTTTGAAGTTTTACCTTTGATAACTTGCTTTCGGTTCATTAAAAAGATGATTAAACTGCCCTCAACAATTGGTAGCTACAATGCTGTCCCCCAGAACTGAGACCTATAAATTCTGAACATCCTGTGGTCTTTGCTGAATTAGTTTCCTCTGTCAACTCTGTGTCACAATTACATTCAGCACTTGCATCAGTAGAAAGGGAGTGTTGTATGGGTGTGTCTGTTTTTTATATTGTATGAGCTGCTGCTAATGATGAGAATTTGTGCTACCGTCGTCTTTAAGTGCAGCAAACTACAGGACCATCTTGGGTTTGTGTGATGAAGGATAAGCCCTTCTTGGCCAGTGATGAGATATGGCTTTAAGAGGTCTATTTTGTCCTGATATTTTTATTTATGAACAATGGTTTTAAAACAGAGATGCCGAGTTATTTATTTGAATCCAATAAAGGAAAGACCTTGTGAGGTCTTGCTTTTTTCTTAAAGTTGGAACAAGAGAACCAGCCTGAATGGGTGGGCGCAAGCCAGGATTTTTAGTTTTAGTTTTTCATCAGCAGTTGCTGCTGGGATCTAGAAGCTGGATGTGGAAGCTGTTTTCCCATTCTCTTTTACAGCTAAAAGCTGAGGGTCTCTTCCTGCTGCTGGAATTACATGTGAGACAATCTATTTTTACTTAATTTGCCTTTGCCAAGGGTGTGTTAATGGGATGTTACTATATTGGAATAGTTACTATCTAGTAATTAAATAACTTATTATTCCGTTAAGTTTTCCAGTAGATTTAGGTTATTCTAATTTCTTCTTTCTTTTTGTTGTATTTTAACTATAGCTTATGAATAAAGCATGTTTTGCTTCAAATCTGGTTGAATGACAAATCGAATTGCACTTGCCTTGAATATAAGAAAAAAATTAGTGTCTAGGCTATCTTCTTAATACATTTTGGGATTTTGTTCTGGTCTGTAATGGGTAGTTTTGGAAGAGTTAACAAGATATAGTTGAGTGCAAATTAACAACTTGTCATGGGTTACATTCATATGTTCGACATTGTTACATGGATTTTGAGGAGAACCAGATGTTGTGTCTCATCTCCTTGAGATCCTTAGCTGTTCTGCCCACAAATTTATATGACCGTCTAAAAGTAGATAGTGCTTTTGACACTCTTCATATTAACCCTTTCAGAACCATATACAACAGAGTACAACACCAAAAAATGCTTTAAATATTTGACTATCAATCTGTTGCAAAGTATATGTCTGTGTTGATATTAGTTGTGGATAGAATAATGCGTGGAATACAATGAGGACCCCACTGAGCACCTTTATCCTCATGTCCCTTCCCAAACATACACTGACCAAGTTCATATATAAAGAACAACCACATGGTGAGATGCAGATAGCAGCTGATAGTCATGAAGTTTTATACCAATATGAATCAATGTGTTAAGAAGAGAGGACAAAGGATAAACCCAAAGGGTTTTTCTTTTAAGTCTTGCCTATTCATTGAAAATCAAGTGAATGGGCAGCTATACCCCCTTCACTTGGGGTGTCTGATGGTTATTATGGTTTCAAATGAGGCATAGGTTAAATGTGTTTCAAATATAGCCCAGTTACCTTTTGGTATGTTGAGCCTAACATGTGTTCACCCCTGCTAGCATTGCTTCAGGCATGCCAGTCTCTCATATGCTGAACTATTTAATTATCATTATTTCACTGGTACTTTTCCTCTAATTGAACAATTCAGCGGCTTCCAAATCAGAAAGTGAAGAGTAACCTCACAATAAAAAATGTAAACTCAAAACCCTTTTTCTTTTGCTTTGGAGTTGCTTTCATTAGAACACAGAAGATAAAAAAGGTGGTTTGATAAAGGTGTTTAAAGTCATGAAAATATGGGAGAAAGTAAATGAAACAGAATGACTGCTTGGTCTACAACAAGGGGACAAAAATATAAGATTAAACGTGAAATATTTATGGTAGAGAACTAATCTTTTTTTTCCCTCAGCTGGTTGAGAGGATGTGAACTGCATGACCAGAATTTGTGTTTGAAGTAGAGACCTTGACAATTTTTATGAAAAGGGTAGATAGAAAGAGTAATACAGATTTACAGGAACAGAATGAACACTGGGAATTTTTCTAGCTGTGAATAAGGAATATTTGGAGAGATATGGGCAAGCACAGGCAGGTGGGACGAGTATAGTTTGGGATTAGGGTCAGAATGGACTGGTTGGACCAAAAAGTCGGTTTCGATGCTGTATGATTTGATGACTATGGTATTAACATGGACAGGCCAGATTGAATGTAGGTTATAATAATTCTGTGGGATTCACTGATAAAAATAAAATGGAATTATTGAGAAAGATCGTATTCTCTGATTTACGTTCAAAGAGAAACAAAAATTAAAATTGGAGTGTATGCAACCAAAAAACAATTTAGAAAACATTTCTGAAAGAATCTGATGAACCCTACAACTTATTGATGATCATTTCAGTTGTCAAGAACATGAGTGTCCACTTCCTCATTGTCAATTTAGACAGCTGATCAATTAATTGAGAAATACTTGGTCTAGCTTATGATGTTCTCCATTGCTAACCATTTTCACTGACTGAATCAAATATTGGTGTATTATAATCCACAAATATCATAGGCTTCCGAGTACTGCAAAAAATAAATTGCAAACATTACTATCAGACACAAAGGGGGAAAGTAAATAATTTTGTGGCTATCTTCTCTGAGAAAGAATGCCAAAATATTATAGATTCAAACTTCATTTTCATCAGTACATTCATTCAGTCTTCAGTGTTCTTATTATTTGGGCATCTAAATAGTCAAACTCACATGTCACTTTGACGACTATCATGGGAATATGGAAAGTTCTGTCCCTAATGATTAGATTAGATTACTTACAGTGTGGAAACAGGCCCTTCGGCCCAACAAGTCCACACCGACCCTCCGAAGTGCAACCCACGCAAGACCCATTCCCCTACATTTACCCCTTCACCTAACAATATGGGCAATTTTAGCATGGTCAATTCACCTAACCTGCACATTTCTTTTTGGACTGTGGGAGGAAACCGGAGCACCCAGAGGAAACCCACGCAGACACGGGGAGAATGTGCAAACAGACAGTTGCCTGAGGCAGGAATTGAACCCGGGTCTCTGGCACTGTGAGGCAGCAATGCTAACCACTGTGCCATTGTGCCACCGTGCCGCCCAATGAGGACAATGGAAACTTAATATCCTTGACATTGCTGAGAATTGATTGTAACTATTTCTTACATAATCAAACTTTGATATACCCCAACTTGCTTAATCAGTGTCCATCAAATATCCAATCAGTGAGACTACAGTGATTCAAAATATGAAACAATTGGTTGTACGTTGAGGGAATTGGGATTACAAGGATTAGTCTTCTTCAAATCAATGATGTTATTGCATGTACTGAATCAAGACCTCCTGGCTCTGGAGTAAGAATATTACAACTGTGCTACAAGCGCCTCTGGTTGCAAGGCACATTGAATGCATATAATAGTCGCACAGTTGAGGCCAATTAGTTTCCTTTGAAGAGAGTTGACTAATTATGCTAATTCGGATGGATTGTTTGAATTCCATCAAGTACAAACAACTAGTTCATTGAAAGCAACTCCTCAATATAATTGAAATTAATTAGGTTAGGATGAGTATAAGTGCCAGAATAAACCTCTTGGGCCAAATGATTTGCATTTGGGCTGTAAATTCCATGTAGTTCCATTCAATTATATCACTAATGATCAAATGCTCCAATGTCTCCTGAAATTGAACATAGGATTTTCCTGACCTTCCATGCAATCAGAAATCAATTGAACAAGGTACTAAGACCAATGTTTGCCATGTGTCTCCAAAAGTATAAATTTGGGACTTCTAATCATATTTTTCTGCATTAGTTATTTATTTTATGATAAAACTAAGGTGCAGCAACTTTCAAACAGGAAGTGAATATGCCTTGATACACATTGCTGGTTGATTTTCTCTTAGAAAATTGCAAAGTGCGAATTTTACAATCACAATGACACAAAGCTAATATTATCCATACCTTACCTGGCTATGACAAATAGCACACAACTCACACCGAGGTATGCCAATAAGATATACATCCAGATATCTGGAGAGAGAGGATTCAGGAAGGAGAAGACACCAGCGTTTGTTCCATTTGATTTTCGGTACAAAATACTGATCCCCAGTGTCATGAAGGGTTTAGAAAAATCAATGACCTTCTCACGGGCATAGGTGATCGTCAATGGAGCAACAGCAAGGTCAGCTTTCTGTTGGGAGAAGGAAACATTTTGAATTAAAAAAATCAATTTCTAAACTGGCATTTAATGGAGAGTACATTGCTAAATTGAAATGCTGAGGAATATCATTCAGTTAACATAAAACCACTTGTGTTACGGTCTTCTCAGTATCCTATTCTGCTTATTACAATATAAACTGTTTAACTGTGCAATGTTGTCAGGCTGCTGGTCGTAATCTAATAATCGGAGCTTGTACTTGTGCAGTAGCTTCTAATATAGTAAAATCTCCCATCTTTCTATCCAATGATAGTGCATTATATCACATGCACATTTTTTTGTCTTTCTATCTCACACTTTCCAAGCATTTCCATTGCTACTTCTGTAAGTCTACACTCAGCACATTTCGCATGATCATAGGGGAGATGATGATCTCCTGGTAGTACAACTAAACTAGTCATCCAGAAGTTCACACTTATACTGTGCAGACATTGGTCCCAAACACCATTACAGCAGCTGGTGGAACTAAAATTCCGTGATAAATATCTAGAACTGAATACTTGCCTCAGTAATGGTGGTCATAATTCAACCAATGATTGTTGTAAAAACCACCACCAGTTCAGTAATGTGTTTTTGGGAAGGAAATCAGACATCCATTTCTGACCAGAACTATATGTAACTCCAGATCCACAGCTTTTCGTTGTCCTCTGAAATAGCCGCATAAGCCAGTTTAAGGGCAATGAAGGATGTGCACCAAATGTGCCAACAACATCCATATTCCATGAAAGGATACATTAAAACAATTGTTTTGTTCCTCTCTTTAAGTGAATAATTTTGTCATTCAGCCACTGGAAATGGACACCATGAACCATAGGGGAATCAAGGAATCAAGGCCATGGAAGTAATTTATATTGAGAACATCACAAAGTATAATAAAGTTAATAAAAGAGAAACATAAAAATTAAAGAGAATAGAATATAGTGGAAGATAATTTGAAGATTTCCGTGACTGCGATAAGAGCAAGGGAGGTGGCAAGACTTCATTGAAGCTGCAGATGCAAGCTTTACTCATGGAAGTTGTGAAAAAGAACAAACATCGCTTATTAGACCGTGGAAGATGGGAATTCATCCACTTTGCCTGCAGAACACCAAAAACGTCCATCTTGACTAAAAAAAAGAAAGTTCCTGCATAGTAAACATTATAATTTTATAGAATTACAATTTAACAGAATTAAACATTTTAAGTACAGATAATGTTAGATTGCATAAGTGAAAAATTTCAAAACAATGAAAATTAAACTGCATTACACCTTACAGAAGTCATCAAGGGAAAGATAATAGAGAAGCATTAAGTTGCTTTAGACTTTATAAGCTTTCCAAAAAATAAATAATCACAGTAGGAATAGATGACAGCAGAAATAACACAATTATAGAGATTTCATTTCAGAGATGGTTCAAATAGAACCTAGAATTGGACATCTTGGAAATAATAATTCTTAAATTATGGAATTCATCTAACTTAAGTGCTAAATCGAAAGGTGAAAAAATAAATACATTATTGCATTCAGTAGGACCTTCAATGGGTGAGGCTATAAATTGAAAAAAAATGTAAAAGAAGATACTTTTGAAGAATGTCTTCAAGCTTTTGGCAATTACTTTAATGTGAGTGCAAACAAAATTTTTGAATGAGCAAAATTTAACAGAAGATTTCAGTATCATCCAGGGGAATCAGTAAATCATTTCATTTATCAGGTCTAAAGCTAAGAAGAAAGCTGTAACAATGAAGCTTTGAAGTCAGAATTCATTCGAGATAGAATTGTTGCTGGAATTACTGAAGAGAATTTCCTGACTTTGAAGAAAGCTACTCGAATTGGCCTGGAAACAGAAAGAATCATAGACAAATCCTAAGACGAGAGGAACATTGTTATTACAGGAGATCAACAAAATTCATTCATTTTTGGTCTCAACATGCTAAAGACACATGTAAAAAGCACAGGATAAAGAGTAGGCCAAACAAAAGAAACAAGGCATCAGTGTAGGTGCTGTAAAACAAGAGATCCTCGCAAGCACAAGCAATGCCCAGCCATGTTACATCTGTAAAAGAATAGGTTATTCCCAGAAGATGTACAGAAGTACGAAAATCACCCAGGGACGAAGGGTCTCCATAGTTTAGGGTGGCATAATGACTCAGTGGTTAGCACTGTTGCCTCTCAGCGTCAGGGACCCGGGGTCAATTCCATCTTCGGATGACTGTGTGGAATTCTCATGTTCTCCCTGTGCCTGCGTGGGTTTGCTCTGGTTTCCTCCCACAGTCCAAAGGTGTGCGTGTTAGGTGGATTGGCCATGTTAAATTGCCCATAGTAGCCAGGAATGTGCAGGCTCGGTGGATTAAGTATGGGAAATGCTGGGGTAAGATGAGGGAGTGGTAGGTCTGGTTTGACTGCTCTTCGAAGGGTCAGTGTGGACTCAATGGGCCAAATGGCCTGCTTCCACACCTAAAGGATTCTATGATTCTCAGATCAAAAAGCTTTAAATCTATTCAGACAAAGGTACAAATGCAATAGAACTGTCAGCACAAAAAGAAAAAGCTACCCAATACATTCCAATGAGAAGTGACTCAAGTTTGACATCATCTGTTTATGTTAATAAACTTATCATAGAGTCATAGAGATATATAGCATGGAAACAGACCCTTTGGTCTAACCCATCCATGCCAACCAGATATCCCAACTCCTGTATTTAATACTCTGACATATAAAGGAAAGCATACCAAATGCCTTCTTCACTATCCTATCTACCTGCAACTCTACTTTCAAGGAGCTTTGAACCTGCACTCCAAGGTCTCCTTGTTCAGCAACACTCCCTAGGACCTTACCATAAGTGTATAAGTCCTCCTAAGATTTGCTTTCCCAAAATCAGCACCTCATATTTATCTGAATTAAACTCCATCTGCCACTTCTCAGCCCATTGGCCCATCTGGTCAAGATCCTGTTATAATCTGAGGTAACCCTCTTCGCTGACCACCACACCTCCAATTTTGACATCATCTGCAAACTTACTAACTGTATCTCTTATGCTCGCATCCAAATCATTTATGTAAATGACAAAAAGTAGAGGACCCAGCACCGATCCTTGTGGCACTCCACTGGTCACAGGCCTCCAGTCTGAAAAACAACCCTCCACCACCACCCTCTGTCTTCTACCTTTGAGCCAGTTCTGTATCCAAATGGTGAGTTCTCCCTGTATTCTGTGAGATCTAACCTTGCTAATCAGTCTCCCATGGGGAACCTTGTCGAACGCCTTACTGAAGTCCATATAGATCACATCTACCGCTCTGCCCTCATCAATCCTCTTTGCTACTTTCTCAGAAAACTCAATCAAGTTTGTGAGGCATGATTTCCCATGCACAAAACCATGTTGACTATCCCTAATCAGTCCTTGCCTTTCCAATTACATGTACATCCTGTCCCTCAGGATTTCCTCCAACAACTTGCCCACCACCGACATCAGGCTCACTGGTCTGTAATTCCCTGGTTTGTCCTTATCATCCTTCTTAAACAGTGACACCACGTTAGCCAACCTCCAGTTTTCTGGCACCTAACCTGTGACTATCGATGATACAAATATCTCAGCAAAAGGCCCGGCAATCATTTCTCTAACTTCCCACAGAATTCTAGGGTACACCTGATCAGGTCCTGGGGATTTATCCACCTTTATGTGTTTCAAGACATCCAGCACTTCCTCCTTTGTAATATGGTCATTTTGCAAGATGTCACCGTCTATTTCCCTGCAGTCTATATCTTCGATATCCTTTTCACAGTAAATACTGATGCAAAATACCCATTTAGTACCTCCCCCATTTTCAGCGGCTACACACAAGGCCGCCTTGCTGATCTTTGAGGGGCCCTATTCTCTCCCTCGCTACCTTTTTGTCCTTTATATATTTGGATT
Organism: Chiloscyllium plagiosum; assembly: GCF_004010195.1. Classification (NCBI taxonomy): domain Eukaryota; kingdom Metazoa; phylum Chordata; class Chondrichthyes; order Orectolobiformes; family Hemiscylliidae; genus Chiloscyllium; species Chiloscyllium plagiosum. Next base: position 37,425,929 of record NC_057736.1, on the reverse strand, counting down.
CTCTTTGGATTCTCCTTAATTCTATTTGCCAAAGCTATTTCATGTTCCCTTTTTGCCCTCCTGATTTCCCTCTTAAATATGCTCTTACTGCCTTTATACTCTTCTAAGGATTCACTCAATCTATCCTGTCTATACCTTACATATGCTTCCTTCTTTTTCTTAACCAATCCCTCAATTTCTTTAGTCATCCAGCATTCCCTATACCTACCAGCCTTTTATTTCACCCTAACAGGAATATACTTTCTCTGGATTCTCGCTATCTCATTTCTGAAGACTTCCCATTTTCTGGCCGTCCCTTTACCTGCGAACATCTGCCTCCAATCAGCTTTCAAAAGTTCATGCCTAATACTATCAAAATTGGCCTTTCTCCAATTTAGAACTTCATCTCTTAGATCTGGTCTATCCTTTTCCATCACTATTTTAAATCTAACAAGACTACTGTTGCTGGCCCCAAAGTGCTCCCCCACTGACACCTCATTTCCCAAGAGTAGGTCAAGTTTTGCACCTTCTCCAGTAGGTACATCCACATACTGAATCAGAAAACTGTCTTTTTTAGATTAGATTAGATTACATTACAGTGTGGAAACAGGCCCTTCGGCCCAACAAGTCCACACCGACCCGCCGAAGCGTTACCCCTTACCTAACACTACGCGCAATTTAGCACGGCCAATTCACCTAACCTGCTCATCTTTGGATTGTGGGAGGAAACCGGAGCACCCGGAGGAAACCCACGCAGACACGGGGAGAATGTGCAAACTCCACACAGTCAGTCGCCTGAGGCGGGAATTGAACCCGGGTCTCTGGCGCTGTGAGGCAGCAGTGCTAACCACTGTGCCACTGTGCCGCCCACCGTCTTGCACACACTTAACAAATTCCTCTGCATCTAAACCCTTAACACTATGGCAGTCCCAGTCTATGTTTGGAAAGTTAAAATCCCATACCATAACCACCCTATTATTCTTAAAGATGGTTGAGATCTCCTTACAAGTTTGTTTCTCAATTTCCCTCTGACTATTAAGGGGTCTAAAATACAATCCCAATAAGGTGATCATCCCTTTCTTATTGCTCAGTTCCACCCAAATAACTGCCCTGGATGTATTTCCAAGAATATCCTTCCTCAGCACCGCTGTACTGCTATTCCTTATCAAAAATGTCACTCCCCACTCCCACTCTTGCTTCCCTTTCTATTCTTCCTGTAGCATTTGTATCCTGGAACAATAAGCTGCCAGTCTTGTCCATCCCTGAGCCATGTTTCCATAATTGCTATGATATCCCAGTCCCATGTTCCTAACCATGCCCTGAGTTCATCTGCCTTCCCTGTTAGGCCAATGCATTGAAATAAATGGAGTTTAATTTATTAGTCCTGCCTGCCCTGTTTGACTCGCTTCTGTTTTCAACTGTACCAGTTTCAGATTGATCTCTTTCCTCACTATCTCCCTGGGTCCCACCCCCCCACCTTACTAGTTTAAATCCTCCCGAGCAGCTCTAGCAAATTTCCCTGCCAGTATATTAGTCCCCTTCCAATTTATTTGCAATCCATCCTTCTTGTACAGGTCACTTCTACCCCAAAAGAAATTCCAGTGATCCAAAAATGTGAATCCTTCTCCCATACACCAGCTCCTCAGCCATGCATTCATCTGCTCTATCCTCCTATTCCTGCCCTCCCTAGCTCGTAGCACTGGGAGTAATCCAGATATTACTACTCTTGAGGACTTGCTTTTTAAATTTCTGCCTAACTCTCTGTAATCTCCCTTCAGAATCTCAACCTTCTCCCTTCCTATGTCGTTGGTTCCAATGTGGACAATGATCTCCTGCTGGTCCCTCTCCCCCATGAGAACATTCTGCACCCTCTCTGAGATATTCTTGATCCTGGCACCAGGGAAACAACACACCATTCTGCTTTTTTGCTGATGGCCACAGAAACATCTGTCTGTACTCGGACTAGAGAATCCCTTAACACAATTGATCTGTTGGAACCCGACATACCCCTTGTTGCATTAGAGCCAGTCTAAATACCAGAAACTTGGCTGTTCATGCTACATTCTCCTGGGAATCCATCACCCCCTACATTTTCCAAAACAGCATACCTGTTTGAAATGGGTATATCCACAAAAGACTCCTGCACCAGCTGCCTACCTCTGTTACCTTTCCTGGAGTTAACCCATCTATGTGACTGTATCTGAGACTTTCCCCCCTTCCTATAACTGCCATCCATCACATACTGTTGCTGTTGCAAATTCCTCATTGCTTCTAACTGTCTCTCCAACCGATCCATTCGATCTGATAAAATTCAAAGCCAACAGCATTTATGACAGATATAATCCACAGTAACCCTTAAACTCTCTTAAAACTCCCACATCTGTCAAGAAGTACATATCATTGTATTAAAGGCCTTTTTGCTCCTTCATAATCTACAGATCCAGAAAATAACAACGTCTTATTCCTCTACAAACAATGCTCCAGGTTAAATTAATAGTTATGGCTTATATTTTAAGTTTAATCAAGAGACATATCTCTAAAAACATATAACCAAGAAAGAACCCACTTTACTCACTACTGCATATTGTTGTGCTGAAGGGCCTGTTCCCATACTGCGGAGAATCTGATTTAAATTGTAGTAGTTATTTCTGTCTTTATGACTTTTTCTGGCAGCTCATTCCATACGCAGACCACCCTCTGTGTGAAAATGTTACCCCTCAGTTCCTTTCTCAATCTTGTCCCTCTCACTTTAAACCTATGCCCTCTTGTTTTGATTTTCCCCAACCTCAAAAAAAACCTTGACTATTCACCCTATCCAGGATTTTACAAACCTCTATAAAGTTACGCCTCAGTTTCCGATACTCCAGGGAAAAAGCCCCAGCCTATTCAGCATGTCCCAGAAACTCAAACTCTCCAGCCTTGGAAACATCTTTGTTAATCTTTTCTGCACCCTCTCAAATTTAACAATATCCTTCCTGTAGAAGGATGAGCAGAATTGTACACTACTCTGGAAGTGGCCTCACCAAAGTTCTGGGCAAAGGTGAGTACTGCAGATGCTGCAGATTAGAGTCAAGATTAGAGTAGTGCTGGAAAAGCACAGCAGGTCAGGCAGCATCCGAGGAGCAGGAAATTCTCTGAAGAAGGGCTTTTGCCCGAAACTTCAATTTTTCTGCTTCTCGGATGCCGCCTGACCTGCTGTGCTATTCCAGCACCACTCTAATCTTGACTGTCACCAAAGTTCTGTACAACCACAACATGACGTCTCAACTCCTATACTCAATGTTTAGACCAATAATGGTAAGTGTGCCAAATGCAATCTTCACCATCCTATCTACTTGCAACTCTACTTTAAAGGAACTATGCATCTGCAACCTTAAGTTTTCTTGTTCAGCAACACTCCCCAGGGCCCTACCATTAACTGTATTAATCCTGCTCTGATTGCCTTACCAAATGCAACACCTCACATTTATCCAAATTAGATTTAATCTACCACTCCTCGGCCCATTGGCCTATCTGATCTGGGTCCCATTGTATCCTGGAATTATCTTCTTAACTGTCCATTACCCTACCTATTTTGAGTCATCTGCAAACTTACTAATCATGCCTCCTATATTCACATCCAAATCATTTATACAAATGATGAACAGCAGTGGACCGAACAGTGATTCGTGTGGCACACTGCTGGTCACAGGCCTCCAGTCCAAAAAGCAACCTTCTCCCAACACCCTCTATCTCTTACCTTTGAGCCAATTTTATATCCAATTGGCTAACTCCCCTTGGATTCCATGTGATCTTACTAACCAGTCTACCATACTGAACCTTGTTGAATGCTTTGCTGAAGTCCATTTTGTCGATGTCTACTGCTCAGCTTTCATCAATCTTTTTATTATCACTTCGTAAAATTCAGTCAAGTTAGTGAAATCTGATTTCTCACATACAAAGCCATATTGACTATCCCTAATAGTCAATATTCCAAATGCATATAAATTATACCCCTCAAAATACCTTCCAACAACTTACCCTCCACTGACATAAGGCTTACAAGTCTACAGTTACCTGGCTTTTCCTTACAGCTTTTCTTAAATGAGGCACCACATTAGCCAATCTCTAATCTTCTAGCATATTACCTGTGGCTGCCAATGATACAAATATCTCAGCAAGAGGCCCAGCAATCTCTTCCTTAGCTTCATACAATCTTTAATCTCCTTTTGTTGAGAAATGTGTTGAAGTATGTCAACATTTGATTTCAACTGGTTGATTAGGTTGATCATCTTCTTTCACCCTCTGTCATCAATGTACTGGTCCACCAGACATCTTCCATCCTTATGTTGTGGTCTTAGAGAATTGCTGCTTAATTAGCATTATCTCTGACTCTGGAATTAATCATTTTGCTCTAGAACACGACGTGAAAAATTCCTATTGCCTCATCATATAACATCAAACTTAATTTGGTTGGAACAATTCATTCTGCAGATAATTCTGCCATCTGAAGAACTTCAATTAAGGGCTCCACATTAAGTTCAGATGAATTGTACTGCTCATTCTCATTGCCAGTATTTGCTTCTGCTCACCACCTTCGTGAATGTCCATCGTCTGAAGGTTCTTCAGAGAGGATAGAGATGGAAAACTCCTGTAAAACCACAGATTATCTTCCTGTTTCAGCATGAAACCTTTGCCAACATAGATAATCTCGCCAGATTTTGTTCTTCTTTGTGGGTACCACACTGAGTCTAGGAAGCCAAGTAAAATCTTGTGCAGGTTGCCCTGGACCAGTAGTGTGACAACAGTTTTTTTCCTGCACCTGGTGTAATCAAATTGGCTTCTTACTGAATATATTTAAGAGGAGGTACCACTGTAGCCTCCTCCAGAGATTCACAGCATCACAGATGCCAATCTTCATCCAAATCAATTCACATGCATTATGTCAGGAAGAGGTTGGAAGTACTGGAATCTCCAAAGGCTATGCACCCTGACAACATTCTGTCAATAGTACTGAAGACTTCTGCTTCAGAAATTACTGCTCCTCTCACCGAGTTATTCCAGTACATCTACAACCTTGGCATCTACTTGACAATGTGCAAGATTTTCCAGTTACATCCTGTAAACATAAAACTAGGGTAAATCCAACTCAGCCAATTACCATCTCCTCGGTCTACTCTTGATCAGTAAAATGATGGAAATTGTAATTAACAGTGCTAACAAGTAACATTAGCTTATCAATAACCTTCTCACTAATGCCCAGTTTGGATTCTGCCAGGGACACACTGCGCCTGATCTCATTACAGCCTGAGCTCAATTGTGGACAAAGAATGAAATTTCAGAGGTGAGGGGAGAGTGACTATCATTGATATGAAGGCTGCATTTGGCATGGCATCAAAAAGTTCTATCAAAACTGGATTCAACTGAAATCAGGGAATAAAGTATTTTCCACTGGTTACAGTCATACTTAGCACAATAAAAAGGACTATGGTTGTTGGAGGTTGATAATTTCAGCTACAGGACATCTCTATAAGGTTTCTCAAGGCAGTGTCATTGCCCAACCATCTTCCGCTGCATTATTAATTACCTTCTTTACATCATAAGATCAGAATTGGAGGTTGTCGCCAGTGACTGCACGATGTTCAGCACCATTGGAACTCCTCAGTTATTGAAACAATCCATGTCCAAATGCAGCAAGACCTAGACAATATCCAGATTTAAAATAACAAATGGCAAGTAACATTCGTGCCACACAAGTGTAAGACAATGACCAGTTCCAATAAGAGAAAATCTGATTGCCACCATTTGACATTCAATGGCATTACCATCACTGAATCCCCCAGCATTATATCCTGGGGGTTACCATTGAGCAGAAATTAAACAGGACTGGTCATATAAATGTTGCGATTACAAGAGGAGGTTAGAGGTTAGGAATCCTGTGAAATTAGTAACTCACCCCCTGATTCCCCAAAGCCTGTCCACCGTCCACAAAACACACACTTGCCTAAATCACCTCCACAAAAGTCAAGAAGCTTGGCATCAACTGAACAAGGCAGCCCACTTGATTGCCAATACATCCATGAACATTTACTCCCTCCCCACTGGGACTCAGTAGCAGCAGTGTGTACCACCTACAAGATGCACTGCAGAAATTCATCAAGATTCCTGAGACAGCACCTTCCAAACTGAAGAGCACTAACAATTAGAAGGACAAGGGCAATAGACCCATGTGAGCACCACTATTCTCAAGTACCCCTCCAAGCTATTCATCATCCTGATGTGGGAATTTGTCACTGTTCCTTCATTTCACTAGTCAAATTCCTGGAACTCATTCTCCAACAGCATTTTCTGATGGTTTACATTAAATGGACTGCAGTGGTTTAAGAAAGCAGCTCACTACCACCCTCTCAAGGTCAAGCAGACAAGTAGCAATAGATATTGCCTCGGCCAACAACACCCACATCCCATGAATGAATAAAAAACAACTTGGCAACCTCATTTTTTCTTGGTTTTTGAGGAGGGGTCACTGGACCCAAGACATTAACTTGGATTTCTCCCTATATATGCTGCCAGACCAGCTGAGCTTTTACTGCAATTGCTCTGTTTTTGTTGTTTGTTATTACCTGATCGCTGCCTCTCGGAACTAGTTGGGCATTTTCTGCCTCTTCACAGATGATGAGGACAAGATGTGCCCTGTGCAAGCAGGCTCCAAAGTAAAAGTGCTGATTAAATGTCATGTATACATTTTCAACTCTAATAACTTCTTTGTGTTGTTGCAGAGGTACTTGTGGAGTACATCTACTCCTGAGAATTATGTCATTTGAACATGTAGTTTCATCTTTGCAGACTGAAACTTCAGTTTCTTCAGCCATGGTATTCAACCTAATAAGATATTTGCCCCAGTACCAAGCTTTTAGGGTGAGAAGGGAAAGATATAAAAGAGACCTAAGGGGCAACTTTTTCACGCAGAGGGTGGTACGTGTATGGAATGAGCTGCCAGAGGAAGTGGTGGAGGCTGGCACAATTGCAATATTTAAGAGGCATTTGGATAGGTATATGAATAGGAAGAATTTGGAGGGATATGGGCCGGGTGCTGGCAGGTGGGACCAGATTGGGTTGGGATATCTGGTCAGCATGGCCGGGTTGGACCGAAGGGTCTGTTTCCATGCTGTACATCTCTATGACTCTATAAGTCTACACCAACCCTCCAAAGAGTAAACCGGCCAGACCTATTCCGCTATATTTACCCCTGACTAATGCACCTAACACTATAGCGAATTTAGCATGGCCAATTCACCTGATCTGCACATCTTTGGACTATGGCAGGAAACCCACACAGACACAGGGAGAATGTGCAACCTCTACACAGACAGTCACCCAAGGTGGGAATCGAACCCGGGTCCCCAGTGCTGTGAGGCAATTGTGCTTACCACTGAGCCACAGGATTGATAAATGAATAGGAAGGGTTTAGGGGGTGTGGGTCAAATGCTGGCAAATAGGACTAGGTCAGATTGTGATGTCTGATCAATGTGGATGAGTTGGCCCAAAGGATCTGTATCCATGATGTATGATTCTGTAACTCTGTGACATGCTTGATAAAAAAGACGATGTACTGTGTATTGCTCCATGGAATCCAACTCAATATCCCCAGATTTAGGATACTGTCAAACAGAAGGTAATAAAAAGATGTTAGAACTTATTTTCACCAAATAGCTATCTTCCATGATTAGAGATCCCCATAGATGATGTTTTCATGCCATTTCCTGTTTCAGTGGGGAAAAAGTTTCTCTGTAAACCAAATTCAGGAGATCAAAACTCCTACAGATAAAGTAATGGACAAATTCCCCAGTCTGGTACAAGCAACATCATCAGTGAAAGCCACCCAAAATATGAAAGGTTCTTGACCATGGTAAGATTTTATAGGTTGAGTCAGCTCAAGAACAGAATCCAGGGCATAAGTCCTCAGGCTGCAGACCTGCAATCTTCCAAGTCCAAAAAAAGAAGGTACTGCAAAAAATTGTGAAACATCAAAATTATCTGAGACATAGTTTGAGAATTGTGGGGAGATGGGATAATGGTAAATGTAATCATCTGAACAAATGTTAACCATGGGAAAGAGGCTGGGGGAGATGTTGCACGAGATAATGGTCTGACAGGGTTAATGTTGGAGATTGCCTTAGGGTCCAGCTGATCACACTCCCATAGGTGGAGATAAAGCAGAACACCTTAAAATCAAAATAAATTAAATATCAATATCTATAGATCTCCAGCATAGCACAGTGACTCAGTGGTTCGTAGTGTTATCTCACAGTATCAGGGACCTGGGTACAATAGATTTGGGTAACTCACCCGATCAGTGTAGGTTTCTTTGGAGTGCTCTGGTTTCCTCCCGAAGATGTGCAGGTTAGGAAGGTTGGCTATGTTTGATTGGCCATTGCGTCCAGGGATGTGTGGGCTCAGTGGGATAGCTAAGGGAAATGTTGTGAGGATAGAGTGGGGGCTAGGTCTCAATCTGATGGGATACTCTTTGGAGGTTCGGTACAGACTTGATGGGCCAAATGGCCACTTTCCACCCTGTAGGATTCTGTGATTCATCATTACTCCAATCATAATGTCTAATGAATAAGTGTAGATATTTTAATCAAACTGTTTAGATAAGTTTGACACATCCATGGAGCAGCTGTGGCTTGAACCCAGACCTTCTATCAATATTGTTATCAATAGTAAATGACACCTTGTGAAGATGAGAGCCTTTTCTTTAAGATTTACTAATGATCAATCCTCTCCTTTTGCCTGCTAGGAGGCGGTTCACTCAGTTGATTGGGTGCTGGTTTGTAATTCAGAACAACACCAACAGTGCAACTTTAATACCTGTACTGACTGAGATCACCATGCAAGTCCTGCCTTCTCAAACTTGCCCTTCACCTGAGGTGCAATAATGCTCAGATTAAATTCACCACCAGTTGCTTCTCTCTGATGGAAGTGTGGGACTTTACCTTTACTATTGTAAACCAATGAATCCTTTGGACCAATTCAAGGAACAGGGGTTTAGTGACAGCATCATTTTACTCACAAAAATAATAGAATGTAGCCTTGTTTTTTTTTGTTCCCCTTGCTTATCAATGTAACTCTCATTAAACCAAAGTTAATATCGCTTCATTGTCATTCAATTATTTATTTGCTTCTTCTTATCTCCAATAGTTTCCTTTCTCAATTACCCTTTGCTACATGATTTTATTACTTAATTCTATTGATTTTTTTTAACTATTAAAAACAACCTGAAAATTTGGGATAATTATTTCAGAAAGGATAATTTCTGGAAGAAAGTACTTTGAACCTAATCAATTTTGACACGTTATTTCACTATATGTTTTATTTATTTTATTTTTGTATGAATGATAGAAAATTCATGTGTGTTTTCTGTGCTTTTCCCTGTGCCCTGCGGAGAGATGTGAATGTACTATGACCAGTGTACTTTGTCACTTGTGTTACTACCCAAGTCTCTGATTGTAGGTAGCTTCTGTAAATCTTTGGAATGTACCAGTGCCTCCTTCTGAATTAATTAAGTTTGTGTAGTCTGAGCTCCCTCATGGCCTGGCAAATGCAACTGTCAATCTCTATCTTGTTCTCACTTACTCATTTCTCTCTACTCATCATACATACACTGGCTCTTCTCTCATATATCCCCTCTCCACTTTTTCTCTCCTTTACCTCTTTGCACCTTCCTACTTCACTCAGCTCAAACAGCACAAATAGCGCAACAATATTTCTCATCAGTGAAGCGAGAAACGTTCTGGTCTATGTCTTGACAATTATCCTCATTTTTAATGATCTCCAATTGGACTTATTCGATTCTGCCGGGGAGGTAGTCAGGAGAAAATGGAAGATGGTTTCAACATCTTTCACAGAATACAAACAACTGCTCCACCGTTATTGGTTCCATTGAAATCTGACCTCACACAGTAAAGAGACCATGGAATTTGTCAGAATCAGCATAATCAGTTTAAGTGACAGTAGTTTCAATAATTGCATTATGCTGAAGGGAACCGTAATACGTTTATTGTGATGGTCTCAGTTCAGCTTCAGTGTTCACCACTTGACCCGAGTCATTGGTCCACAATTCTCAATAGTAATGAAATACAATAATTTACCTTTCTTGGAGAATTCTTCTCACATTTAATCCTATTGGATAACATAGTGCACTGATGCACAGCAGCAAATTAAATCCATTATACATTCTGAATCTGTCAGTGATGAATATAAATCAATATTGTTTAAAAAAAATGATTGCGGCTAGCTGTTTATGAAATCGATGTGACCTCCAGGTTTGTTGAACATAAACAGTGAATTCAAACTGTAACAATGGAAAATTTGCTGTTAGGCATAAATATCAAACCTCTGCAGCTATTGTTCATGGTATCTGCAATATGTTTTTCAGATTATATTTTGTTGTCTTGTACGTACACTTTGCAAACATTTCTCTGACTCCCACTTGGGAGCTTTCACCTGGAGCCTGATACCATGTTGTTGCTGACTTCTGGCTTTCATGTGTGGATTTACAGGTTCTTTCCACCAATCCCCACACCTCAACTAACAAGTCATTCAGAGCGGCAAAAATTTAACATTTACCATTTTGTAAGATTTCTGGTTCTGAAAATATAGGCTATCATCGAGAATGAACATCTGAATTGTCTATACGTTGTTGAGCAAGCAATGCTGAGGTGATTAATGGCACACATGTCATACACAAACTGAAAATGCTGCAAAGATGCTGCATGATGGCATGATTATGTAAACATAAGTCATTTTAGATGCTTATGGTGTCAATCTTCTGAAGAGAATACAAGGGGATTGGACAGTTTGATTGAAGGCCCAATAAAATAACTCCCTCTGAAAACAATAAAGTGTATTGCTACTCTAAACTGATATCTGAGGTAGAATGCACATAAAATGTTTTTCCTTTGATTTAAATCTGACAGGTAAGAATATATTTCCAGATCAAGGGGCAAAGTTATATGCCCTCCCCCATGGCCAGCCCAGTGATGGTGAAGATATTTAGTCAATCCTCCAATCTAGAGTTGAAACGTATGAATTGATGACTGTGATGTACTACTTCTAAGCCAGGGTGAGCGGCAGAGTCATGAAGCTTTCACTAGTCCCTCGGAAGCTGTCTGATTTGGCATTCTTCCTCAAGGTGTATCCTTCTGGAAGCAGGGGGGTTCACCGTCTTGTTCTTTAAGCTGATGTTCTCCTTCCCAGCCTGGCTCACTCAGTACAACAATGTCAACATTATAGTGCTTAGAGTACCCCGGTCAATGATATTGTTGTGGCGTCCAGCTCTGTCACTGCTGGTACTGACTATGTTCATTCAGATGTTCCAGGGCTCAAACCTCATTTTGAGGGCTGAGGAAAGTGCCTGTGTGTGAGATCTTTTAACACTAGGAGGTCCTGGCATAAGCAGGACCTTGTCCAGAGGTAGTCATCGCTGAGTCAATTGGAGACTAGGCTGTGCTACACAATGAGACCTAATATGCATTGTTGCCCTGAGTCATTGTCATTCTAGGATCTATACTGTTGCTTGTCGGTGAGTTACATGCTGTTTTGACTGCATAATAACCATACCTTAAGCATTATTCCTGTCGTCAGGATTTTCCATGGTGCAGGCTCTTTTTAAAGGTTTGGAAACAGAATATCTCTTTTCCAACATCCGTACTTCCTGCTTTATTTAGGGTAAATCTAACTGACCTCGGTCCATTAAAAATAATCTTTGTTTTACGGAGATTGGATTCAAATTATTTGTTGTTTTCCTGAATACCAACACATTAGGTTAATGTAAACGTGTTGCCTGTAAAATATCTCTCCTTTGAAAGGCGTTTACATGATTATTCCACTGATATAATATATATGTTGTCGTTTCACATAGCTCTTAAATCAGTTTAATTGAGGTCAATTAGAGCTAGTTGGCAGTTCTCATTTGAAGACAGCATCACTTCTCTGAGATAATGAGCATTGGGAGTTCTGATGACCCCTCTGAAAAGGTTAGAATTCAACATGCTTAACGTAATGGCCAATGTGCAGTAGGTTTCAGTTTTGAATTATGTTGTACATGAATTCAGGGCCTTCTTAGTAATGCAGAGTGAATAGCAACACAGTGTGGTCCATGCCTACAGAGACTAACTCTCTCTCTTTGTATCTCACAACAATATGATGGACTGGTTTAATCAAAAATTATTCCCAGCTTCATTTGAAGGGTCACCATTTTGATTGAGAAGTGTTTGGCTATATTTATTTTGTTTTGTTATGTTCTTTGAGCACTGGTTAGCAAAATATAAAAAGAGCCACAGAGCTCAGTGTTGGAGCTTCATCTGTTTACAATTTGATGAAGGAACCAAAATTGTGATTGACAAATTTGCTGATGACACAAAGGCAGGTTGGAAAGTCTGTTTCGAAGAGGACATAAGGGTTATAAGTAGATTAACTCAGTGGATAAAGAACTGGCAAATGGTGTATAATGTGGAAACATTTATTATTATTTATTTTAGCAGGAAGACAAAGAAAGAAGCACATGGGGATCTGAATATCCCAGTGTATGCCTAGCAAAAGGTGAGTATTCATGTACAGCAAGCAATTAGGGAAGTCATAGAATCATTCATTGCAGGGGAAATTGAATACAAAAGTGGGAGGGTTATACTTCAATTATGCAGAGCATTGGTGATTCCATCTCTGATATATTGTGTGCAATATTGCCTTCCCTAAGGTAGGATATATATAAATGCATTGGAAGCAGTTCAGGGAAAGTTTGCTAGAGAAATCAGGGAATGGGCAGGCAGTGTTGTGAGCAAAGGATGGACAGGCCAAGCTTGTATTAGCTGAAGTTTTGGGGAGTAAGAGGCAATTTGATTGAAACCTGTAGGATCCTGAAGTGTTTTTGGAATGGATGTTTCCTTCTGTGGAAGTATATAAAATTAGATTATATATGTTTCAGAATTAATAGCTGCATTTAAGTCAGAGGTGAGGAGACTTATTTTCTCACTGAAGTTCACAAGTCCTTGAAACTTTCATGTTTAACAGGTGGCAGAAAACTGAGCCTTTGGGTACTTTTAAGGCAGTGGTACATAAATTCTTGGTAAGCAAGGGGGTGAAAGTTATCAGGGGCAGGCAGGAATATAGAGTAATCAGATTAAGTGATCTTATTGAATGCTGGAGCATGATTGAGAAGTCGAGCGTCTTACTCCTGTTCGGAATTCATTTGCTGATATGAAGAGGCTAACTTTGCAGAGGGTCACTGTTAGTAAACAGCCCCAAGCCAGCTGAGGATGAAGTGTTTGTATGAATATCATGACCAGTTCAGGATATTTCGTCAGATGAGTGCTGAAAACCATACTCATGCTGATCAATTAATATTTATTAACTATTTATTAACTATTTGCAGAGATTAGTTCAGGAGGACTCCAATAGATCTTTCTTCTCTCGGGTTCCAGTTTACATGTCTTGACATCACTACACTCTAAATTTTAGCATCATAGCTATTAACCCTTTGTTTTGGCTACTGGTCAGCCTCCATGTCAAGGTCACTATTTCAGCAAACTTATTCAATGTCCTTCATGGTACTGCTTACTCTTGGGTTTTATCTACTCGTAGTTTACATGTTGCAGTGGTTCCTGTCCTCCTATATGTCTCTGAGAAATGGACTATGTACAGCAGACACCTCAAGGCACTAGAACACTAACACCAACACTGCTTGCGCATGATCCTGTGAATTAGCTGGGATGACAGACACACCAACACCAGAGTCCTCGACCAGGCCAACAGCCCCAGGATCAAGGCAGTGATCACCCCGATTGCCTGTGATAGGCTGGGCACATTCTCCACATGACTGACACGAGACTCCTCAAAGTGCTCTACTCCTAACTTCTAAACGGCAGGCAAGCCCCAGGTGGACAGAGAAAGCAAATCAGTGATACCGTCAAGGCCTCACTGGTGAAGTGCAGCATTCCTACAAGCACCCTGGGAATCACTGGGCCAAAGATGTCCAAAGTGGAGGAGGATTATCTGGGAAGGCATTGAGCATCTCGAGACTTGCCATTAGGGCAATGCAGGAGCGAGGTGAAAACAGTGAAAGGAACGTGCTGCCGCACCAATGCCCCACCCACACCCTTCCCATGACCACTTTCTGCCCCAAGTGTGGCAGAATCTGCAGAAGCTGCATCAGTCTGTACAGCCACCCATGGACTCACTCTGAGAGTGAAAGAGTCTTCCTCTTCTGCAAGGGAGCACCAAAGGTGATGATGCTCTTGAGGACTGGCAATATTTCATCTCTCCACTTTATTGGTACATGATTTGACATTCAGCATTTATATAAGAAATTTCTGACTATTTCTACACAATCTGTGATGGTTGGTGGTTTTAGTGGGCACAAAGAGCCCATATTAACCAAGCTTCTGATACTATTTCCCACCTTGCAGCCCACTTCCATAAAATACTCCATCAGAGTGCGATAGTGCTTTTGCAATTGATGATTGCAGAGTGGAGTCTCTTGCAGGAACTGGACGATTTTGCCATGTTATCTTGGATTCATTTCTTTGATTCTATGTGCGCAGCAGTTAAAGTCAAGCCAGAAATAGAAATTGATTTTCTTTTTCAGTCTGAACTTGTAACTGCTGCACACACAGAATTGAAGGCCAGTTCAAAGAAGAAAACAGTTACTGCACTCTGGCAGGGGCTGTCCACTGAACCCTGCCCATCGATTTGTCCAAATAAGATTTAATAGGGCCTTTAAATCAAAGAGCTGCTTTAAAAAAAGGCATGTCTGCAAATTCTGAATGATGCCCTCCTTATGTTCCAATTCCATTGTTTCAACACAGGGTCAGTGTTAGCAGCCAGAAAGTAAAAGAAATGCACAAAACAGGGTGGCTGCCTTGAAAGGTAGTCTGAAATCCTACAGGCTGAGATGGGAGATGGGTTGAATATATATGATGTGGAGGTGCCGGTGTTGGAATGGGGAGGACAAAGTTAAAAATCACACAACACCAGGTTATAGTCCAACAGGTTTATTTTGAAACACTAGCTTTCGGAGCGCTGCTCCTTAATCAAGTTACTCCAAAAGCCTATACTTCCAAATAAACCTGTTGAACTATAACCTGGTTTTGTGTGATTTTTAACTTTGAATAAATATGTTGACTGTTCCAGTAATGCAGATACTGCAGGCAACCAGGAAGGTAAATAATACATTAGGTTTCATTGCAAGGAGATTGCAGTTCAGGAATAAGGATGCCTAAATTATATTGAGCCGTTGGTGAAAACACAAGTGTTGCACAGTGTGCAGGTTTGTTTTTCTTACCTATAGAAAATTACAGCTATTTTGGATGAGGGTGCCACAAAAGTACACTAGATTGGTTCCTAGCATGAGAGGACTGCCCTATGAGGAGGTCAAGCAGAATAAACCTGTATTTGTTTGTGTTGGGGAAAATAACAAGTTATCTCATTGAAATTTGCAAAATTCTTTCAACACTTTGACAGGAAAGAAATTGAGAGGCTGTTTCTTCTTCTAAGTGAGGGTTACCTCAGAGAGCTGGGAATGAACAGTCATTCAAGATATTACAGAATCCCTAAAGTGTGGAAGCAGGTCATTTGGCCCATCAAGTCCATATAGCCCTCCAGAGAGCATCCCACTCAGACCCACACCCCTACCTATTCCATCCTACTGCTTAATCTCCACATCCTTAGACACTATGGGACAACTTAGCGTGGCTGGTCCATCTAACCTGTGCATCTTTGGACTGTGGAAGGAAACCCACACACACATAAAGGTAATGTGCGAACTCCACACAGATAGTCACCCGAGCTGGAAGTGAACCTGAGTCTCTGATACTGTAAGGCAGCAGTGCTAATCACTAAGCCAACATGTTACCTTCAAAGGCCAAGATTGATAGATTTTTATGAACTAAGAATTTCATGGGATGAGGGGGTGGAGTGAGAAAGTGAAGTTGAGGTAGACCATCACCCATGACCATCCAGAGGAGGAGGAGGACAGAAATAAGTTACCGTCTGCCTATTACTGCTCCTATAATTACTTAAAACTGTTCTAGTGAAACAATAAGTACTTTTCATAGCTCTGTTAAGAAATTTTGTGATTTTGTCTGAAAACTATTTTTATTGGGGCAAGGGTTTTATATAAGTAAGTGAGGGGGAAATTACACCAAGATATACCGTGGAAGTCATACTATGTTCAACAAAGAATGGATTGTAGATGCTATACTGGACTCAGAACCAAAAGCAGAAGGGGGGTGTTGAATGAGTAAACAGGAACAGAAACTGCTTCAGAAACTCAGCGGGTCCAGGATCATCTGTGGAGACAAAACACACTTAACATTTTGAGTCCAGTGACCCTTCCTCAGATCTAACTGGACAAGAAACATTAACTGTGTTTTCTCTTCACAGATGCTGCCAGACCTGCTGAGTTCCTCTAGCAATTTGTGTTGCTGTGTCAGACCTCCAGCATCCACAGTTCTTTGTTTCATTCCAATGAAAAAAAGTCACTAGTTTCTTGTTAACGTGAAAGAAAATTCATGGATTAATTTGACTACCAATCACGATAAATGGATTAGTCTCTAAGGAACATCGCTTCAAAATTAGTTGGGGAATAGAATTAGGAAGTATTTTAACTGGCAGTGAATGCAGCTTTAATGGGTCTTGACATAGAGCAGCCAATGTGCAACCCTGCCCTGAGCATGTGTCAGTGCATCAGTAAATTGTCTGCTCTTCCATCAGGGTGCTTTTAATTCACTAAAATGCCCATCAGTCTTCCGATAATGCTCTCATTTGAACTCTGAGTAACATCCCAGGCTTCCCATTATTTCACATATTCTCCTCCAGCCTTTTAGTTCCAATTAAGTTGCAATGCATTGTTTTCATTTTACACACTACAATTTACAGTAAACCAACAAAAAGTAAATGCTGATCAGGCCTCAGTCATAGGCATTTGGACATTCAGTTGATTGTATTTTTTTTCAAAATTCCTATTTTATTTCCATGTCTGCAGCAAATTCTTGAGTTTTTTACTTGAGTATTGAGTGGGTGGCATGGTGGCTCAGTGGTTAACCGTGTTGTCCCATAGTGCTTAGGTTCAATTCTGGCCTTGGGCAGCTGGCTGTGTGGTGTTTGCACATTCAGCCTGTGTCTATTGTGGGTTTGCTTGGTGCTTTGGTTTCCTCCCACAGTTCAAAGATGTACAGGTTAGGTGCATCGGCCAGGCTAAATTGCCTGTAGTGTCTATGGAAGTGTAGGTTAGCCGTGAGAAATTTAGGGATAGGGTAGAGGGTGGGTCTAGGTGGGATGCCCTTCAGAGGGTCAGTGTGGACTCAGTGGGCCAAATGGCCGGCTTCCACCCCAGAGGGATTCTATGAATTTTAAAAGAAGGTAAGCAGGGACACATTATAAGCTTTATTCTGTGCTCTCTCTAACGAAGGACCCATTAACAATGTGTACTTTATAGCATCTAAACAGTACTACCATGAATGTGTATAGAATAGAGCTTTAATTACAGTGTGAGTTCATTCAGTTTATTCTCCCTTCATTTATTAAGGCATTAGAAATATCTTTGTACTACAGGGAGTTGGTTAGCTTAGTTGGCTGGCAAGTTTGCGATGCAGAGTGATGAAAATAGTGTGGGTTTGGTTCCTTCACTGGCTCAGGTTGTCATGAAGGACTCTTCTTCTCAACCTTGCCGCTCACATTAGGTGTGATAACCTTCAGGCTAAACCACCAGCAGACTTCTCTCTCCAATGAGAGAGCAGCTCAATGGTCTGGTACACCTAAGACGACTTTACCTTTGTTCACTCAGAATCTGGCACATGAAATGGAAGCCCTGCTCCCCAAACTCCATCATATTTATCTTCAATCTTGATATCTCTCAGGGAACTTTCCCAAACTGGTCTGGAATGCTCAAGCCGTTGTACTAAACAGTAACCCTTCGACACAAGATATGAGAGTGGAACAATCATTAAGGGAAATAGATAGTCCCTGAGAGACGTTTTGTCATCATCTTTCAATTAGTCTTTCATACTAGGCAGGAGTTCAACTACTCTTTCTTCTGTTTGGTGTAATACTACCTCCTGATGTTCTAGATACTTTCTTCATTATATTAGTACAGGACAGGGAAGGTGCACATATGCCAGTGCCTATGCGCTTGCATAAAGTGGGTGCATATGTGACAAAGCCATAGCTCTAGCACTACTTACCCCTGAAAATAGGCTTAAATTAATCTGATACAAACATTTCTTCACATCAACAGAAAGGATGCCAACTACTGTATATTGACTATTGCATAATTTGAGACAACCTTAAAATACAAATTCAGGACATAAATGTAAATCAATTCTTTCTTGTTCCCCTTTTTCCTTTACACCCCCATCCCCTCCTCCCCCATCCCCCATCCCATCTGATTGTAGAATTCTCAATATGACCAGTCACTCTCAGCCAATAAGTTATATTCTATTTAACATTAAATTGGAAGTTTGACAATAACAATGACATTTAAAATACACACCTGGCAGTGGGATTGACACAATGATCTAAGATTTTATCTGTAGACTTGAGCTAATTTAGGCTAATCTTTTTTAACCAATTTCACCTCATCAAGTTTTGGCCTGAGCCTCTTGCCACAATCACTGGTAACTGAGCCAGCTGCTTCTCATAACAGACTGCAACCAAAGTTGTACCCTTCAACTGGAAAGGTTCCCTAGTACAGGTCACAGTTGAGCTGAAGTTGCGCACAAACTTAAGAGTGGAGTCCAGAGTGAATTCTGTTAAAGACCGGTTCTGCAATCACTGAAATGGCCGCTCTGGTGTCTTTCACTATTAGAACAGGGTGACCATTTAATTAGACATTTATTTTGATTGGTTCTGATTTGGATGTTGCTTAGCAATTTAACTGTTCTGAACCAGATGTCGGTGGACTTTCCAGAGTGTGCACGCTCCTGTTCTTATCGATCAGCCAGGGCTCCCTAATTGGACCAGATTAACAGCCCCAATCAGGGAACTCATATTCTATGAGGTCTACTTGGCTGACCTTGTTACAATCACTATAGCAGTGACATGTGATGCAAATGATAAGTGTTCCTTACTCGACCTTTGACCTTCTCAGCCTTTTTTTTGCTATCAATTAAAAGTTTCTTCCCTTAACCTATAGTTATATATAACTTTACTCATGATCACCCAAAATGGCCACTTTCTAAACAGACCTTGAATCAGAATTGACCCAGAGATCTCTCTATCTAAGGACCATGTATCTGCCAAGGATGTATAGTTTTTTTAAGCTCTTACTAGCTCATAATGCTTCTTTTATACTCATTACATGGTTTGCAGTGAATGGCTTAGACTTGAGTATTAGTTCTGTCTTGTTGTTGCTTCCACAGGCCCTGCTGACTGTTTGAGCATTCTTAAAGCAGTTAAGTACTTAACGCGGTAAACATATTTATTTTCTGATTTCCTCTCTCCTTGGATATTTTTTTCCCACTATTTTGATCAACTGTATTTTTACGAAATAGAACTAACTGCTGCCGGCTAATGGATAGATAGGGTGAACAGGTTTAGCGGTTTAAAAATAACAAAATACAAATTTTCCTTTCTATAGTGACTTTATGGGCCAAGTTGGTAATCAGTGCTGGAGGACGTACCATGAATGAATTTTAATGAGAATGGGCACTTATCTGAGTGAGATGCAGTTTATTGCTTGGGAATCGGTTTAGCTCAGTTGGCTGGATTGTTGGTTTACAGAGCAGCGTAATGACAACACTGTGGGCTCACTTCCCATTACCGGTTTGAGATTACCAGGAAGGACTCTCCTTCTCAACTTTTCCCTTGCCGGAGATCTGGTGACCCTCAGGTTAAATCATCACCAGTTACTTCTCTCTGATGAGACAACAGCCCCTATGGTCTGGTAAGACAATGGTGACACAACAACAAATGCTTATTGCGTGATAACAATATGTGCAAATTAAGTCAGATAGTTGGACATCATAACTAGGAATATCAGGGGACATTGACATCACATCTGTCTCCAACAGACTTGAGCCAATTTCCATTTTCCCACCCCAAGCCTCTATAACATTAACAGATTGTGTGGAAAATAATATCCTTCACCTTGAGTTTTAAAAACTATTTCAACTGAGTGTAGCTTCAGAACAGAATGTTACATGATCAAAAACTCGAGGGTTGCCTCTGTTAAGAAACAACTAAAGCGACTAAGAGAGAAAAATCTACTGGAACAAGTTTCATGTAAGGAGACGATTGTCATCAGCCACATGATATACAACTAATAAAAATTGCTCTGACATAATAGACACTCGGAACTGCAGCCTTGCAGTTGTGTCTGATTAATTCAATCTAATTACAGTCGAGATTTATTGAAGGTTTGAACTGGTCTGCTGCGTCTTCTCATTGCTATTTTAAAGACCAGTGTTGAAAAACTGGGAAGTTACAAGTGCAGCAAGAACTTACATAGCAGCACTCTATATTATTGTTGGCATCACAGATGGATCAATGATTGGCGATGCAGTGCAGAAGCTTAAATTCTTCTGTATACACATGCTGAATGGTCAATGATTAATCTTTCACTTGGCATGTGAAGTCAAGAAGACAACTAAAATTGGAGAGAAATGAATCATGAGTTCCATGGTCCAAGGGGGATAACTATTCCAGAAGAAATTGGCCAAGACAAAGGGGAAAAGTTCAATTCCTCCCTTTTCCAGGTACAGAGGTCACAATCTATGACTATCCTGTATCCGGACTCATGCAGATAGAATGAATAATTCCCGTTAGCTCACCATTTCATCATTTCACTGTTTAGTCTTGCACTAACTGTGTTGTTCATTGAATACTTTATAGGGACAAATCAGCATAAATAGTTAGAACACGTTTTAGCTTGCCTTCATGTCTTGGACCAGGCCCTCTTAAAGAGAACTGCATCCTTTGAACATTGTTTTCACTGACTGTAGAAAATTGGTTCCAAATGAAAGCACAGGAAATGGAACATACGATAGCAATTCGAGTTCAAATTGCATCTCAAATGCAGTAACATGACAACAAATGTAATCTGACATTGGGACACATGGAGATATAAGAAAAGAGGACAGAAAACTTGGTTAATTATTTTAAAAAACATTTTAAAAGGAGGAGCGAGAATGTTGAGTAGTGCTGAGGGATAGGAGGGAATTCAAAAATGTAGTCCTGAGGAAGCAGAATGCACAGAATGATTAGAAACCAGAATTAGCAAGAGGTCAAATTAGAGGAAGGTAGGGATTTTGGTGGGTCATACATTCGAGGTAAGAAAGTAACATTTCAAAAACCTTGTCTGCTAAAATTGCATTTCAAGTATCAGTAAGAAACACAAACAAAATTAGTCATCTCTAACAACAGGAATTTTCCTGATCTCAGCATTGTGCTTTATAATTTCTCTTTGCTGTACTATCCATTTAACATGTACAAGTCTTAATGGGACCATCACTATCGTATGAAATAGTTATGTCTTGGACATTAAGATTTTGGTACTATGTGACTGTACAATGAGAAAACCTAGAGTAATATTATTCTCATCTACAACCCAGGAATTACTTTTTTATGTTGCACAAGGTAATAGCTCTGAAATGGTTAATATTCATGTTACATTGACTCTATTCATACTACTGGTGTTGCACACATGGTGACAAAAATTCTACACTAACGTTTGGAGGGAACAGAGGCATCTGTACAAGTTCTCTAATATTCTAGGAACTATACCTGGCTAAAGGTAGTTGCACTTATTGCTGTCACGTAATAACTCTTTGTGCTACCTAAGAACAGTGTCTCTTCTATAGATACTTTATGGTGGTTTATCCTCTTCCACTAATCATTAGAAAGGCCCCAATCAAGGCAAATACTCTGGCAGATTAGTAGCAGCCAATCATAACTCCTAATCCCATTCTTAAACAACCCTCACCCAGTACAGAGGTGGAAAATACCACATGGTAGAAGAATACTCATTCAGAAAAAAGAATAATGGTCATCAAGTTTGTATAGTGTTGATAGAGCACTTGTATTTGTCTCCCACATCTTCCAAGTGTGGAGGTATAAAGAAGGAAACAGCACAACAGGAAACAAGAGCAGTGGTAGATCATTTGCCTCCCTCAAACCAATCAACTAGATTACAGCAGATCATCTATCTCAATGTCATTTTCTTGCAATATTCTGACATCTCTTGATATTTTTAATATTCAGCAACTTATAGATTTTTTTCTTGAATATACTCAATTATTGTACATCCATAGCCTTTGGGGTAGAGAATCACAGATTTACTACCATCTGTCTGAAGTTTTCTCTGTGTCTCAGTCTTGAATGATTTAGATCTTGTTCTGCTACTGGGTCTCCTGATTCTAAACTCCCCAAATAAGAGAAACATCCTTCCTGTGTCTAACCCTGTAAAAAACAGTTATTTGTGCCTAATAAAATTGCCCTACAATGTAATGTTTAGATTCCCTACAGCGTGAAAACAGGCCATTTGGCCCCACAAGTCCACATCTACCCTCTGCTGAGTAACCTACCCAGACCCATTTCCCTCTGACTAAGCTTTGGCAAAGGGTCAGTTAGACTCGAAACGTCAGCTGTTTTCTCTGCTTACAGATGCTGCCAGACCTTCTGAGATTTTCCAGCATTT
The DNA here is from genome assembly GCF_004010195.1 of Chiloscyllium plagiosum. NCBI lineage: Eukaryota > Metazoa > Chordata > Chondrichthyes > Orectolobiformes > Hemiscylliidae > Chiloscyllium > Chiloscyllium plagiosum. The sequence continues at coordinate 37,403,281 of NC_057736.1, read as the reverse complement.
TCTCTTTTGGTCCCTCTAACTAATGTACGTAACACTACGGGCAATTTAGCATGGCCAATTCACCTGACCTGCACATCTTTGGATTGTGGAAGGAAACCAGAGCACCAAGAGGAAACCCACATCAACACAGACAACGTGCTAACATCACACAGTCACCCAAGATGGGAATCGAACCCAGCTCCCTGGCGCTGTGAGGCAGCACTGCTAACCACTGAGCCACAGTGCCACGCCATAATGTTTCTTTGAATTTATTTTATCTGACTGCCATATCAATCCTTTAACTATGTCTTACTTCTAACTTATTGTTTAAACACTGTAAAGTGATACAACTACTTTTCTTTTTTATTTCTCTTTCGTTTCGAAGATTTGTACTGAGGCAAGATGACACCATAGGAGATGACATTGTCAAACTTTTCACTGGATTCCTGCATGTCTGTTCTTGAGTACACGTGACAATAAAAAATATTCTAATTCTAATTTCATTTCTACAGTCTGTAGAAAATAAAAACATGGAAGAGAACATCAATTTTGTCAAAGCTTCTCCCTTAAAATAACCGTGTGAAATTTTACCTGGACTTTCCACACTTTGATCTCTGAAAGAAGGTTCTAAATCAAAGGATTTCCACATTGATGCAAAAGAAGGAAAAATCTCCAAGATAAGATACCCCTAAGGGGAAATTGCGATCCTTGAAGAAGGAGGCCATCTGGGTTGTACGTTTTTGGAACTGGTCCTCCTGGGAGCAGATGCAGCGGAGACGAAGGAATTGGGAGAATGGGATGGCGTTTTTACAGGGGGCAGGGTGGGAGGAGGTGTAGTCCAGGTAGCTGTGGGAGTCGGTCGGTTTGTAGTAGATGTCCGTGTTGATTCAGTCGTCTGAGATAGAAATAGAAAGGTCTAGGAAGGGGAGGGAGGAATCTGAGACTGTCCAGGTGAATTTGAGGTCGGGGTGGAAGGTGTTGGTGAAGTGGATGAACTGTTCAACCTCCTCGTGGGAGCACCCAGTCTGACCTATCACCCTCACCTTGACCTCTTTCCACCTATCACATTTCCGACGCCCCCCCTCCCCCAAGTCCCTCCTCCCTACCTTTTATCTTAGCCTGCTGGACAAACTTTCCTCATTCCTGAAGAAGGGCTTATGCCCGAAACGTCGATTCTCCTGTTCTCTGGATGCTGCCTGGCCTGCTGCGCTTTTCCAGCAACACATTTTCAGCACTTTAACTATTTGCCCAACATTTTGCACTTTGTAATTTATTGAGAGGACTACAGTCATTGTTTTCAATGAAACATCTCACCATTTGTGCTCATATTATCTCTGTAACCTTCAATCCCATTCTTAAACAGATTATCTTATATTTAAAGGAAATGAATTAAGAAAACATTTTTATTTGTCTGTGGGGAAAGGTCCTTTCTAATTTCTAAACTCTTGATTTAGATACAACATCTGGAAGATGATCTGCTTCATCGATATAGTGAGAGAGAAAATATAGAAGCAAAATACCACCAACAGTTAATCCTGGCTTGCATAAGTTCTTGCATTTGGCTTGATCATGACATTCAAAATACAAAAAGTGCTGGAGAAACTTAGCAGGTTTGGCAGCATCTGTGGAGAGAAAAAAACAAAGTTGATGTTTTGAATCCAGTGATCTTTTGCCAGAACAAGGTTGAATTATTTGCATCCATCGTCAGCCATAAATGTCGAGTACATAAATGTCTCTACCACTTTGTGAGGTGTCCAGCATCAATCTTCAGTCTTCGAACAAAATGATTCACACCAGTGGACAACAGAAATGGCTGAAGGCACTGGATACTGCAAAAGCTGTGGGCCCAGACTTCCCTAAATTGTACCAAAGACTTTTTCTCTAGAATTCGCTGTGCCCCTGTTTCAATACAGCTACTACACTGGCATCTACTTGGCAATGTGGAACAAGAGAGTCGGAGGGGTGGGGGTGAAACGCAAAGATGAGTATGGTAGCCATCAACGAGGAGAAGGTGCTAGAAAAACTGAAAGGTCTGAAAGTGGATAAATTACCTGGACCATTTGGACTACACCTTAGAGTACTGAAGGAGACAGCTGAAGAGGTAGTGAAGGCTTTCATAGTGATCTATCAGGCATCACTGGAGTCAGGGATAACACTAGAGGACTGGAAAATCGCTAATTTAACCCTCCCCCCATTTGAGAAGGGCGCAAGACAAAAGGTGGGAAATTATAGGCCAAATAGCCTGACCTCTATCATGGGTAAGATTTTGGAGTCCATTGTGAAGGATGAGATTTCTGAATACTTGGAAGTATATGGTAAAATAGGGCAAAGTCAGCATGTTCTAATCAAGGGGAAGCCATGCCTGACAACTCTGTTATAATTCTTTGAGGAGTTAACAAGCAGGTTAGACAAAGGAAAGCCAATGGATGTTTTCTGACTGGACTTCCAGAAGGCTTTTTTCAAAGTGCCACACAGAAGCTGCTGAGTAAGTTAAGGGCCCATGGTGTCAGAGGAAAATTGCTAGCATAGATAGAAGCTTGGCTATCTGGCAGAAAGAAGAGAGTGGGGATAAAAGGGTCCTTCTCAGGATAGCAGCTGGTGACAAGTGGTGTTCCACAAGACTCAGTGTTGGGACCACAGCTTTTCACTTTATACATTAATGATCTAGATGAAGGAACTGAGGGCATTCTGGCTAAATTTGCAGATGACACAAAGATAAGTGGAGGGGCAGGTCATATTGAGGAGGCAGAGAGGCTACAGAGAGAGTTAGACAGGTTAGGGGAATGGGCAAAGAAGTGTCAGATGAAATACAATGTGGGAAAATGTGAGGTTATGCAGTTTGGTCAGAAGCTTAGGTGCTTGACTATTTTCTAAATGCAGAGAAAATTCTGAAGTGGAAAGAGACTTCGGGGTCCTAGTAGAGGATTCTCTGAAGGTAAACTTGTATGTTTGGTCAGTAGTTCGGAAAGCAAAAACAATGTTGTCATTCATATCAAAATGACTAGGATTAATAAGCTGGGACATATATCTGAAGCTTTAAAAGGTGCTGGTCAAGCCACATTCAGAGTATTGTGAGCGGTTTTGGGCCCCATACCTCAGGAAACCAAGTATTGGCCCGGGAGCATGTCCAGAGGAGGTTCACTAGAATGATCCCAGGAATGAAAGGCTTAACATATGAGGAATGTTTGAGGACTCTGGGAGCATACTCGATGGAATTCAGAAGGATCGGGAAGGATCTGATTGAAACTTGTGGGCGGCACGGTGGCACAGTGGTTAGCACTGCTGCCTCACAGCGCCAGAGACCCGGGTTCAATTCCCGCCTCAGGCGACTGACTGTGTGGAGTTTGCACGTTCTCCCCGTGTCTGCGTGGGTTTCCTCCGGGTGCTCCGGTTTCCTCCCACATAACAAAGATGTGCAGGGTCAGGTGAATTGGCCATACTAAATTGCCCGTAGTGTTAGGTAAGGGGTAAATGTAGGGGTATGGGTGGGTTTCGCTTCGGCGGGTCGGTGTGGACTTGTTGGGCCGAAGGGCCTGTTTCTACACTGTAATCTAATCTAATCTAATCTAATCTAATCTAATACTGAACGGCCTGAACAGAATGGGCATTGGAAAGATGTTTCCATTGGCAGAAGGGACAAGGATCTGAGAGTACAGCCCTTAGAGCAGAGGGAAGAACCTTTAAAACAGAGATAAGGAAAAATTTCTTCAGTCAGAGAATGGTAAATCTGTGAAATTCATTTCCACAGAAGACTGTCGCAGCCAAATCATTGAGCATATTTAAAACAGAGATAGATAAGTTCTTGATTGCCAAGGGGATCAAAAATTATGGGGAGAAAACAGGAAACTGGTGTTGAAAAACCTATCAGCCATCATTGAATGGCAGAGCAGTCTCAATGGGCCTAAAAGCCTATTATCTGCTCCTCCATCTTATGGTCTTATGGTTGAGTCCTGTCTGCAAAAACCAGGATAAATCTGATCTGACCAATCACTACACAATTAATCTACTCTTGATCATTGCCAAAGGACAGTGCAATTGAGTGGCACCTGCTTAGCATTCACCTGCTCAATGCCTCTCAGTTTGGATTTCACCAGTTCAGCTTCTGACCTCATATCAGCCTTGGTTCAACTATAGGTGAAAAAGCTGAACTCCAGACAAGGGGTGAGAGTGACTACCATTGACATCAAGACAGTATTTGACTGAGTGTGGCTGCAAAGACCCTCACAAAATTTGAGTCAATGTGAATCAGGGTGAAAACTCTCCACTGATTGGTGTCATTCCAAAGGGGATTATGGTTGTGGATATCATCTCAGTCCCAGGGCACCACTGCAGGAGTTCCTTTGGGTGGCATCCTAGGTGCAACCATCTTCAGTTGCTTTATCAATAACGTTCCTTCCAACATAAGGTCAGAAGTGGGGTTGTCTGTTGATAATTGTTCAGTTGCAGCATCATTTGCCATTCCTTGAATACTGAAGCACTCACATTAAATACAACAACACTTGGACTGATAAACGGCAAGTAACATTTATGCTACACAAGCAGTGGTCATTTCCAACAAGAGAAAATCAAACCATTGCTCCTTGCTTGACGTTAAGTTGCGCTGCCATCATTGAATTCTCAATTATCAACACCTCAGGATTTACCATGAACCAGAAATGGATCTGGACCAGCCAGATATATACTGTGGCTACAAGGGCAGGTCAGAGTCTTGGAATTCTGCAGTGAGTAAGTTATCTGTTGATGCTCCAAAACCCATCCACCATCTACAAGACACAAGTCAGGGATGTGATGGTATATTTTTCACTTGCCAGGATGAATGCAGCTTTAACAGCACGCAAGAGGCTCAACACTATCTAGGACAAAGCAGCATGCTTGATTAGCATCCCAGCCACCACATTCAACATTCACTCGCTCCTCCATGGAGACATAAAAGCAGCAGCTACATGTGCATACAAGAACTTACCAAAACACCTTTGCCAGCATCTTCCAAAACTAAAACCTCTACCACCTAAAAGGACAAGACTAACAGATGTAACCTCACTAGCACTCAACACTGGACCTTCCCAGGGGGTGTACTCAGCCCCAAATTGTACTCACTGTACTGTATACCCATGATTGCGTCGCCAAATACCAGACTAATGCATTTACAAGTTCTCTGATGACACCATCATAGTCAGTCGAATCTCAGATGGTGACGAAACAGACTACAGATGGGAGGTGGAAGACAAGGGAAAATGGTGCACTGAGAACAACCTAGCTCCCAATGCTGGCAAAACTAAGGAACGCATTATTGACTTTTGGCAGGCAGGATGTTATTCATGCCCCACCCCCTACACATCAGCAGCACAGAGGTGGAATGAGTGGAGAGTGTCAAGCTCCTGGGAATGATCATCCACAACAAGCTTTCTTGGACTCTTCATGTGGACACACTGGTTACAAAGGCCCAACAATATCTCTTCTTCCTCAGGCAGCTGAGGAAATTTGGCATGACGGCGAATACCCTTGCCAACTTTTATAGGTGCACCATCGAAAGCATTCTGTCTGGATATATCACTACCTGGTATAGTAAATGTACCATTCAAGATCGGAGACAGTTACAGAGAGTGGTGAACTCGGCCCACACAATCACAAAGGGCAACCTCCCATCTATAGAATCCATCTACCAGGCCCACTGTCAAGGAAAGGCCATCAGCATTCCCAAAGATCCATCCCACTCTGGCAATGTTTTTCTACAACCTCTACCATCAGGGAGAAGGTATGGAAGACTGAAGGCACACATTAACTGGTTTTGAAACAGTTTCTACCTTACTGTTGTTAGAATACTGAATGGACTCACAAACTCTTAACATTCGCCTGTACCTGTATTTTTGGTTTTGCTGCTGTTTACCTATTATTTACTTATCTATGCTGCTTAACTCTGTGATCTGCCTGTATTGCTTGCAAGACAAAGCTTTTCGCTATGCCTCGGTACACGTGATAATAAATTCAATTCAGTTCTATAAGTATGTGAGGAATAAAAGGATGACTAGGGTAGAAACAGGGCCAGTCAAAGACAGATGTGGGAAGTTGTGTGTGGACCCTGTGGAGATCGGAGAAGTGCTAAATGAATATTTATCATCGGTTTTCACTCGGGAAAAGGAAAATATTGTTGAGGAAAAGAAAGAGACAAGAGAATTAGACAAGAAAGGACCAAAGTTAGTAAGGAAGATGTTTTATCAATTCTAGAAAGAGTGAAATACGGCAAGTCCCCTGGGCCACATGAGATTTATCTGAGGATTCTCTGAGAAGTGAGGGAGGAGGTATTGGAGCATTTGGCTTTGATCTTTGATTGTCTACAGGTTTAATACCAGAGGACTGGAGGATTGAAAATGTTGTGCCTTTGTGCAAGAAGGGCAGTAGAGATGATCCAGGTAATTATAGACCAATGAGCCTTACATCTCTTGTAGGAAATGTTTTGGAAAGGATTATGAGAGATAGGATTTATAATAATCTAGCAAGCAACAATTTGATTGCAGATAGTCAACATGGTTTCGTCAAGGGCAGGTCATGTCTCACAAACCTCATTGAGTTTTTTGAGAAAGTGACCAAACATGTGGATGAGGGTAGGGCAGTTGACGTGGTGTACATGACTTCAGTAAGGCCTTTGATAAGGTTCCACATGGTATGCTGTTGGAGAAAATGCAGAGGCTTGGGATTAAGGTGATTTAGCAGTTTGGATTAGAGACTGGCTTTCTGTAAGAAGTCAGTAAGTGGTGGTTGATGGAAAATATTCAGCCTGGTGTCTGGTTACTTGTGGTGTGCCACAATGATCTGTTCTGATACCACTGCTATTTGTCATTTTCATAAATGACATAGACACAGGCACAGGTGGATGGGTTGGTAAATTTGCAGATGACGCTAAAGTCAGTGGAGTAGTGAACAGTGTGGAAGAATGTTGCAGGTTGAAGGGGGACTCAGACAAACTGCAGAATTGGGCTAAGAGGTGGCAAATGGAGTTCTATGCAGCTAAATGTGATGTGATTCATTTTGGGAAGAATAACTGGAAGGCAGAGTACTGGATCATTGGAAAGATTCTTAGAAGTGTGGATGTGCAGAGGGATCTTGAGTCCATGTACGTAGATCCCTGAAAGTTGCCACCCAGGTGGATAGTGTTGTTAAGAAGGCATACGGTGTGTTAGGTTTTATTGGTAGAAGGATTGAGTTCCAGAGCCATAATGTCATGCTGCAACTATACAAAACGCTTGTGTGGCCACACTTGGAATAATGTGACAGTTCTGGTCGCCTCATTACAGAAAGGATGTGGAAACATTGGAAAGGGTGCAGAGGAGATTTACCAGGATATTGCCTGGTCTGAAGGGAAGGTCTTATGAGGAAAGGCTGAGAGACTTGAGTCTGTTCTCATTGGAAAGAAGAAGGCTAAGAGGGGATTTGATAGAGACATACAAGATGATCAGAGGATCAAATAGGGTAGACAGTAAGTCTTTTTCCAAGGATGAAGACATCAGCTTGTACATTTGTAGGGCATAGCTACAAATTGAGGGGTGATAGATTTAACAGAAATGTCAGAGACAGGTTCTTTACTCAGAGAGTGGTAAGGGTGTGGAATGCCCTGTCTGCCAATGTAGTTAAATCAGCACCATTAGTGAGATTTATACAATCCTTGGTAAGCACATGGATGATGATGGGATAGTGTATGGGATGGGCTTAGATTAGTTCACAGGTCGGCGCAATATCGAGATCCAAAAGGCATGTTCTGCACTGGATTTTTCTATGTTCTATGTTCTATGCTCAGTTCAATTCAATTCAACATTATCACCTACAAGGTCCCCTGCAAACCACACATCAAGCTGACCTGTAACAATTTTACTATGCCTTTAACATCGCTGGGTCAAAATAATGGAACTTCTTTCTAACGGCACTGAATAGGTTACCCATATCATCTGCAATATTTCAAGAAAGCAGCCCACAATCATCTTTGCAAGAGTATTTAGGGATGGACAATAAAATCTGGCCTATCCAGAGAAACCCACATCCTATGAACGAATGGTGTTGGACTTCTGGCCCTTAAATCACGACTGAAAGATCTAAGAAGAAAAGGAAGAAGTCATTTCCTGTAGATTGTGATGAATTGGCTTCTTGGCAATGGGTGTGTAACTAAGATTGTAAAACGATTGACAAATTGGAGGGGAGTTCCAATCATCACCAGTAATTGACCATAAGTCTTCTTAGGATGCGCAACTTTACAACACTGCATCATAACACTTTACCAGGAAGCAGCAAGTGAGCTACACATAGAATATAGAACCTTCGATTTCAAAATAGGCCATTTAGTCCACAATACTGTACTGGCTTTATCAAATAAATATCTAATAAAGCCCATTCCATTGCTCTTTTCCAATAGCTCTGAAAACTTTCCTTTTTTGGTATGAATCCAATTACTCTTTGTAGGTTACTATTGCATTTTGGGCAATATGTTGCAGATCATAATGACTCACTGCATTAAAAAATCTCCGCCATATAACTTTTGGTTCTTTTGTCAATTATCTTAAATAGCGCTATGTCAACAGCAGTCAGCCTTGCTCAAAGCAATTCCTTTGTGCATTTTTGGAAAAGGTGATTCAGTGACAAATGTACCATTGTAGTTACATCCTGGGACTTTTTTGTTCCATGGTGTAACAGATGCTGCAACTTCAAGTGAGCAATGTGCTTAATGTGTATGTTCATGAAATGCAATCTAAGTTCATTGTGCAAATGGGAATCACATAAGCATTTGCTTCATTAGGTTACTGCTTTGTAATAATCCATTGTATGCATTGATCGCATTATTTCTTTGCAATAAAAATGGTTGATCGAATTTCATTAACTTGCAGCAATTATACTATGAACATCCTTAGCTGGAGGTCTGATGCTGCATCAACATGAGCCAGTATGTGGTCCCCGGATCTACCACGAGGCCCATCACTAGTTTAAAATAAAGTAAAACTAAATGGAATGAAGATGTATCCACTGCCACCGTTTGAGAAAGTAATGGAGAAGTGACTGGAAGGCTGCAGTCAACTTCTGTAGAATATAACTCCTGGAATTGTTGCTTTACAAACATCTCAACAAGTGAGAATACATGATCATGGAGCAGCAGTAAACAAACTCACTCAATTTAACCAATTTTTGCAACAGAAGTATCCTAAATAACTGCCGTATGTCTTTCAAAAGACCAGATTTTCTAAGTTGTACCAAAAACTCAGTGATTGCCAACCTGCTGCTTTTTAACACAATGAACCAGATCCACATTTAGAGTCATAGAGTCACAGAGATGTACAGCACAGAAGCAGATCCTTTGGTCCAACTTGTCCATGCTTACCAGATATCCCAATCCAATCTATTCGCACTTGCCAGCAGCCATCCCATATCCCTCCAAACCCTTCCTATTCATATACCCATCCAAATGCCTTTTAAATGTTGCAATTGTACCAGCCTCCACCACTTCCTCTGGCAGCTCATACCATACACGTACCACCCTTTGCATGAAAAAGTTGCACCTTAGGTTCCTTTTATATCTTTCCCCTCTCACGCTAAACCTATGCCCTCTAGTTCTGGACTCTCCAACCGCAGGGAAAAGACTTTGTCTATTTATCCTATCCATGTCCGCCACGATTTTATAAAACTCTATCAGGTCACCCCTCAGCCTCCGATGCTCCAGGGAAAACAGACCCAGCCTGTTCAGCCTCTCTCTATATCTCAAGGCCTCCAACCCTGGCAACATCCTTGTAAATCTTTTCTGATCCCTTTCAAGTTTGACAACATCTTTCCAATAGGAAGGAGACCACAATTACACACAATATTCCTAAAGTGGCCTAACCAATGCTCTGTACAGTCGCAATATGACCTCCTAACGCCTGTACTCAATAGTCTAACCAATAAAAGAAAGCATACCAAATGCCTTCTTCACTATCCTATCTACCTGTGACTCCACTTTCAAGGAGCCATGAACCTGCACTCCAAAGTCTCTTTGTTCAGCAACACTCCCTAGGACCTTACCATTAAGTGTATAAGTCCTGCTAAGATTTGCTTTCCCAAAATCAGCACCTCGCATTTATCTGAATTAAACTCCATCTGCCACTTCTCAGCCCATTGGTCCATCTGATCAATATCCCATTGTAATCTGAGGTAACCTTCTTCGTTCTCCACTACACCTCCAATTTTGGTGTCATCTGCAAACTTACTAACTATACTTCTTATGCTCACATCCAAATCATTTACATAAATGATGAAAAGTAGTGCACCCAGCACTGATCTTTGTGGCACTCCACTGGTCACAGGCTCCAATCTGAAAAACAACCCTCCACCATCACCCTCTGAGCCAGTTCTGTATCCAAATGGCTAGTTCTCCCTGTATTCCATAAGATCTAACCTTGCTAACCAGTATCCTATGGGGAACCTTGTTGAGTACCTTACTGAAGTCCATATAGATCACATCTACCACTCTGCCCTCATCAACCTTCTTTGTTACTTCTTCAAAAAACACAATCATGATTTTGCACACAAAAAGCCATGTTGACTATTCTTAATCAGTTCTTGCCTTTCCAAATACATGTACATCTTATCCCTCAGGATTCCCTTCAACAACTTGCTCACCACCAACATCACGTTCACTGGTCTATAGTTCCCTGGCTTGTTCTTGCCATCCTTCTTAAATAATTGCACCACGTTAGCCAACCTCCAGTCTTTTGACACCTTACCTGTGACTATCGATGACACAAATATCTCAGCAAGAGGCCCAGCAATCACTTCTCTAGCTTCCCACAGAGTTCTAGGGTACACCTGATCAGGTCCTGGGGATCTATTCACTTTTATGCATATGAAGGCATCCAGCACTTCCTCCACTTTCAAGATGTCACCATCTGTTTCCCGAAATTCTCTACTTTCCATGTCCTTCTCCACAGTAAACACTGATGCAAAATACTCATTTCGTATCTCCCCTATCTCCTGCGGCTGCACACAAAGGATGCTTTTTTGATCTTTGAGGGGCCCTATTCAATACCCAGTTACCCTTTTGTCCTTAACGTATTTGTAAACACCCTTTGGATTCTCCTTAACTCTATTTGCCAAAGCTATCTCATGTCCCTTTTTTGCCCTCCTGATTTCTCTCTTAAGCATACTCCTACTGCCTTTATACTCTTCGGAGGATTCAGTCGATCTATCCTGTCTATACCTGACATATGCTTCCTTTTTTTCCGAACCAAACCCTCAATTTCTTTTTTCAAGGTGATTCCACTCAGGGCTCCCTCAGAAATGCAGAGCTGTATATCCACTCTGACAGTTCTCTTGTCATGCTGAAAATGTGTTGCTGGAAAAGCACAGCAGGTCAGGCAGCATCCAAGGAGCAGGAGAATCGACGTTTCGGGCATGAGCCAGGGCTCATGCCTGAAATGTCGATTCTCCTGCTCCTTGGATGCTGCCTGACCTGCTGCGCTTTTTCAGGAACACGTTTTCAGCTCTGATCTCCAGCATCTGCAGTCCTCACTTTCTCCTCATAGTTCTCTTGTAGTGCTTACCAATATTCCTTTTTTCAGACCAGTCACCTGTCATATTCTGAAACATAAAGATCCAGTATCACAGACAGCCACTTTAACAGCTGCTGTCAAACAGTAAACCCGTAAGACAAGTATGAGGTTAGGATGCCAAGAGGGTAAGTTGCAAGGTTAGATGGGGGTTTATGGTGCCAGGTAAATAGGGTGTCAAGTGGATAGTAAGTGGGGTACAGGGATAGAACAGAATCACTACACTGTGGAAACAGGTAACTCGGCCTATCAAATCCACACTAACGCTCTGAAGAGCATCCCACTCAGACCCATCCCCAAACCCTATCCCTGGACCCCTGCATTTTCCACAGCTAATGCACCTAACCTCGAAATCCCAGCACACTATGGGTAATGTAGCATGGCCAATCCACCTATCCTGCACATCTTTGGACTGTGGGAGGAAACTGGAGCATCCGATGGAACCCCAAGCAGACTGGTGGGGAATGTGCAAACTCCACACAGATGGAAATACCAAGGGGGAAATCGAATCGGGATCCCTGGTGCTGTGAGGCAGCAGTGCTAACCACTGAGCCACCGTGCCAGCTCTTGAGCCACCATGCTACCCTTGTGAGGGGCCAGGGTGAGTGGGGAGCCAGGGTGAAAGGTGCTTAGGTAAGAAATAGATTTACTTTTGGGTAGGTTTGGGTAGCTGGGAGATCATGGGTATGTCAGTGGGGATGGATGAGGAGTGTACGAAATCCCGGGAGTGGCATCTTCAATTCCCCAGCTAATTCCTTCGGGATCTGCTATAATGGATATTCCACAGCATCCATGTGCACAACTCCCACCTACAGTTAGTAAATGCCTATCTGCCTATTGGAACATATGGGCTAATATTTCTACAAAAAACACCTCTGGGACACCCGGACCAACCAATCCAACTACCCCGGGGCTCAACACTTCAACTTCCCCTCCCACTCCACCAAGGACATGCAGGTCCTTGGACTCCTCCATCGCCAGACCATAGCAACACGACGGTTGGAGGAAGAACGCATCATCTTCCGCCTAGGAACCCTCCAACCACAGGAGATGAACTCAGATTTCACCAGTTTCCTCATTTCCCCTCCCCCACCTTGTCTCAGTCAAATCCCTCAAACTCAGCACACCTTCCTAACCTGCAATCTTCTTCCTGACCTCTCCAACCTCACCCCACTCCGGCCTATCACCCTCACCTTGACCTCCTTCCACCTATCGCATTTCCAACGCCCCTCCCCCAAGTCCCTCTTCCCTACCTTTTATCTTAGCCTGCTTGGCACACTCTCCTCATTCCTGAAGAAGGGTTCATGCCCGAAACGTCGATTCTCCTACTCCTTGGATGCTGCCTGACCTGCTGCGCTTTTCCAGCAACACATTTTCAGCTCTGATCTCCAGCATCTGCAGTCCTCACTTTCTCCTCTAATATTTCTACAAGGTGACTATGATAACTGAGCCTTACATAATATTTGCATGATCATGCATTCCATTTATAATTTGGAGCTCCAATCTTAGATGCATTTTGCCTTCATTAGTTCTACTTGCCTGTCTACTTCCTTGATTCCCTCATTCTTCAAGAGCTTATCTACCTCTACTCTAAAAATATTCAAATACTCTGTCACCATTACTCACCCTTAGGTAAGTGATTTGGCTCTCTCAAACCTCACAGTCCTGAATAACTCAACACAGACCAGCAGGGATTGAATTCTGGGACAAAATATACAAGATCAGAGACATATATCATGGGAAATCTGATAGTGTCTATGTCAAATACCATTTCCATTGTAACTTTGTTTCAGTGTTCCAGCAAGACCCAACACAGCATTTTTGTGCCTTCAGAGCTTAATATTGAGTTCAAAACATCTTCAGAACATTGTCCACAGTTTGCATCATATCCCAGTCGCCCAGTGTTGTGTTTGCATGGCTTTGCTCTCAAAAGTCCTGACCTATTTTTCTACTATTCTCATCCATTTTTCATCTTCATCACTCCTTTCCTTGCACTCTCCCCATCTGTTTCTCTCATTGTTCCCCTCCCTTTGTCAACAGCATATCCCCCTTCAGTTCTGTAGAAGAGCCATTGGACTCAAAAAATTGGTTAGCCACAAAAAATAACTGCAAAAAAAAACTGATAGAATACAAAATAGATAAATAAGATTGGAAGAACATCGCAGGCCAAGCAGCATCAGGAAGTGTAGAAGTCAACATTTCAGATACCACCTGTCTTCAAATCTCGAAACATTAGCTGTGTTACTCTATCCACAGAGGTTGCCAGACCTGCTGAGTTTCTCTCACACTTGTTATTTTTATTTCAAATTTCCAGCAGCTGCAATATTTTAGCTTTATTTGTATGTTTATACAATCTTCAGCTTTAACCAATGGTAGCATTTTCACCTTGTGTCAAAAATTGTAGATCTAAATCCCATTCTCCAGACTTCAGTACATAATTGAGTGCTTCATTGTCAAGAAAAACAATTTTTGAATGAGATGGCTCTAAACAAATAACAGCTGGGGATTGTTGCTGTTTTCTGGTCCATATCTAACCTTTAATCAGCACTATTAAACACTATGGAACTAAACGTGCTGTTCAGCCTACAAATTGATTCTGTGCTGTTGATCAGTGACTCTGCTTGAAACAAATACTTTATTGGCATCAAAGTTGTTGAGAGGTCTGGAAATTGTAAACGATTCCACATTAAATGAAGTTCTTTATTTAAAAGTCGACATGCAATATGTCATTTACACTCAAATCAGCTTCAAAATTATTAACGAAAACAATAATTTCAAAGCCAAATCAATACATTTGTGATGATGAAAGACGTTTGCAACTTGATGGTAAACCAGACATTTACAAGAATTTGACAAGTTGCAAGCAGCTATTTTCAACAAGACGCCTATTTGCATCATTTCTACAACAGGAAGTAGTTTAGCAAATAAAAACTGGAAAAACTGCAAAGACTAAAGGAAGTATTTAAGCAATTGTCTTATTAGAAAAGTGACGTTTAGCAACTAAATGTTATAATCAAGCTCCATAAATTACAGTAGCTGTAGGACATCCACTACTGCATAACAATTCAATGGGCATCAATCCAGAGGCAACATGTGAAATATCAACAAAGAAATAAATAAAAGTAATTTGTAAAAATGACCTGAATTTAATTGTTTTGTCCTCTCTCTCCACAGATGTTACCAGACCTGCTGAGTTTCTTAAGCATTTGTTGAATTAATTCTCCACTGGTTGATGAAACTGTGACATGGACATACCCCCATTTCAAACCCAGCTGGAGAAAGTGATGTGATTTATCAAGAACAGGAGCATGAAACAAGACATCAAAATAAAACCATCCTTTAGACACTCCTTTCAGAAATTCACAAAGATTGTCACCTATTTGCCAAGTTTGGATGACATTCCATAATGAAATCTTATTAGGAGCCATATTTGCAAATCCTGGACCTCCACAAGAATGCTTAAGTATTCTACACCATCATATGTAGGGCATGAATCCCTGCTCCTGAATCCACAAATAGTCAACTCTGGATTTCAAATGCATGTTTCCCAGCAGTGCAGATTCACACAATTAGGGAAATAACATGTTCGGGAACGTACCCTATAATTCAAATGCAGCCTTTTCAGTTGTTTTATCTCATTTTCTGAGAGAATTTCCTTATGATTTTCATCAGGGTACTACTTCAGATACCTGGTGACAAATTGGAGCTGGGCAGGCCATGAATGGAATGAGGAGAAAGTGAGTTATAATGGCATTGGATGATTTTCCGAATACGTCAAACCAAGATTGTGTCAATAATTTGCAAGGCCATTCTTTTTTAAATCATTTGATGGATGTGGGTAACTCTGTCTCAGCCCGCATTTGTTTCTTGTCCATAACTATCACTGAGAAGGTGGGACTGAGCTACCTTCTTGAACCATTCCAATCCTTGTAATGGAGGACCACCCACAGCCTTGATCAGAAGGGAGTTCCATGATTTTGATCCAACAATAAAGGAATGGTGAGAGATTTCAGATCAGGATGGAGTTAGCTCTGAGGAAAACTTGCAGGTGCTCTGTTCCAGTGCAGACACTAACCTTATCCTTTTAAATGGCAGAAGTTGTGTGTTTGGAAATTGCTGCTGAAGGAGCTTTGATGACAGCACTTTTCAAAAACACAATCTCTACAATCCAGAAGGACAAGGTCAGGAGAATTTCATATCATGGACATTGCATAACTGTTTGTTACTTCTGGATTAATAAATGCCCAAAACATATCACATAATAATCAAGAAGAGAGAAAAATAAGATGACCTATTTTGGTGACTGGTTCAACTGAAAGTAACCAACCAGTTAAAAAAAAATCAGCATTTTTGACTTAATGCAAATAGAATAAAAATTGAATTAATGTGTTGCAAATTTGAAACAAATAAAACAACCTCTCGATAACATAATATGTGAAAAGCAAAGTTAGAGAAACATGAAGATTATGATTGCAAAAGCAAAACATTTAACAATGTTTCTATATTTATAAATTTTGAAATTTTGTTCAAAGAAATGCAGAGTACTTGAATTGCATCAATCCATTATTCCACTGGACAAAATGCATCGAGAATCTTAGGTTTTGTTTGTCTCAAGCTTTTGGAAATCCAAGCAAGCTAATCTTTACCCTTTTGAGGGATATCTGACTTTTCTGAGGTATGTGTATGTGTCGGATCCACTGCATTATATTGATTTTAGGCAGTTTCTTGATTTGATGTAGAATCGTTGCGCAAAGTCTTTGCTGATTAATGTTATAACTGTATGCTATACGTTTTAATATTGGCATGTTTGGCATGATTTTACAGATATCTTCAACTCATCATCATTAAAAGCAGTTTTTGGCTTGACTTGAGTCATGAGCAGATGGAATGGTACTGACTCAATTAATTTAAAAAGAAATTCAATCAATTTGTGATTCAGTAAGAGGTAGAAGGGCAATAAGCGTGAAAAGAAAAAAAATATAGGTGGCAGGAGACCTCCACTTTTGGGCATTAGGAGTCCAGGTTAAGTTGGAGATCAGAGAATGCATGTGTTTTAGGGGATTTGTATTCCATGTATCTATTTGTAGAGGGGTTTCTATTTTTAAATTTCATCCTGTCCTACAGCCCCTCAAAATTGCTATATTTCTCCAAATCTTCTCTTTGCTCCTGCACTCACTTTGTTCAGTCTGTTACTGGCAGCTATCTCAGACCTTGCTAACCTTTGTCTCTCTGCCCCTTTAAGTTACTCCAAGAAATTCATGTTTTCCAGCAGGACTTTTGTTACCTTTACTGATATCTCTTGTTTGGCTTATTGCTAATATCTGTTTCATTACACTCCCATGAAGAGCCTTAGAGTATTTTACAGTGTAAGTTTCTGATTTTTAAATGTATTTTGTTGTTATTTTTGGGTAGGGGGCAGTATCATCTTAGTTGAAGATAATATGTTTCCATTTGGATCAGACTAACCATTCTGGGTGTTTCAGTCTGCCAAAAATGTTCCTTACTGGGGACTCTTTGATCTTAATTCAAATCGAACATTAAAACACAATGTCATTTACCAGATCTAAAATGTCCCGTAATTATCTTCTTTTTACTCAATGCTTCAATTAGATTCAATTCTCTGCCAAACTCAGCTTGGAAAAAAAAAGTAATTTTAGTTAACCACTGTTATGTAAAACATGTTTTCATTTCAGTTGAGTTGTTGTATGAGCAATTAAACAGATGAGGAAAGAAAGATGGATAAATCTGACAGTTCTTTTCTCATTTTAGAAATCACCATGAATGCAGAATATTTTGATATCAAACAAATTGTTTCCAAATTTAAACCGTAATGGTCAACATTGATAACTTGGTGATATCTTTTATGCTGGTCTATGTAAAGAATTTTAGGACTCAAGGAGAATTGGAGAGGGAATTACAAGACACTAAATAAAAGCAATATCATCCTCCAATCGTTTTTGTAGATTCATTTCCTTCACACTTCAAAATCTAAATGATGGAGACAAGTTCCAGAAGTTAAAACAGTATTTCATATGCACATTATATTAATAAACAGATTGCATCAGACCTTTATTTTCTGCTGACTAGGTCCCCTGAAGGCATTGATGCCTTAGGAAAGATTTCACAAGTACCATTTCTCCCCAGTCAGTGAAGTATCATTCATGAATGAGCCGTGACAATGAATGCCAGTGGGTTATTTAAACACAGAGGATAATACTATACTGAACCCCAGTACTGGGGAGATATGGCATAGTGGCAATTTTACTGGACTAATAATCAAGAACCTTAGGCTATTGCTCTGAGGATATGGATTTAAATTCCACAATAACGGATGATGAAATTTGAAATCAATACAAATCTGCAATTGAAAGCTAGTCTCATGATATCTAATTATTACAATCATTGTTGATTATCTTAAATACCCATCTAATTCATTAATGACCTTTAGGGGCAGGCAATCCATGACCTTTACCTGGTCTGGCCTAGATGTGACTGCCGACCCACAGCTGGAATGGTTAACTCTTAAATGCCCTCTGACAAAACTGAACAAGCCACTCAGTTCAAAGACAATTAAAAATGAACAATAAGAACTGGTCCAGCCAACAATGCTCACATCCCATGAACAAATAATAGAAAAGAATCTCAGTAGGCTGCCTCACACTGGAACTACACAAAACAATTAGGAATTGAGGCATTTACAGATCTCTCGTCACTAAAATGTATGTTTTGGAACTAAATTTAATATTCCCATGTCTGCTTTGTTGTGATCAATTAGTTCAGCAGTGACCAAAGATAAAAGACTGCAGACTTTGTGAGTTAGTTATTGTAAGTGGTTCACAATGAAGACTTAATGTGATGAGGTGAGGAGCCCCTAAACTGTATTTCTTTTCCTAAAGACATCTCTTAAATACCAGAGAAGATTTCACTGTCTTGTTCACAATAAAACACAGAAACGATTGAGAATTTCAAGGGAAGGTCTGTTTGTTCTTTTCTGGAAAAGATGGATAAATATCTGGAGTCAATACTGAATGCATTACACTTCTGGACCAGATTTGTCAAATTGCTCCAATGCTTTTTAAAATCTTGCAAATCTATATTTGCATTGAATGTTAGCTTAATCCTAAATATGGGATTAATGTTCAAAAGCAAAATAAAAATCTGTCAAACGTCCATTAGGGATGCGAAACTCAAACACATTAGAAATGCAATGTGCCAGCCCTATCATCTCTAAGTCTTAGAGCGATATCAACGTCCTGGAAATTTTCCAAGGACACTTTTGCATTAAAGAAGCAAAAAACTGCTTAGTAATCACAGTGCACTGCCAGTATTTTCACCACTGAAAGAAAGTTTTTGATGTTTAAAATGCAAGACCTGCAGAGTTATATAATGTTTTCTGCTCATTTCTTCTCTCACTTTTTCCTCTCCTACCCTGGAGACAATGGCTTTGTGTGACAGAGGATCAGTAACCTTTTCACATCTCTCCCAATATTAATATAATAACATCAATAGAACTATACATTGTGGTAGAAGGAAAACAGCCTGCCCGTTACAGCATCACACTGTAGAACAAGGTATAAATCTGCCTCTGGTTATTCAGAGTTAGTACATGTCTCATAATATCTGTTGTGAAAACAAAAAGACAGCGCCCACATTACAACTGTTCTGAGAAATCATTGGTGAGTCACCATATTATGCAGGGACTATTTGAACAATCGGATGGTTTGCAATGTTAACTCAGAGGAACAATAGCTTTTCAAGGATTATTTACAGGCAGGTAGGTGTGTCAGTCACACAGTTGACCCTTTACCACAAATCATTATTTTTCATGGCCATTATTCTTTAAGGAATGAACCAATACTTTATGTAATTCAACATTACAATTTGTCATGAATTTGTGTTTTAAAAAATTTTAATTTCTAATCCCAGTAGTAATTTTTTTTGTTATCTTCACTCAAAAGATAATCATTATAAATGATCACAACAATTGAGTGAATCTTGCAATCATATATAGCATCATGTTTAAATATCCACAGCAAGCATGTGAATCTGTGTGCTAGCCAGGGATGAACTGGAATATTCAAAACATGGGAAATGAATGTCTAGCATGTCAAACACATCAGCAGCAGAGGTGTTCATTACATCTATTCTTTGGTCAAAAGTAATGCAGACCTAATCAAAATGCATGGGAGGTTTAAATCCGTGTGATGGATTATTTCCTTAAGTTGCCCATTAATCAATAACTTAGCAAAACAATGAGCGGGAGCATCATTGACGTGATGAGAATTATTTCCCGTTTATTCAGTGTCCCAAATTAGATATTGTCAGACAGCAGATGCTGGAATCTGTACTGAAAACAACAAATGCTGGAGATCACAGAGGGTCAGACAGCATCCAAGGAGAGAGAGCAAACTAACGTTTTGAGACTAGATGACTGTTCATGAGAGCTGATGTGAATTTTGGAGTGACAGCACTTATGCTATAGTTTGGCGGGAGGGGTCGTTGGTGGTGGGTGCAAGTAGCTTGTGGAAAAAAAGATGTCGATCGTTCAGATTAAGTGATCGGAATGTGAGAATGACAGAACACTGATGTGTCTCCTGCAGACTTGAAAGCACAGTAACTGGGATAGGGGAAGAGAAGGACATATTCACAGACTGAAAGAAAAGGAAGAAATGGTTCACTATTTAAAGGTGTTGATCTGAATATTACGTCTAGAAGTCTGTAAGTCTGAAGATGAGATGTTGTTCCTCCAGTTTGCACTGTGATTCACAGGAGCACTGCAATATGCCAAGGACAGACATGTGGGCATACGAGCAGGACGTTGTATTAAAATGACCGGCAACTGGAAGGTGAGGGTCCTGCTTGCGCCCAGACCAGAAAGCGGTCACCCGGTTTGACAACAGATCTCAACACAATGGCAAACTATTTCAAAGCAGTGCAAAGTAACCTCTATCACAGTGTCACTATATTGTCCATTCTTAAATAGTTCAGGAGAATATATAGTGCATAATATCAAATCAATGGCCATTATGTGTCAAACAACAGAGCAAAATACTTGTGCTGCTTTGCTACATTTTTATGCAACACCAATGGAGAAAGGATTACCATCCCAGCACACCTTATGCTTGGAAGGTAACTGTGATTAATCATCCCAGAAACCAATTGTTCAACCATTCCAAGACATGGGGCATTCTTCTTCAAGGAAGAAGAAGAATGAAATACTGCGTACATGTTAGAAATACAAATACAAATACTTGGTACTGTTTAGTGCTTTAGGTCACCACATTATAGGGAGAATGTGGAAGCACTGGAAAGGGTTCAGAGGTGATTTACTAGAATGTTGCCTGGTATGGAGGGAAGGTCTTATGAGGAAAGGCTGAGGGACTTGAGGCCATTTTCGTTAGAGAGAAGAAGGTTGAGAGGTGACTTAATTGAGACATACAAGATAATCCGAGGGTTAGATAGAGTGGGCAGTGAGAGCCTTTTTCCTGGGATGGTGATGGCTAGCACAAAGGAGCATCACTTTAAATTGAGGGGTGATGGAAATAGAACAGATGTCAGAGGTAGTTTGTTTACTCGGAGGGTAGTAGGGGCATGGAACACACTGCCTGCAACAGTAGTAGACTCTCCAACTTTAAGGACACTCATCAGGTCATTCAATAAACATATGGATGAAAATGGAATAGTGTAGGTTAGCTGGGCTTCAGATTGGTTCCAAAGGTCAGGGCAACATCGAGGGCCGAAGGGCCTGTACTGCGCTGTAATGTTCTATGTTCTATGTTCTAATGTGCAACCTGCCAGATGATATGAAGCCATCACTGATCATAATGTTATATTGTGAAGGAAGAATGCCAGCTCAGCCCAATGTACTGCACACCAATCTAACATAAAGAGGGTGAGAAAGAACACTGATGATGATGGACTGCTGATGTTGAATGGCAGCTACCAGCAGCATGACAACCAGGTTGTCAAACAATTACAACAGAGAACAACACACACCTCTCCAGGTGGATATGTGGTCACCATATCAAGATGAGTTGTCAAAACCTTCAAAATTAGTTTTCAATATTAGTTTTGTAAACTATTTGTATAAGTATCAAATTGACCACATGTGCCTATTTGCAACTTATTACATCTATTTGGGATCAGCCTTTGTCTTTGGAAAAAGAGGACTGTTTTAACCATGCCTCACAGTCAATATATCCAACACACCTTGAAGCAATATGCTCAGAGCCATATGTGCCTCTGTACAGAAAAGAAAATGAACAAAACGTCTGAGGTACTCCTTCAATTCAGTTAAGCATCATACCATGTGATCTGAGGAAATAAACATTACACTCTACCTTAGAGTCTTAGAGTCATAGAGCTGTACAGCATGGAAACAGACCATTTGGTCCAACCCATCCATGCCGACCAGATATCCAAACCCAATCTAGTCCCACCTGCTAGCACCCGGCCCTTATCCTTCCAAACCCTTCCCATCCAAATGCTTCTTAAATGTTGCAATTGTACTAGCGTCCACCACTTCCTCTGGCAGCTCATTCCATACCCGTACCACCCTCTGTGTGAAAAAGCTGCCCCGTAGGTCTCTTTTATATCTTTCCCTTCTCACCCTAAACCCGACCCCAGGGAAAAGACTTTGCCTATTTACCCTTTCCAAGCCGCTCATAATTTTGTAAGTGCTGCAGTCTACTGAAAGCATGATCCTCTGTTATAATCTAGCAGCAGAATATTAGCTCAGGTACTTATATTCCTGAGGAAAGTAAGGTTATGTATAATAGTTAGTTAAAATAAATGCTTGTTGGATTCTTGAATACCACAACAGGAACTATAGAATTCAAGTCAGTTTCTCTCTATGTCTCATCCTTAACAAAATGGAACATGGAAACTCAATGTCTAAAAGGGGAATCTGAATGAATCCATTCAAAGTTCCATTGTACTGCGATAGTTTCCCTCATCCAAACTAGACTGGCAAAATATCTCAAGGTTTTAAACAGCAACATCGGATGAGGAACTCAATTTGATTTTTGGTCTTAAATCAGTTTGAAGCTTTTCTTCAGAAAGAGAGAATTCCATCAAAAAGTATCACACAAACTATGAGTCATGCAAGCAGCCAAGACAATAAATCTTGAAAGTAAGAGATTCTAATATAAAGAAGGCTTCCACCAAACCTCTTCCAACTTCAAGGACACTTAAAAATGATTTCCTGAGTTTTTCTGAAAAAATAGACACATTTTGCAACAGCTGTTCATTTGCACTCATCCAGGTAAATCACAGAAAATATCAGTGTCAAGTAAAAACAACGATATATCTTATGAAAACAGAATGGTGATTGATTGGCAAGGGAACACTGATCATTCCATACATGCACTGCCCCCAGCATGAAAATGTTTCCTCTTATGTCTCTTTTATCCCTTTCCCCTCTCCCCCTAAACCTATACCCTCTAGTTCTGGACTCCCAAACCCCAGGGAAAAGACTTTGTCTATTTATCCTGTCCATGCCCCTCATGATTTTATAAACCTCTATAAGGTCATCCCTTGGCCTCTGACGCTCCAGGGAAAACAGCACCAGCCTGTTCAGCCTCTCCCTATAACTCAAATCCCTAACCCTGGCAACATCCTTCTAAATCTTTTCTGAACCCTTTCAAGTTTCACAGCATCTTTCCGATAGGAAGGAGACCGGAATTGCATGCAATAGTCCAACAGTGGCCTAACCAATGTCCTGTACAGCGGCAACATGACATCCCAACTCCTGTACTCAATGCCCTGACCAATAAAGGAAAGCATACCAAATGTCTTCTTCATTATCCTATCTACCTGTGACTCCACTTTTAAGGAGCTATGAACCTGCACTCCAAGGTCTCTTTGTTCAACAACACTCCCTAGGACCTTACCATTAAGTGTATAAGTCCTGCTAAGATTCGCTTTCCCAAAATGCAGCACCTTGCATTTATCTAAATTAAACTCTATCTGCCACTTCTCAGCCCATTGGACCATCTGATCACGATCCTGTTGTAATCTGAGGTAACCTTCTTCGCTGTCCACTATACCTCTAATTTTGGTGTCATCTGCAAACTTACTAACTATACTTCTTAAGCTCACATCCAAATCCTTTATATAAATGATGGAAAGTAATGGATCCAGCATCAATCTATGTGGCACTCCACTGGTCGCAGGCATCCAGTTTGAAAAACAAATACTCCACTACCACTCTCTGTCTTCTACTTTTGAGCCAATTCTTTATCCAAATGGTTAGGTCTCCCTATATTCCATAAGATCTAACTTTGCTAACCAGTCTCCCATGTGCAACCTTGTTGAATGCCTTACTGAAGGTCATATAGGTCACATCTACCACTCTGCCCTCCTCAATTATCTTTGTTACTTCTTCATAAAACTCAATCAAGTTTGTGAGACATGATTTCCCACACACAAAGCCATGTTGATTATCCCTTATCAGTCCTTACCTTTCCAAATACATGCACATCCTGTCCCTCAGGATTCCCTCCAACAACTTGCCCACATCAGGCTCACTGGTCTATAGTTCCCTGGCTTATCCTTACCACCTTTCTTAAACAGTGGCACCACGTTAGCCAACCTCCAACCTTCTGGCACCTCACTTGTGATTATTGATGATACAAATATCTCAGAAAGAGGCCCAACAATCACTTCTCTAGTTTCCCACAGAGTTCTAGGGTACACCTGATCAGGTCCTAGGGATTTATCCACTTTTATGCATTTCAAGACATCCAGCACTTCCTCCTCTGGGAAACTGGCATGTAGGCCTACAACACTATTTTTATTACTTGCCTGCCTCTGTTTCTGGCCTTTGTCTGCTTCCACATATATGGAGACAACACTTAGTTTCACTTTTCCACTGCATTTTCTGACTTCTCCTCTGACTCTGCATTGTTGGACAGCTTGACAAAAATCAATCTCACAATGATGTGCAATCAAATATAAGGAAATCCAAAGCCATCACCAACATTCCTTCTGATGAACTTTACAACTTTACAGGCCATTGAATGCATCCACCTGCTCAGCAAATGTCTTCAATTGAACTTCACACTATATTTGACCATAAGCTAACATTCCTGCGCCTGAAATGTCACCATCACAAAGACTTCCACCACTGGAATATCACACACTTATGTTCCAGGCTTAGCCAATCTGGTGCTGAAACCCTTATCCAAACATAGGACAGCTCAAAATTGGATTATTACACTGTTCTCCTATTCAGACTCCTATAATCTCTTCCAACGTCTTCCGTCAGGTAGAAGATATAAAGCTTAAACAGATTCAAGAACAGCTTGTCCCCCAATCTAATTAGAGCTCAACTTTTAAATTCAATGTTGATGTTGCTCTTTGTGCACTTTCTCTGCAGCTGTTACATTGTATTCTTCACTCTGTTCTATTATCCTAAATGTATTCTATGATCTACTCGTATTACATGCAAAGCAAAACTTCTCACTTACCTATGTAAATGTGATATGATAAATCACATTTTTATAAAAAATCGAACATTTTATCATTTCTTGGAGGTGCCAGTGTTGGACTGAGGTGTACAATGTTAAAAAAAATCACACAACAACAACTCTAACCTGGTGTTGTGTGGTTTTTAGCTTTATCATCCCTAGACTTAAGGTTATCAGAAACTCTGTGATCTATATTCCTTTCTAAGTCTACTTCCATGGTTACATAATTTCCTTGGCCGCATATTTATACAGCATGAGAAGTTCTCAGATTGGATTGACAGTTAATAGTTTCTGTTGCATTGCCAGACCTACAAAGACTCAACCAATCATCAACCTGTTAGCATACTGCATGAGTAAGGTTTCCTTCAGGAGTCTGGTTTCTTGTGTCCTGGTCCTTTGATGCGCACAATGAAACCCCCCAACTTCTCCTTTGTGTCTCTTTTTAGCTATGTTTAAGTTCAGGATAACATTTACGTGAAGCACCTCAGGTCATTTCTCTGGTAAAGGCACCATATAAACATATTTTTTTGCCACTGAGAGAGACACTTTTGCATCATTTTTGTGTCAGAATTAAAATCGAATTCTATTGTTAAAAATAAAAGTAATGGTTGGAAAAAAGTGTAAAATGTTGACTTGCCACTTCTCAAATGTTATGCTGCTTTTCATTTTACACCAATATTATAAATTATCCTGCGTGACACTTGATCTATTTTAACAATGGCCTATTAAATTGTGTGAGGGAGACATTGTCAGAATTAGCTCTGGCAGAATCAGAATAATGTATTCTGATATTAAATGATGGCATTTTGACAAAAAGACACAGAACGCCTCTTGCCTTTCTAATGGTAATAAACATCAGATTTTAAAAGGACCAGTTAGTACAGTAGCTAAAAACAAACCACCTCTCAACTGACAACCATTGTAATTCACTGACTGATATGTTTAGGAATATCCTTTCTTGCAAATCTACAGAACAAATAGTCTATGAATCAAAACATTTACATTTGCATGACCTTTTTAACTGCTGCTGTTGTGCATTTGTGACATGTTGGAACAAATCGATCATATCTAGCAAGTCTTTGATTGCACTCTCCCTGGTATTGTGATAACAGCAGCAAAAAAAATTATATCTGTATTAAGATGGATGACTGTAGAAAGTGGTTGTTAACATATGCCACAAATCTTTCTTCAGAAGTAGCAATCTCCTGAGACTTTGAAATGAGAAACCTAGCTTCCCAGTGGACAAGCACTGTATCATGATCGACAGGGAAATTTTAGTCAGAAATGAAAGCTTAAAAGGTGCAATCAATGATCAAGCAATCCTGATTGCATTAGATGACACTTAAACATCTTCAATTTTTTTTTCCTTTCTAACTAAGACGCTTCAGTAATAATTGAAGGATGTATTACATCATCTGCAAGATTAACACAATCATATGGTTGTGTCTTTTATTATTGGTGTGCAAAGTTGAGTAGAAAAAAATTCTCTCATACTTGATTTTGTCGGAGGCTGTATCACTGTTACTGTTTTGCATAAAGAGATAGCATTCATTTTGAGGGTCTGTATAGAATACAATCATAGTTTGTCAGAAATAAAACTCAGGGTTAAGTTGAGTGAGCAACAATTTATAATACAAAATTAGAGGTCAATTATAGCTTGAATGTTATGTGATTAACGTCATCAAATTGTTTGAACCCTCAGAGAATTGACAAGTTCAGGAAACATTTTACCTCCTGGGCAGACTGATTTTTCTGATTGTCACTGGTGGCACATTTCTATAATTGAGAAATTTGGTGCTTATAACAGTTGAGTAAATGTATCCATTTTGAACCAAGCCACAGGGAGCAAAGGTGGATAGCTACAGTCCAGAAACAGTTTATTCATGCTCTAATTGAATGCCAGAACAAGACACCTGGGACCAAATGACCTCTTCAGGTTCCAAATGGCCTGGTAAAGAAGGGCACACCCCGATTTTTAAGCTTCTCAGTGCACAATTAAAATTTCTTTCCTTGCAAGCTAGTGTTTTTAAACTACCAGTAGTTTTCCCATGGCATTGCTCATGGTAACAGATCCTGCCATGTTGTAATGATCAGATATTAATGGTCTGTGGATAATAATGTCAAACCATAACCTATAGTATTTTAATAAATCTTATTCTATGTTTAGTAAAATGCGTTTTAAGATTTTTGCTGCGGATTGAATCCACCAAATAGTCAAAATCTTAAACAATAGGACTCATGTTTGTTCTTTATTCCTTTACTGAAGTATTTTATTTCTATCTCAAACAATGTTTGAAGCTATGATTGTACCAAAAAGTAACTTACACCAAGTGGACAGATGTATTTGATTCTTAACAACACTTGGGATGAGAGTAGCTTTCCATTTGTTGGCTCTAAACACAGAATGCAATGTTTATCAACTGGGTTATGGCTCTGCAATTCTATCAGGATGCCACAGAATTACAAAACACTTAATGCACAGGAGGAAGCCTTCAGTCCCTCATAAATGCTGGTTCTCTGAAGATGTGATCTACCTCATGTCATTCTCCTGCCCTCTTTCCAGAATTTGAATGGTCTTCCTTTCAATTAATAATCCAATAGCCTCTTAAATGCCTCAGTGGAACTGCCTCCACCACATTCTCAGGCAGTGGATTCCCATACCCAAGCAGTTGATGAATAAAATAAATTCTTCTACTTTTCGGCTTTCAAAATGTTCTTTCTTGGTCTGGTTCCTTTCATCTCTGGGATCATTTTTTTTGCTACTCTGAACAGACTCCTCAATGAAATCACCTCTCAATTTTCTTCAAGGGAACCGTCTAAGCTCTTTTCTTTCTATATTTACAGTGTTTAGACTAGATTCCCTACAGTATGGAAACAGATCATTTGGCCCAACAAGTCCACACCGACCCTCCGAAGAGTAACTCTCCTATATTTACTCCTGACTGATGCACCTAACACTAAGGGCAATTTAGCATGGCCAATTCACCTGACCTGCACATCTTTGGACTGTGGGAGGAAACCAGAGCACCCGGAGGAAACCCACACAGACACGGGCAGAATGTGCAAATTCTACACAGACAGTTGCCAAGGCGGGAATTGAACCCGGGTGCTAACCAGAGCTGAAGAAAATTCAATGGACTCAAAACATTTACTCTGCATTCTCTCCACAAATGCTGCCAGACCTGCTGATTTTCTCTAGTAATTTCTGTTCTGTCATCAGCATCCACAGTTCTTTGTTTTATTTCTGTGTTAAGATCCTTGTTCTTTCTGAACCTATTATACAGAGCACAATTTCAAAATAGTGGTTAGCATAAAATGTAGAAGTATTGTCAATTGTGAGGAAGATATTGTAGAACCTTCAAAAGGACACAGACACTATGGAGGAAAGGGTGATCAAATGGCAGGTAAAACTCAGAGCAGAGAAGTTCTAACTACTGAGCCACCATGCTGCTCAGTTAAAGTTACTTATTCCAGGTGTGATTCTTGTGAATTTATTCTGCAATCTCTCCGGTACCTTCACATTCTTTTTAAAAAGTGAAACTCAAAAGAGGACTTGTTCAGGCCAAATCATTTTTCTGCCTCAGTTGCCTCACTTCCTTTCCCTTGCATTCCATGCTTCTGTTCATACAGCCTGCAATACTGAACATTTTATTAACTGTGCTCTCAACCTTTCCTATCATCTTCAAATAATTTATACATGTATACCCATAGGTCCCTCAGCTTCTGAGCCCGCTTTAGAATTATTGATTTTATTCTTCTTGTCTCTACTGGTGCTTTTTATCAAAAGTTTCACATTGCTCTGCACTGACTTTCATCTGTCAAGATCAGAGTGGTGCTGGAAAAGCACAGCAGGTCAGGCAGCATTCGAGAAGCAGGAAAATCGATGTTTCGGGCAAAAGCCCTTCATCAGCTTTTCCTGATGAAGGGCTTTTGCCCAAAACGTCGATTTTCCTGCTATTTGGATGCTGCCTGACCTGCTGTGCTTTTCCAGCACCACTCTAATCTTGATTTTAATCTCCAGCATCTGCAGTACCCACTTAGCCTACTGACTTTTATCTGCCATTTGTCCCACCCTTTCCTCCATAGTGTCTATGTCCTTTTGAAGGTTTTACATTATCTTCCACACAATGGACAATGCATCTGCATTTTAAGCCAACCACTATTTTTGAAATTGTGCTCTGCACAATAAGGTCAGAAAGAGCAAGGGTCCTAACACAGAAATAAAGCAAAGACTATGGATTCTGAAGGTTTGAAACCAGAACAGAAATTGTGAGAGAAACTTCGCAGGTCTGGCAGCATCTGTGGAGAGAAACCAGAGTAAATGTTTTGAGTCCATTGAATTTTCTTCAGAACTGATAGTAGGTAGGAAATTATGTTTTTATGCTGATGAAAGAGGGTGGGGGCAGGGGAAGATTGAGAGGATTGGTGGAGATAGAGAATAGAGAGAGAAAGACTGTTAGGCAGGCGAAGGGATAGCTGATAGTATGCCATCTTGTGTCATAAGCTGTAGCTTTGCTCGCATGTCTATTATGCGGCCCTTTATGGCATGATTTTGGAAGTCCATGTAACTGCATTGTCCTCAACAAACATCTGTGTTAGCTCTTCCAAAGATTCCAGTATGTTCAAAAAATAAGGTTTGTCCTTACAAATGATTTGGAGATGCTGGTGTTGGACTGGGGTGTACAAAGTTAAAATCACACAACACCAGATGATATTCCAACAGGTTTATTTGGAAGCACTAGCTTTTGGAGCGCTGCTCCTTCATCAGGTGGTTGTGGAGTATAAGATTGTAAGTCACAGGATTTATAGCAAAAGTTTACTGTGTGATGTAACTGAAATTATTTATTGAAAGAGACCTGGATTATTTTTAAATCTCTCATCTTTTAGAATGGGCATGTTGGTTTCAGTTCTTTCATATGCAAATCACAGAATATTTAAAAGTTACACTGTGGGCTGACATGACACCAATTATTAAAGTTCACTTGAGAATGTAACTTTTAAATGTTCTGTGATTTACATATGAAAGAACTGAAACCAACATGCCCATTCTAAAAGATGAGAGACTTAACAAACAATCCAGGTGGTTAAAACAATGGTGGACAGAGGAGTTGATAACCATAAAGGGCCCAATGGTGTAAATAAAGAGAAGTTGTTTCCAATGGCTAAAGGATCAATAACCCAGAGGTCATTGTTGGAAAGTGATTGGCATAAAAAAGGCAGAGATGACATGGTGAAGAGCTATTTCATGTAACAAGTGGTTAGATATTGGAGATTTGCTTAATATATTGATACATGTTCAATAGGAGCCTTCCGAAAGGAACTGCATAAATATTT
Organism: Chiloscyllium plagiosum; assembly: GCF_004010195.1. NCBI lineage: Eukaryota > Metazoa > Chordata > Chondrichthyes > Orectolobiformes > Hemiscylliidae > Chiloscyllium > Chiloscyllium plagiosum. The sequence continues at coordinate 37,372,941 of NC_057736.1, read as the reverse complement.
GAAGGGAAGAAAGTCTGCAAGTATGCTTGAAAAGAGATTGGGACCGGGACTAATTGAATATCTTTAAAAATCTGGCATAAACTCAATGAGCCAAGGTGCCTCATTCTTCTGTACCTTTTCCTATGAAAGCTCCCAAACAGGAAAAATAAGTCTCATCTCGATTTTCAAACTTTAATTGTGGCTTGAGCATTTCTTAACCCTTCCAAAAGGAGATATTTACTAAATTATATGGACAAGAAGGAAGAACATGAAAATATTAGCTCAGGAGCTTTGTATTGGAAGTCTTAATCTTATTATACTATGGTAGTACTCATGCTTAGGAATCAGCCAAGTATAAGGGATAACATTAAAATGAAGTAAAGTTTACATGTATTATATTCTACAAGGCACCATTGGCTGAATTTTATGCCAGTCAGAAAAAAACAATCTTTCACCAATATTTACTACTTTTTATCCCTAATCCAGTGGTATCAATGCTGCCTTGTTTACTCACTCACATTGGATTTAATTTTAGCTTGCAGGTCTATTATGTCTTTCTTTGTCTGTTTGATATATTTTATGTGAAAATAATTGCAGCAAAATTAGTTCTGAAATTTTTCTCTGCAAATGGTGAGGTCTCTTTAAACCTCGATACATTCGTATGTTGTGGGCAGATTGTACAGACATGGTGACTGCTGACAGAATTTGGAGAATGCAGTTCTAAAGATCCATCAATAGTGTCTAACAGTGGCACTGAGGGATTTGCAGAAAATGAAGAGCATTCAACCTTTTTTCATATAGAGGTAGCCCAGGTGATGCATGCTAATAGAAAGGAATGACATACAATTTTCATGAGGTGGCTATTGCCTTCCCAGGAGACGCTAACCTCTGGCAATTTATGTTCCATAAAGGCATTCCGTGTGCTAATCTGTTGTCATCACCACAGCATTCACTATTTTTTCCCAACCAGTAAGACTCCAGTTGCTAAATACATTGTTATTCCTTACATTTCCTTACTAGAGGATCTTAGTACAAGGAATTATCAAGGAATTATCCATTATCAACAGGGTACTGCCATAGACCAGGGGCTTAAATAGACCAGTCACATGACTGTATAACATAACCACAAACGGTAGTATATTCTATGGTTAGTAACTCACTTCCTGATTCCCTAAAATCTTACCATCGTCTAAAAGGTAAAGGCCAAGGGTGTAATGAAATACTTCACAATTGTATGTGTTATGATCCCAAGTAATCATAACACAAGTGTTTAATACGTTTAATATTTTCAAATAGTTAATGTGATGTTAATAACTGAAACATATTTGCACAAGACTGCACATGTTATTTAATAACATAATATTTGTTAATTACCCAAATGAAGAAAAGAAACAAAGGTATAGGTTGTATATGATAGTTAGAAAGATTTAAAAAAGAACAAACTTTTAAACTGTAACCCAACACTCTCCATTAGAGAAACTCAATTCAAGAGACACATCACTCCTATGTTCACTTGTTAAACTCTTACTCTTTCACCAGCTTATTTCTCTTGAACTGTGGGGAGAATTTTATGATTCTATTGCGAGATTGCGAGCATGAGCCTCACAATTTTAATGTCCTAAACCTTTCTGTTTGAACAAGTTGAAGATTTCTATCCAAACTCTTCCAGCCTGGATATGTCACAGATTAGAAACCAATGCTGAGGTGGCCAGTTTCTATGAAGTGTCTTTAGATTTTTAGATTAGATTACAGTGTGGAAACAGGCCCTTCGGCCCAACAAGTCCACACCGACCCGCCGAAGCGAAACCCACCCATACCCCTACATTTACCCCTTACCTAACACTACGGGCAATTTAGCATGGCCAATTCACCTGACCTGCACATCTTTGTGACTGTGGGAGGAAACCGGAGCACCCGGAGGAAACCCACGCAGACACGGGGAGAACGTGCAAACTCCACACAGTCAGTCGCCTGAGGCGGGAATTGAACCACTGTGCCACCGTGCCGCCCACCGTGTCTTGATTCTCCTGTTCAGAGAAACTAGCATATTTTCTGAACTGAACTCCCAGTTCTCAACCAAAAGTTTGAACCTTATTTTCTGAAATAAAAGCCGAACTAGTATCTTAATCTGTTTATCATTCACAAATGAAATACTGCAGTACATTTTTTTTCCCATTAGCACTACAAGGGTTTCCCAGGCACTTCGCTATAGTCACATGCTTACTTGGAATGGATACACATAGGTCACTGTTCCAAATGACTTTCTGACCTGTGTTTAAAAATAGAACTTCACAGAGCTGAAACCAAAATATCTTTGTCTATTCAAAATTGCAAATAAAAACAAAATATAAATTATACACATTTATCATGCCAAAATACTTAAGAAGCCTATTTATATAGAAGCCAAAACACACCTTTAATGATTAATTTCCTACAGTCATGATACGGTAGCAATGGAACTTGTATCCTCTGTAAGATGCATCACACAAATACTCCTAGGCTTCTTTAACGTGATCTTTTAATCTTGTGACGTCAGCTGCCCAGAAGGATAAAGACTGCAGTTGCATGGGAACACCACAGCTTAAACCTTCCCCTCCAACTCACTCAATCTCTTGATTTTGAATAATATTGCCATTTCTTCATTGTCACCGGGTCAAAGTCCCTCCTAATGGCACTGCAGGTGAACTAACACTACATGGACTATATCCGTGCAAGAATATGGCACAGAGTATAAATAACGTTTTCAAGGAAATGTAAACAAAAGCAAATATGCTGGCCTTGCCAATGATATTCAGATGTCATGAAATTTAAAAAAATGTATTATTTTAATTTTGCAGAAGTTTGGAGGATATTGGGGTTGTGTGCTGGGATTGGAAATTGGGATTTTAGTTTTCAACGGCCTGGTTGTAAGTTTTCATGTTTTTTTCTCGAACTACTGAACCTTTCACCAGAAGAAAAATAGCTTTTCTGTATCTAACTTATTAAATTCAATTATCATCTTAAACACTTCAGTTGAGTCTCGTCAACGATAATTATCAGAACAAATAGGGTTCTGAGGCTTGGCATTCCCTAATACTGAATATGTCCTATTCTTACATAATGTTCACTATTTAAAGCTTTTAAAGTTTACATGTGCTTTTATTCATGTGTTCTTCAGAAAGTTTCATCATGGAATATAGTTTAAAACAGTGTCTACCCAAAAGTAGAAGAAGTGCGGTGATTTGTAACTGTTCTGGCTTCCTCAACAAATCTGCTGGTGTTTTAAAATGTCATTGTGCATGAATGGAATTCCTATTCTACTTCATTTCTCCTGTCATTTGAGCAGGAGCTGGTAATTTGAAAGCTGCAACCATTTTCTTTTAAACAATTTTTTGACTGTGGCTTGTTGCTTTGTTGTTGATTGTTGTTGATTTGAGTATTAGCTCACAACCTGTGGACAACACTGTGTCTCCCTGTCTATAGTTATGCTTTCTTATAGCCCTGCAACACTCACGTCAGTGCCACTTTGATACCATGTTCTGTATGTACAGTATAGTACTGTTCAACACAGGCAGAATCTTTATTGATGTCAACTTAAGATATCTGCCAACAGCAACAGTGCATCATGGTAGATGTCGATGGACTAGGAAGAATATTTGTACATGATTGCATTCCAATCCAACCAGATAAAAAATAAATGAATTAATGCAATAATTGTCTTTTGTCTGGAATACCGGTTGTGTGTGCTTCACAAGCTTAAAACATATCTCTATTCACATATTTATTGCCCTAAAAATCCTCTGTCAAGGTTTCCAGAGCAGCAACAGAAAATCTTGGAACCTGTTCTTCCATATTGTGCTATTGTTGACTGTTTTTCAGCTCGGAATCAGTTCTAAAGTTACTTCCCAGACTTTCTCCTGCCCTAATTCGCCTCCACTTCTCACAAAGGCCCCATTGCTCGCCCAGATAGATATAAAATAATTCCATAGAATGATTCAAAGTAAAGATGTGGCATTTCCTATTGTCCTGGCAATGTTTAACCCTCAAACAATACCTCAAAACCCCCCAGATTGTCTGATCATTTATCTCCTGGTCTTTTTTTACAGGCTGTGTGCAAATTGTTATGTTTGTCTTCCATTAGGACCGAAGTGCCCTGTTACTAAGTCGTCACAAAGTTATTAAGTCCACCACAGGATCTAAATACCTTGAACAATTCCAAACTTTCGGTTTCACATATATTGCCTGTTTACTTTTCTGAAATGATTCAAAAACACGTCTTTTCCTAATCTGAACCAATGCTCCTTGTCCTTCTTTAATTCAGGAAATATAGTTCTTGGGTTTTTGATATTTTGTGTTATATCTCAACAAGATCCCTTCTCAATCACCTCAATTCAAGTTTAAAAAGGCTGTGATTCTCCATCCTATCTTCATGATCCAGTGACCTAACACTGAGCTCTGTCCTTTTGAATCCACTGTTTTCAGTGTTAAATCTATACTTTTTGGCTCTGCTTGGGTTTGTTTAACCATATGTACCAAAATCAAAGCTGAACAAACAGTTTGAATATCGACTGGGACAATACATCTATCCTGGGACAGGCTAAGCAAAGACATGCCAGAGAATTCCTAGAGGTCTGGCACTTCAACCATAACGCCATAAACAAAACAAAGATCTAGATACCATCTATCAACCCCTCAGAAAACGAACAGGAAATGACATCACCACAAACCCCAGGAACCCCATCTAGGAGAAAGATATAAATAGAAAGCAGGAGACAACAGCTTCGCTTCACTGGAGGTCACCACTGATGATGTTACCTAGCCAGGTAATGAAACATCTGGATATCAAACCTACAGCTCAGCGAGCAAACCTACACCCTAAACCTCAAGCTGAGGTACAAACCTTGGTTTGAATATTGTACAATGTTCAAACCATGTTCAAATTAATTAGTTTTGGTTTTACTAAAAGCAATCTTCTCCAATTACAGATACATTTAACACACAAACTGTATTTTTTTAAATAGCAGTTTTACAATACTTATGAGGCCTTTTTTCCCTTCTAAGCATAATTGTTCTCACTTCCACATTGTACCCTCTGATTACCTGATGTAATCCAAAGTTTTTCTGCTCATGTTTCATTCTTTATCCTTGCGTATACTCTAGTTCCCAGTTAAGCAACAAAATACATGAATATATTTCCCTCATTTTCAAATCCTTCCATGGTTTCACTCCTCTTCATCTCTAGAGTTCTTCCTGGAACACAATTTTCCACGATATCTGAGCTCCTCTAATTCTGATTTCTTCAGCATCCCCATTTAAACCATTCCATCTTTAAAGGTTATGCCTTCAGTTGCGCTGTCCCTAGATATTTCTTTGTAAACCTCTTTCCTTTAAGGCACTACTTAAAATCTACCTCTTGGAGTTTTTTTTTCCCCAGTTTACCTGAAGTCACCTCATGTGGTTGAATGTTAAATGTTGCTTTGCAATATTCCCATGAAGCACCTTGGGACATTTTATTACAATCAAAGTCCCAAGTAAATGAAAATTGTTGGTGTTGATTTCAGATGATCTACTTAAACAAGAAAACACTTGGCATACAGGCAAAAGGTCCAGTTGTGTAGATGTTCACCTCCAAAATCAGAATGTTTTATTCCTTCATGGTTAATATTGATACATTACCAGTTTCAAGATGCACAGACAACAATGTTCATTGTGTGTGCTGTCACCTTATAGAAATCTGTGTTTTTTAATGTCTGCTGCAATTTGGAAGCTTGATTCCAAATGTTGAGGCTAATTGATCCCATCTATTTTACTAAAATCACATCTGTGGGTATCAACCATTAGACCTTAAAAGGCAAACCAAGCAAGCTTATTGAAGTGTATTTACTGAGGTACACAGAATTTATTTATTATTAAAATGTTAAAATATTTATTATATCTTTTGTCCATAATAAAACCCCTAAGGTGTATATTTTTAATCCATCCAAACAAACCTTTAAAATATAATATAAGTACGTTAACTTTAAAAATATGAAATACGTTACAAGCATTTAATACCCCAGCAAGGCTCATTATTAGGAAAATGAATTCAATCAGTCTATTGTGGGCTAGATCTGGTAGAATAAGGTAAGTCAATAGATCTACATGAGCTAGCAGAGAGATTGAAGTCTGTATTGAAGCAACAGTAAGAAACTAATTACATCCATTTTAAGAGTTCTTGAGGTAGTTTATGAAACCAATTTTAATGGCATTAGTTAAGTTTGTTCCACTGCTTTTATAGAGTGGAAAATTTAGTGCAGGTTTAAGCACAATGAATAGTACACATTTAATTCAACATCAGGGTAAGTACACGAATGAAGTGCCCCAAACTCATTAGTCTTTTAGAAGGGGCATAAGTATAGTGAATGAAGTGCACTTACCTTGATCTCATAGTTTTGCTTTTATTATTAACATTATCACTGTTCTTATTCATTTAACATTTACGTGGCTTCACAAGGGTTCCTGCTCCAAACCGTTTCAGTGAAGTACACAGACCAGGCTTTCATGGGCAATGGAATTCACATGATTTTTGTTGTGTGGGTGCTTTGGGTTGTTTTGTGTTTATTGTCATTTCCACAGATTCAGATCTATAGGAACATATGGTCGTGACATATCATTTTCTAGTTAGATATTTACTGGCTTTGAGAGTGATTTGTGCTGCGCAATGTTTCTAATAATTCATTCATATTAAGTGCTTGAGAGCCAATGGATGAAATGATCTTAAAATCGTATTCGAAAACCCAACACTACTCACGTGATCAATGAGCTCCTTCACCATGCCATTCCACTGCCCCTTGTCATCTGGAGTTCCGTACTTTCCATCTTGCGTCAGTTGAATATCATAAACAAAGCCCAGAATACTGGATAATTCCTTCAGCAGATCAATGCAGTATCCTTCAAATCGGTCATTACCAGAGAGTGGCTTGTCAGACTTCTTAAACATGACATATGGTTCCTCCTGTGAGCAAGTCAAATTAGCAACAGTTAATTGCCAAGGTCACTTCCAATGCTGAAAGCATTTAGTTTGGATATGTGTCCTACCTAGGTGAATGACAATAATAAATTACGTTTACCTCAGTCCTCAAGCTTTATTAAGTTCTAAAATTAGATTGAAGCCAATTAGATAATCATTTCCTCACTTTCAAATGTCTTTATATACCTTGTATGTGTCAAGTTTCATTTATTCAGGTTCATATATATTGCAGGCTTATCAATGCTCAGTATGACTCCACAAATAGCTTTATTTACATGTCAAGATAAAAATAATATACTGCTGCTCAGTGTTAGACAACTGTTTGGCAGATTGGCCTTTTTGAACTTAAAGTTTGGTTAATGACAAAATTCACACTGTTATTAAAGTATGATCAAGAAGGATGTAGTTGCCCCTTTTCACAAGATCCACAAAAATAATACTCCTTTTATCCTAATGGCATGAACAGAGATACAGATTGGTATGTAACCTGTACTTTTTTGGATGATCGATTGATTAGTCCAGTCTATCTTTGTTTGAACCGTGACCATTTCAGACAAAGGGTAGAATCTTGTCAAACTGTTGCATCTGCTTCTGGAGAGCTTGTAAAAGAGCCATATTGCTTTTTCAGGGAAGGCCCAGTGAACCTCAGATCAATCAGGCAGAGGTGAGGACAACTGTGGGCCCTTCCTTGGAACTAATCATAGGGCCAGAGGTCCCATCCAGTGAGAGCTGCCAGTCAGTCAGAGATTGGCATCCCTTGTGCTCAGCTGTGCAATGGAGAAGAAAGAGCACTTCTAGAGTTTCCAGGATTTCAGAGTAGCCAGGGTGAAGGTATTTCGGCTGAATAAATGTTGACCTAACAAGAGATGCCTTTATCCTGTGAATGATTTTTTTTAAAAGACAGTTCTCCCAACTTTGGCACTAGCCCTCAGATGTTAGTAAGGAGGAGTTTACAAAGTTGACAGGTCTTTTTCTGCCATTGTAATTTTCACTGCCTAGGTTGATGCTAGGTGGGCTGTCTGGTTTCCTTTCTTTGTTGAGACTTTGTAATGATTAATACAGCAGAGTGGCTTCCTTGGCCATTTCAGAGAGCAGATAAGAGTCTATTACTATGGGTCTGCATTCATACGTGGGCCAGAACAAGTGAGGATAACAGATTTCCTTCCTGCAGAACATTAATTCTGTCTGTCAACAATGGTTTCACGGTCATCAATGGATTCTTAATTCCAGATATCTATCAAATTCAAATTCCTCCACCTACAATGGTGATATTCCCCAGAACCTTACCTGGGTTTCTAGCTTAATTGTCTAGAGCTCATACCAGTAGGCCATCACCTCCCTTTCAAGGGTAACAGAGTGGTTTTAAAGAAATATTTTTGGGGAACATTTATGAAAGAGTATTGTAAAATGGTTACAAAAGGACTTCATGAGAATCAAAAATGAGTAATATTGATGTAATATATATTAAGAACCTTCTTATAAATTAGCAATAAAAGCCACATGATCCTCAATGTAACAGATGATGTATATTTTGTACTGTAAGTGGTCTTCAACCACATTAATCAAATATTTGGCAGAGATAAATAACATCAAAACAATAAAGCTTTATGGAACTTCTTCATGGACCACATACACAATTGAGTAACACTAAGCCATCTGCATCCATTATTACAAACTATTGAATTCAACTCTGGCCAGTTAATAAACATAGACAACAAACCCATGATCACAAGAACAGAGGTACTATTATTTTTCACTGAGTATTTGGTCTGAAAGTTCTGATTTTTAATCTTCTGTTCTACTGCAAATTATACATGGACTTGTTCTTTTCACAGATCTGCTGGGTTGTTGGCTGATGTGAGGAAATACAAATATAAACATTTTAAAACTAAAGGTCCTTTTTTAACAGAGAAATTCAGTTTTGGGACAACATGACTAAAATGTTTCTAATGATGAAAAAAGATAGGATGGAAGCTTTCCTGGGGAGTTATGAACAATGGCATACAGATGCAAGCTTTAAGTTGAGAAATTGAGAAAACTGAGGAAGTTCTTTAAACAAAGAGTAGTAGGGATGTGGAATTTATTTTTTGGGCTAATGGCTCAGGCTGAAACTACATTGACATTCAACATTTGATTGGACAGATAGATGGAGGTAATTGGATTGAATGAATCTGGAAACAGAATGGATAAATGTGATTTAGACTGAGAGGTTTGATTCAAGTCATTTAACTGCTTTATTCCAGGATAAAGTGAACATAGACTGAATTGATAACAATTCAATTGCTGGAACATTCTTTGCTGAAGCAATGAACAAGTCAGCTGCCCACGACGTTGAATTGATTTAACTGGTAGTTCTAAGTTTATAACTTCCTGACCACAGCTCAAGAGGAAAATCTTACAGATATTCAATTTACCTAACAGCTCTTTCTATTTTGTATCCAATGGATTAACTAGAACAACTGCTAATCAAATCAGCTATTGCATTACTTTGACTTTAACATTAGCTCCCCAGAAAGCTCAAACAGCAGGGGAGATTCAGTTACTAATGTTTGTTGGGTGCTGCTGAGATGAGATAACAGGTCACTTATTAGATTAGATTAGATTACATTTCAGTGTGGAAACAGGCCCTTCGGCCCAACAAGTCCACACCGACCCGCCGAAGCGCAACCCACCCATACCCCTACATTTACCCCTTACCTAACACTACGGGCAATTTAGCATGGCCAATTCACCTGACCTGCACATCTTTGGACTGTGGCAGGAAACCGGAGCACCCGGAGGAAACCCACGCAAACTCCACACAGTTAGTCGCCTAAGGCAGGAATTGAATCCGGGTCTCCGGCGCTGTGAGGCAGCAGTGCTAACCACTGTGCCACCGTGCCGCTCACAATTATTGTTTGACTCATCCAGAGTAACAATACAATCCAGAGTAACAATATCATCCAGAGTAACAACATCAATATTCAGCCATTTCTGAAGCGGAAAATGGGAATGAAAGCCAACAACTCCTTTGGACCTGACAACTTTCATTGTAGGGTTTTATAAAAGGTGGATGCAGAGATGATGAATACACTGCTTTTGATGTTTCAGATTTCTGTACATATTTGGAATCATCCCCTGTGGATCAGAATAATCCCATTATTCAAGGGTTTGGGACAATGGTGTGGAAGCACTGAGAGAAATCAGGAAAGTATAGGCTTGTAGCCTGATGTCAGAATACAGAATGCATACTATAATCCATTTGATAGCAGTGACTAGGCGAAGATAGCACACCGGTTTTTTGAAAGAGGAATCATGGTGTCCAAATTTTTATTTTAATTGCTGACACAATAAATTTGGAATTTCACAAGACATTCAATGTGCTGCCACTTAAAAGGTTTTACACAACACAACATAAGAGGTTGTTCCACAAGCTTATAGGTAATTGGATTAAGGATAATATATTAGGATGGATTGAAGATTCATTAAAGCACAGAAAACAGAGAAGGATTAAATATTTTTGCAATGACAAGTGCTTCAAGAATCAGTGGTTGTGCCAATTTACAATCTAAATCAATAATTTCGAAGAAGGGAGCAACTGTGTACTATATTCAAGTTTTCTAATGACAAAGTAAGTGGGGAGAAGAATGGAGACTGGTAATGTGATTGGGCAAGAAGGGGTCTGATGAAATATAATGTGGGGCCAAGTGAAATAGCCTTTTCTGGTAGGAAAACTAGAAAAGCGAAGCATTTCGAAAGTTGAGAAACGTTTGTAAATATTGGTGTTCAAAAGTTTTAAAGGGTCCCTGCACTCTCTTGATGGAAAGTTAACATACTGCCACAATGATCAATGAGGGAAGCAATGTCATGTTATATTTTATTGCAAGGGTATTGAATTAGAAGAGTAAATTAGAAGAGCAGGAATTGTACAGGGTTTTGTTGAGACCACACTTCTTTATCTAAGAATGAATATTCTTGTCTTAGAAGTGGTGGAACAAAAATTGATCAGATTCATGCCTGCGATGAGAAGACTGACCTATGTTACAAAATGGAACTATGCAGCTCAGACTCCTCCTATGGTCCCCAGCATCACTGATGTCAATCCTCAGTCAATTTGATTCACTTCACGTGACATCAAGAAATGTCTGAAGACACCGGATACTGCAAAGTCAACACTCAGCAGTAAATATATGGAAGAAAATTCGGAAGCGTAGAATTAGCCATGCCCCTAGCTAGGCTATTTCAAAGTGATTATATCCTTGGCATTTTTCCAACAATATGGAAAATTGCCCAGATATGTGCAGTGCACACAATGCAGGACAAATCCAGCCCAGTCAATTACTGCTCTATCAGTCATCAGTCTTGGTCATCAGCAAAGTGATGGCAGGGGTTGTTGACAGTTTTATAAAATGGCTCTCACAAATGAGTAACCTGCTCACTGATGCTCAGTTTAGCTTCAGCCAAGGCCAGTCAGCTCCTGACTTCACTATAAGCTTGCACCAAACACAGACAAAAGAGCTAAACGCTAGAGGTGGTGAGGTTGAGTGAGGCAGCTTTTGATCAAGTGCATCATCAAGGAACAGAAACAAAATTCACATTGAGGAGAATCAAGAGGAAATCTCTCTGCTGGTTGCAAGCGTACTTAGCAAGGAAGATGGCCAAACTGCCAATGTAATAACTATGATGTCATATTGATCTATTTCTATTTGTATGTCAAGTCATGTAGCTTGTAACAAAACATGGGCTCTCAATTCTAAATTTCTGTTAACTGTTTTGATACCTTAGACTTATTGGTTAAATTTAAAAAGAAACACAAAAAACACTGACCAATGAAAGCTGAGGAACTCGATGAGAGGTGGGTGGGGCTTTGCAAGGATGAGGTGGTGTTAAAATAAGAGAACTGTCACAGTCACAGCTTGATATTTCTTGCAACTCCAGCCAACCACATTGTCTCATTCTAACTCCCCAGCAATTTTCTAGACACTACAGAAATTCTGAAAATGTGATCGAGATCATCAAAAATTGGTTCGTCTCCATTTTTAACAAAAAATCCTTCAACTACCTCTAAAAGGAAAAAAACAAGAGAGTTTCAAATTCTCAAGTTGGCATTGGGTCATGGTTGCTTGACAAATCTCTCACCCACCCCCTTGTTTTAAATCACCCAATACTTGAAGGCATATAGACTTGGATCTTTATCTGCACAATGTCAGGGAAGTTCCCTGAATCTGGCTTCCAGAAGTGGCTGCCCAGGCATCAGATTTTAATTCTGGCAGAGATGCTTTATGTTAGAAATTGGGTGGACAAGCTCTGCTGGAGTGGCAAGAATGTCAGGTGCAGAGGAAGGAATTCCTAGGGGCTCTGGCACTCTGTTGAAAATGTTAAAATATGGAATAAAGCATCCCCTTAACTTCACTTTGCATAGGCTCTGACACTCACTAATATGCTTCCCATTCCCCATCTACACCAACCCAAACCACACAATGTAAACTTTCCACCCCAGAAAGCCTTATAAATCCCACACAAACCCTTTAACCATTTCCAGTGTTCATACCAATCTAAGCTGCACTAGTTATCCTCATGATCCTTCACAAACCTGCTACCAACTTCATGCAAACTCAGAAAAACTATGCCCAATGCCAACCACCTTTTGTGGCAGCATTTACCATGCTAACACACAGAGTACCCAACATGGGAAGAGGTTAATAAAATGGAGTTCTATAAAATAAAGATGTAAATATTTATTGCAGATTGGCCATGATTTAAAAAAATTCTTCATATTTCTGTTCTTTCAACTAAACAAAACCTTATCACCACAATCATTTTATTCAAGTTCACAATCTCTTCCAATACACTTAGGTCTATAACCACTTGCAGCTGTTAGTCAAATTGTGAAATATCATCAACTTTACTGTTGCAAACAATGATTGTAAAATCAGACATGCTATTTCTGGACTTGACAGGTATTTTCGACACAACTGAGAGGCTCTTTGCTGTGGTGAAAAATCCAGACCATGATATTCATTGCTGAAGAGTAGAAGTCACAATTGAAAACGTTGTTAAAAGAATCTACATTGAATCAATCTGACGAGAATGCATCAACACATCTGAAGATCCATTAATAAGATAATGCACCAAATGGAACAACATCTCTCACTGTGTTGTCCAGATTAATGCAAGAATTGTGTTTGTGTCAAACCCAACAAAGATTATTAATCTATTTAGGATTAACTCTCTTTCCTTGTTCTGCATTATGTTTTACTAAGATAAAAAAAAAGACTATTGATAATAGAACTGAATGGATTTTATTGAATTAATAGAATTGGTATTTTTCCTCTATGATCTTCAACAATGGTCACCACGACAAATCGAATTGATATAATTTTCTCTCCAGTGTCCCTATTTGATGAATTCTGTTAACCACCAATTCACATCATAATAGAAAATGTGATGCTGAAAATAAATAGGGCACCCCATTCAAGTGACACTTCAGCAAAATAACAGATTTCTCAGCAGCGTATTTGCTCTTGAGTTCACAGTTTTATGGCCTGTATATTCAGAAATATGTGAAATATTTTCTTCAATTTCTTTCATACTTATATTTCCATCCTCGCAGAAAGTTTAATAATCTGTACCACATTTTTCACATCCTTTGTTTTATGAAAATAAACTTTATTTTGAATTTTGCCTGAAATGTGTTTTTTTTGAAGTCGAGTTTCAATTTATTCACATTAGTAATGATAGGACAATCCAAGTAAGTGAGCTGTGCTCTGCATCATTTATATTTGTGATTTCTGTAACATTTTCAACAAGTTTAAAGTTCAACTCACTGAACAATTATTAATAATGCTTAGTTTCAGCAATGAACACATTTACAGCTCAATACTAAAATTGAAACATGCTTGAAAACATCAAGTATTTTGGAAAGAAAACAATTACCTCTCAATATGATACCAGTTGTACGAGCTCATTTAAGATGCTACATTTTTGAATCTGCAAATCAATTTTAGCAGAAATTGAACTGCAATCTAACCATCTCAGACTTGAGCATGCTAGTGTGCTGTCCTCTATGGAAAGCATCGCGGCTTAGTGGTTAACTCTGCTGCCTCATGGGACTTGGGTTCAATTCCACCCTCCGGCAACAATCTGTGTGGAGTTTGCACATTCTCCCTGTGACTGTATGTGTGCTCTAGTTTCCTCCCACAGTCCAAAGATGTGCAAGTTAGGTGGATTGGCCATGCTAAATTGCCAATAGTGTTTAGGGATGTGCAGGCTAGGTGGGTTAGCCATGGGAAATGCAGGGTTACAGGGATAGGGTGGATCTGGGTTGGATGCTCTTCAGACAGCCAGCATGGACTAAATGGGCCAAATGGCCTGCTTCCACACTGTAGGAATTCTGCTGTTATATCTGAGAACAACCTGATTTATATTCAGCAAAAAATGACTTTATAATTCACCAGAAATGACCTTATAATTCTACATTGAACTATCCATTTTATGTATGCTCGTCAGATGAACTGTAACATAATTAATACAACTTTGAACATGTTTTGGGCAATTACCTGACTGCCAAAATGGAAATTTGTCTTATATGTATAGAAATATACCAACTTTATACACATTGGTGATACAACCTCTGATAACTCTTGAATATTAACTGTGTTAGACGGGAAGTGACATGCCTAGGTCCTGACTGTTAATGGCATGGGACTGTTTGATATTAGAAATAGAGATTGATCTGCACGGGGAGTGGAACTGTCCAGAAAGATGTCTCCAGCCTGATAAATTAAATATCCTGTTGGCTATAAATATCAATGAAATCAGTCTAAGAACTGGTCCTGCAAATGCTCATTTGGTTAGCTGTAGTACAGTTGGCTGTTCTCTTACATCATAGTCAGATGGTTTGGTGTTCAAATCTCAATCCATAACCACAGGATGCCCAAAAGGACATTACAACCACTGAAATACTTTTATAAATAGACCTGAATTTTACAAGAAATTGACTGTGTCGTCTATGGCAAGTTTAATGGAGGATTTACCTCTATGAGATCTAGCAAGATTTCTCACATATTATCTGAAATCTGCCTATGCACTAGCCTTCTGTGTTGCCCTAATCATCCTACTTTTCCTCTCACCAGAGGTGAAAGTATTAAGACCATTAGGTACAGATGTAGAATTAGGCCATTCAGTCCATTGAGTCTGTTTTGCCATTCGATCATGGCTGAAATGTTTCTCACCCCCATTCTCCTGTCTCCTCTTCATTACCATCGATCCCTTTACTGGTCAAGAACCTATGCATCTCTGTCTTAAATATATTCAATTATTGGATCTTCACAGCTTTCTGCAGCGATAACTTCCACATGTTCACCACTTTTGGCTGAAAAAGTTCCTTCTCATCTCAGTTCTAAAGAATCGTCGCTTTACTCTGAGACTGTGGTCTCAGATCCTAATCTCTCCTAAGATGTTTGTTGGAAACATCTTTTCCATGTCCATTTTTTCCAAGCCTCTCAGTGTTCTATAAGTTTCAATGTGATCCCACCTCATCCTTCTAAATTCCATTAAGTACAGACTCAGACTCCTCAACCATTCTTGCTATGAACTGCCCTTAATTCCCGGGATCATTCTTATAAACCTCCTCTGGACCCATTTCAATGCCACCACACCCTTCATTAGTTAAATTGTCCAAAACCACTCAGTATATTCCAAATGCAGTCTGCAGGCTATTCATCCTCAACAGCATGTCTCTGTTCTAATATTTTAGCCGTCTTGAAATGAATGCATTTGCCATCCTAACTGTCAACAGAACCTGTATGTTAGATTAGATTCCTTACAGTGTGGAAACAGGCCCTTCAGCCCAACAAGTCCACACCGACCCTCCGAAGACCAACCCACCCAGACCCATTTCCCTACATTCACCCCTGACTAATGCACCTAACACTACGGGCAATTTAGCATGGCCAATTCACCTAACCTGCACATCTTTGGACAGTGGGAGGAAACCGGAGCACCTAGAGGAAACCCAAGCAGACACGGGGAGAATGTGCAAACTCCACACAGATAGTTGCCCGAAGCAAGAATTGAACCTGGGTCCTTGGCCCTGTGAGGCTGCAGTGCTAACCACTGAGTCACTGTGCCGCCCCTTCAGTGAATCTTAAACTAAGACTCACAAGTCCTGTTGTGCTTCAGATTTCTGAAACCTCATCCCATTTCGAAAATAATGTGTGCCTCGTTTCTTCTTACCAAGTTCAATAATACTGGGGCCTTCTGGGATTTCTAGTGCCAGTGCCATTGTTATAAAGCCCAACCATACACAAGGTCAAGTGCTGTCAGTCAAGAGTTGCCCTTTGTTGTGAATATGGTGAGAGGAGAACCAAAAAGAAATGCTTCTTCTGTGAGCAGTTAGGAAGCACAATGAAGCTGACACTTCATTGCACATACAATTTCATGTTTGTATTGCTATTTAGTAACCCAGCTTCACAGCTTATCCATCCTTAGCTTCATTCCTTCTTAGAATACTCTCAAAGGGAGTGCTAATCTTCCTTCATTGCCCAGTGTTAACCTAAAGCTTAGACATATCAACCATCATGCTCCACTGCCTCCTGATGGTGTGTATATCGAATGAGCTACCAGATATAGTGGCAGAAGTGAGCATAATTACAGCATTTAAAAGACATTTGGATAGGTACATGGATTAAATGCAGGAAAATGTGACTAGTGCAGTTTAGGAAACTTAGTCTGCAAGGCTGAGTTGGGCCAAAGGGCCTGTGTCTGTGCTGTATGACTCCATGGTTGAAGCAAGATGGTTATCACTGCTGATGATACCATCCTTCCACAATAATTCATGTTCTCCAATGCCTTCCCATATTTTATGTTGTGCTTTTCCCTTCACGCTTGTTTCCTCTACATCCCAGCATGCTGCCTCTAGTCCACAGATTGACTTCCACAATGTCACTCTCACAGCAGTGTATGTTGTTCTCAAGCAGTGTGGAGGGATACTTGCTAGGCCATTACAAGCCCACCTTGTTAACAGTTCAACTCGCTACAGCTTGTGATCTTACTGAACTAGCCAATGGGGAAAACCAACATGGAAACCAGAGCAGGATCATGGAAGATTCAATTCTCTGCTTGGCCTTAAAGACTTTCATGTTACAGACTGGGCACCAGCATCTCAGGCACGCACCATGGGCACTGGTCACATGCATCCAAGATACATGAACATTGGCATCTGACACGTCTCAGCATCTATAAACCCTCAAGGCACATTTCTGATCCACTTAGAGGCCATTTCAAATGGAGTAACAGCCCTTAGTTTCCTCCTTTTGGAGACTGTGTGACAAACATCAAAGAGTGACAGATTTAAGTGGACAACTAGTTGAGGAAGCATGACCAAAGTTCCAAAACTGACGATGAGCTGCTTGCTGAGTGCGTTTTTAATGATACCAGCAGATATCCTTGTAAGATAGCAATAAGGACACATTGGCCTCAGGGGCACATACACAGGTCATGGACTGGACCAAGCTGCATCTCTGGCCTCTTTGCTCATTGTCATAGCGCTCACACACACTGAACCTACCAGGTGCCCACAACATCCCCTTCTGGCACTGCTTTGCTTTGCATTGTATTTTTGTTCATTAGCCCTCCTCGATTCATACCAGGCTGATATTACTACTGTATTACTGTGCCATTTAGTACAGGCATAAAGCAAAGAAACTTGCCAAAGTTGTCGGAAGACTTCATTCCAGTCAAAGGGGATAGTCTTTACTCAAGAAGTCAAGACAACCTCTAGTAGAAGGAGCAGACCAATAATGGGCGACACCCCGCCGGCCTATTGTGAGCTGATTTGCTCCCAAAATGACAGAAAGGCAGGTACGTGGATGATAAGAGTGGATGGCACATCTCTAACTGTTGGTGCAGATGGGGATGCTTCCCAAATAAGCTATGCGGCTGCACAGAGAGCAGGCATGATGAGGCAGGTGAGGTTGAATGTGGAAGATGTTACATGGATTAGTGATTGTGATGGAGGACAAGCTGTGGTGGGAGCTGGGTCCAGTGGCAGGCATAGGTAGCTGGAGAAGGCCCAGGATCTACATGTCCTGGGTGGAGTGGGAGGGGGAGTTAAAGTGTTCAGCCATGGGGTGGTGGGATTGGTTGATGTGTTGTCCCAGAGATGTTCTCTGAAACAATCTGCCTCCTCCATTGCCAAACCCTAACAGGTCCTGGGCCTCCTCCAATGTCAAACCCTAACCACCCGATGCCTGGAGGAAGAATGCTTCATCCGCCTTGAGATACTGCAACCACACGGGATTAGTGTGGATTTCACCAGTTTCCCTATTTCCCCTCCCTGACCTTATCTCAGTCCTGACCTTCCAACTTGCCATTGCCCTCTTGACCTGTCCATGATCCTTCCCTCTTATCCACTCCACCCTCCTCTCTGACCTATCACCTTCCCCCCCACTTTCATCTACCTATTGCATTCCCAGCTGCCTTCTCCCCCCCCACCACCAGCCGCATCTCCCTGCCAGTTATCTCTCAGCCGCCATGGACAGGATTGCCAATGTCTTGTGTAAGACTTGGACAGGTTAATATTATGTCAGCCAAAATTACATCTGGCAAAATCTGGAGTGATTGTGGGGAATAAAAAGAGGGAACATGTAAACCAAATAGTAAAACTTTAAAAAAACGTGCCACAAAGGAGACCTAGGGATTACACTTATATAGCAGTAAGCTCTTTCGGGTGAACAGCAAGGCCATAAAAGGAATGCAAACGTTATTCACTAAGATTACCAAAGATGAAAGACTTTAGAAATCAAGAGACATAAAAGAGCTGGAGCTTTTGTGACTACAAAAGGAAGGCCAAGAGGATTTGTTTTCTAAGGTATTCAAAGTGATGAATGGTTTTGAGTAATAAGTCAGAAAAACTAAATTTGTTCTGATTGGTGAATTGGTAATGGGAAGTCATAAGTTTAATATAATATGAAAAGAACAAAAGGAAATCAGGTAACATCTCTTGCAGAGGCTGGAATGTCCAAACACACATTCTTTGACCGATGATTTTTAACAGCTTTTTCAAAGGAAAGCGAGTAAACAGTTGAAAATAAGAAGAAAGCATATGAGATAAGGTCAGGTCACCAGAATTTAGTGACAGTTTCAAAACATTATAATGAGCTAAATGGTCTCTTTCTGTTGTTACAAATGTCTAACTGTCACACTATACATTTTGAAAAGAAGGTTAGTCT
The DNA here is from genome assembly GCF_004010195.1 of Chiloscyllium plagiosum. NCBI lineage: Eukaryota > Metazoa > Chordata > Chondrichthyes > Orectolobiformes > Hemiscylliidae > Chiloscyllium > Chiloscyllium plagiosum. Next base: position 37,353,762 of record NC_057736.1, on the reverse strand, counting down.
GTCTGTAAAAAGGCAGAGAGTGCTCTGCTATAGTCATTACTGATTCACCACAGCCCCAAAAGTAGCAAACTGATGTGTTATCCCATCATAAAACAAAAAAAGGAAGAAATTTAGAATTCACGTAACAATTGGACATCATGATGTGTCCTGCCAAAGATGTGAGAACGCAAAGTCTCTTAAGAATTAGGCAACTGAAAGCACGCCATTGGGAATTCCAATTTATTTGACTTGCTTGGTAGAGCAACAATTCATCAAGGCTTGCATAGCCACCAGTTCACTCAAACAAGTTGAGTTACAGCATTATGTAGAGTTCTACAGGAAGGTCTCTGAGAGTTATCCCCAGAAAGAACATTCTCAGTTAAAGGGAGCACAAAGAGAAAGGCTTTCAGAAACTCACTTCTGTTATTTGGAAAGGACAGGCAAACTGGAAGTGGGGCCAAGGAGCTAATGAGGAACTAGAAACCTCTGTGAGTCCCAAAGCCTACTGTACCTGTTTAATCCATTGTTTGAATATAGGAATCATTAAAACTGCTGAAATCTGACTTCAAAGTTTCAATTCTGCTATCCAGAAAGAGAACGTACAAGTGCCTGAACATATAGGTTAGGAGTAGGAGTAAGTCATCTGAGTCCACATGCCTACTCAGCCATTCAGTAAGATCATGGCAGATGAGACCATAAGATATAGGAGCGGAATTAGGTCATATGGCTCATCAATATATTTCTCAGCCCCATTCACCTGCCTTCTTCCTGAAACACTTGGCCCCCGAAATAATAATGAATCTATCTAACTCTGTCTTAAATACACTGAATGACTTGGCATCCACAGCCTTTTGCGGCAATGAGTTCCACAGATTCACCATCCTCTGGCTATGGAAATCCCTTCTCCTCTCAGTTCGAAGGGTCATCCTTTCACTCTGAGGCTGTGCCCTCAGATTCTGGTCCTGGTGTCTCCTACCAGTGGAAACATCTTCTCCACATCTACTCTATTGAGGCATCTCAGTATTCCGTAAGTTTCAATCAGATGCCCTCTCATCCTTCTGAACTCCATTGAGTACAGACCAAAAGCCCTCAACTGCTACTCATTTGCCAAGCTCTTCGGTCCTTGTGTTTTGGGGAGGTGATAACCGAATGGTATTTATCACTGGACTATTCATCCAAAGACACAGGTTACATTAGGGGCAATTGGGTTCAAATCCTGCCTCAGCAGATGGTGGAATTTAACTTCAATATAAAAAAAATGTTTGGAATTAAGAGTCTGATGATGATTGTTGAAAAAGCCCATCTGGATCACTAATGTCCTTTAGAGAAGGAAACTGTCATCCTTACCTGGTCTGGCCTTTGTGTGACTTCAGACCCACAGGAACATGGTTAACTCTAAATTGCCCTCTGGGATGGACAGTAAGGGTTGGCCTAGTCACTGATGCTGTCATCTTGCGAAATAAAAAAAGAAGTTCCTCTCCACACCTCCCCGCCTTTTCCCACCCCCCCCCCACCCCACTCCGAAGCCAGCATATTCTTCCTTAGATACAGGGCACAAAATCAGTCACATAATTTCAAATGTGTTTTGATCAGAGTCTTATATACCCTCAGCAGTAAATCCCTACCCTTATATTGTAACCCTCTCAAAGTGATTGCTAACATTGAAGCTGCCTAACTGCCAACTGAATCTGCATATTAAGAGAACCCTGAACGAGGACTCCTAAGTCCCTTTATACTTCAAATCTCCAAAGCTTCTCCCAATTTAGAAAATAATCTAATCCCTATACCTCCTAGCCCAGTGCAAAATTTCACCCTTTTCAACATTCTATTCCATTTGCCACTTCTTTGTTCATTCTCCTGGCCTGTCCAAGTCCTTCTGATCTGATACTCCATATTCCAGCATACCTTCAGTGACCTTTCACCCCACTGCTCATCAAGAACCATAACTGCCTTAAAAAAATTCAAAGCATGTGCTTCCACTCTCTTCTCAAGATAAGGGACATCTATTTAAGACAGAGATGAGGACGACTTCTTTTCTCCCAAAGGACAGTCAGAAAAACCCTAGTGTGGAAGCAGGCCAATTCAGCTCATCAAGTCCACACCAACCCTTCGAAGAGCATCACATCAAGGCCCACCTATTCCTTAAACCCTGCGTTTCTCCATGGCTAATCCACCTAGCCTGCACATCCCTGGACACTATAGACAATTTAGCATAGCCAATTCACCTCGGCTGCACATTTTGGACTGTGGGAGGAAACCGGAGCACCTGAAGGAAAGCCACGCAGACAATAGGGGAACGTGCAAACTCCACACAGACAGCCACTCGAAGGTGGAATTGAACCTGGCTCCCTGGCACTGTGAGGCAGCAGTGCTAACCACTGAGCCACCATGCTGCCCCAATCTGCTGCATTCTTTGCCACAGTAGTGTCTAGCCTGGATTTATAAGTACCTTCAAGGCTGATATAGATTGATTTTTAGTCAGTAAAGTAATCAAAGGATATGGGATAAGAAAAGAAGGTAGACTTGAGGATTATCAGATCAGCCATAATATCACAGAACAGCAGATTAGACCTAATGAATAGCCTACTTTTGCTCCAACATATCATAGTCTTATTGGAGATCAATTTGATTACTCTGCTTATCTCTGATAAAAGCTTATGTCTCTTGATTTGACTGAACCCTGCTGACAACCATGATAAGCCTCCTGGCTTTGTGTCTGTGCTAAATAGCATGGCGATACGGAAATATTGTGATCTGGTATCTCTAGCTGAGGGCCAATCCTCAGAAAGAGAAAGCAAGGCAATGCCAATCTGGATTGCTATGAGGATCCAGGTAGAGTCAAAGTGAATGAGCAGGAAGAGAATAACTGAACAACCCAAAGATACAGCCTTGTCAAGTCCTTGATCTGGGTGTGTGCTCCTAACCACCAAGTGTTCTTGCTCCAGCACTACAATGACAATTGCTATTGCAAGGGAAATGCAGCATTGAAGTGCAGAAACACTTTTAAGTGGACAAGAGATGTGCCATGGAGGGTTCATAGATGCTGGTGTGTGTCAGGATGTCAATGTGCATTGATGTGGGTGATACCCATGAAGCATGCTGTGAGATGTTGATGTTCAGTGTCCTATATGGAGGTTCTTTGAAGCAAAAGGCAAGCTGAAGTTGCCAGGTACCCACTCTGACTTCAATTCTGAGAATTCTTGGCATCTAGTTGCTTCAGGGTAGGATGAGAGGATAGAAAGCTACATAATAATAAAGCACAATTTGCTGTTAATAAAGCTGTTAACAAGCAATAATCCCCCATAATAGGCAACCCACTGTTGCCCAGCAAGGACTGCACCTCATTGCTGGATTCATTTAAAAGATTCAGCAATTTTCCGACATTGCAACAGGCCTCAATGATTTCACACCATATTAGACTCTGTCTTATGAATTTGCAAGTTTAACATTTAAAAAGCTTGAAACAAGGGAGTGGGGTTTGAATTTTGAAGATTAAGATGCTGCAATCCAGTAGTTAACTTTGATCTGTAGTCTGGATCTCAGTACCAAAATATACAAAACTCTGCTTCAGACCAATTACTTTACATAAGAAAAGAGGATGTAGCAAAATCACCTACCAGGATTGTTGTCACAATCAGTGACCGATTTGTCAATGAGTCTGTTATGTTAGAAACTCTTCCCCTTGAAATCTCGGTGACATTTAAACCATTGACTGTGTCCCAGGTCCCAACCTGTGTGACAAGAGACCATAATTTTCATAAAATTATCAAACGCAGTCACAAAACATTACATTCAGAAGATGTAATACAGTGAAAAGCCGTTACAGTGTGGTTCAATATACCATGAAACTCCTTTATAGCACAAAGGTTTCAAGGCTTCCCAAAGAGATGTTTCTTTATTTAAATGTTCATTTATGAGGAGTAATAGAGAAAGTAGGAGACTTATTACTTATTAATGTCTAGCTATAACACAGTGTAAGGTTTTGGACTCCAACGGCATTACCAATTGTATTTTATCAAAAATACATTTTCTAAGGCTATCTTGGATGACCTATACTTGACATATTAACATGTTTAAAATAACACAGTAACATTCACTTAAATAGACTGACAGAGTTTTTTGAAGCAATCATAGATGTGGCTGGAGAGGTGCAATTTGTATTAAGCATTTGAGTTCTCAGAAGTAATTTACCAAACTTCTGGTTCAGTGAGTTGAGTCACAGCATAGATATTGATGACAGGGCTTTGGTTAAGATGTTCGGCTATTGTGCATGATCTCTCCTAAGGATATCTTATACTTCTGCATCAAAATGTATTGAGGTGTCCAACTCACGGTTGAGTGCTGATCACAGAAATTCCTGCAACAGAGATGCATGCTAACAGTGCTATGTACAGACCTCAAACAGTCTGGCCAGTTAATCACTAAATATTTTTCACCAGCTTAGTTCCCTGCACAATGGCTGACAAAGGCAATAGTCTTATCAGCTACAGGGCTGTTTATGATGTGTTATTAATTTAGCAAGAATTGGATAACTGATCTGATACATTCTCATTTGTTATCTTTGTGAGACTCTTTTTCTAATCAGAAGTGTATGTTTTTGAAGAGTTATCTTTCTGACTAAGACTAATGAAATTCATGGAGATGGATGATTGATCTTTTGTCAGTCATCTGTGGATATCCACTGACAGTGAATTAAAGTAAAGCGGTTTAAAAATCCACAAAGCAATCCCAGGAGCATCTCAGACTTGACAGTATCTTAAGAATTCTATATTCCTTTTCTCTTCCCTGCATTTGCTGACTTGTAAGTAAAATTAATTCTGTTGCTTCCAGGCCACAGTTAAAAACGCGGTCTGCAATCGTGGACATTCCATTACATAAAGGACATTGAAACCCAGAAACCCATTGACACAGAAAATGTTTCTACTTGTGTGGAAAAAGTAAACCAGAAACCAATAATATAAGATAATTAGTGCTAAATTTAACAGGGAATTCAGAAGCATCTACCCAGAAAGTGGTGAAAACAGGGTACTCAGTACCTTAGGAAGCAGATGAAGACAATAGGATTGGTATACTTAATGGATAAGACATGCAAATAAGGGAAGGAATTGAGGGTTATGTTGACAGAGTTGGAGAAATGATGAAACGTTGTGTCAGAGGAGCATAAACACTAGCTTGGTTTGTTTGAGTAGCCTGTTACTGTGTTCAATCTTCCGTGCAATTTTATCCAACAGATACAACAGAGATTTCTCAGAAAGATACCAGTTCTGAGGGGAAAATTAACTTATTGCCTTTGGAAAAGGGAAGGCCTGAAGAGGTCTCGATGCTGATGAAGGATTTTGATCAATTGGATATGTGTCATTCATTAAATTGGTGAGTCAATGATGAAAGATTATCAATTTCAAAATATCACTAAGACCAGAGAGCAATTGATATAGAATTGGTGAAGAATGGGACACTTGGCCATATGAACTGGCTGAGGCGATGCAATTCATTTTGACTTGCTCTAGGAACTGGATCTGATAAACACAATGGCAGAATGGCGTCATTCTATGCTATAAGTGTTTGTTTCTTTATTCCTGCTTTCTTTTCAGTTGTTGATAATCTCTCTCAAATTAGTTTAATGGATTTTGGGGAGTCCTTTATGATCTGTGAGAATTTGCTGGCAGCCTGCCAATTATTGTGGAGGAATCCCTCTACAGGAAGTTTTCGTAGAATCCCTACGGTGTGGAAGATGGCCATTCGGTCCATTGGGTTCACATCCACTCTTTGCCCTCCCAGACAATCACCCCATCCTTTTCCTATAACTCTGCGTTTTCCCTGGCTAATCCACATAGCCTACACATTCTTACATACTATGGGCAATTTAGCATGGCGAATCCACCTAACTTGTACATCTTTGGACTATGGGAGGAAACTGGAACACCCAGAGGAAACCCAAGCAGACCCGGGGAGAATGTGCAAACTCCACACAGACAGTCACCTGAGGGTGGAATTGAACCTGGATCACTGGCACTGTGAGGTAGCAGTGCTACCCAGTTGGTTTTGGTAAGAGAACGCTTGGATCACTCTCCTGATATCACACTTACAAATAATACAATTGTAATTTCTCAGATGCAATAACAGGAATCTTGCATTGAATTTGAATTAGTAATAAATAGAAAATTATATTTAAAGTTCATGTGGACAGATTTTCACCCTTGAGGTGGATCGCAGGAAATGTGAAAATTATTAGCTTGTGCTCCCACTTCATGAAAATATTGGTTCAGGTGGTGCAAACTTTATTGTCAGGGCAGGAAGTATGAATGTTCATACACATTTACGGATTTATTTTTATTAACCAGGAACGTATGCCACACAGAGTCCAGTTCATGTTGTGTCAGATATCTGGAAACTTATTAATGATTATTAATGTCCAGATTATGATATCTCAGACTTGCATATGCAGACTGGGTTATATGCCTTAGATTATGGCTATGTTAAGCTTACTGGCTAACTAGCAGATTGACCGAGTCCTTGCTTAACTGTTAATTGAATAAAGAAAGAATAAATGGGGATCCTTATACTAAGGCATTTTACATCATGTTGTCATCCGGTTGATTTTTTGGTGTAATCTCGTCTTACCTTTATGAGATTAGTGCAATAGTACAACATACAAATTAGCAAATATCTTTACACATTAAGAAAAGCTTTGGCAACACTCTTATTCGGTAGGCTCAGTTTATTTCATCTTTCTCATAGAACAGTCTGTTTTTCAGAGGAATTAGTTTGATGAACATTTGATGTGCTCCCTCTGTTTACTTCCATGGGTCTGACTGAATCACATCCCTCGTGCTGGGTAGCTCAATGAAGTTGGAGATATTTGGATTGTGGACGTGGGTTCTAAGCGGAGCCAGCAATAAAGTTAAGCTTGGGCTCTTCTTTATCCACAAACAGTGTGGTAATCCTTTCCATGCAGTAAGCCAAGCTTTCCTTTAGACACTGAGTTTCCCAAGAACTAGGAAATGCAAATTGGCCAGGGTTAAGTCCAAAAAGTTAAGCTATATCATGTGATTTAACTCACCACTTTTACTCTTAGAAACATACTCATGGCACAATCCTTTGTGCATATCAATTAAAAATAGAAGTGTGTGGGTTGAAGTGGTTTAAATATTTTCAAAATGTTAATATACCCAATCCAGCTAATATTTGTGATTGAAGTACCCCTCCTATTTTCAATCAGTACATGTCTTCCTTCTTCTGGCTACCAAAAACATGACATTTTACATTTGTCTGTGTTGAAATTAATTTGCCAATGAGATTCACATTTGACAAGGTTATTGATGTCACCTCTTTTCTCACAATGTCCATTCTTCCTTATTCTTAAGCAGATTTTGAACTACAAGTAAAATGAAGCATCTTATTGATCAAGGAAGAGATCATGTTTAGATCAGATAAATCTATGTGAAATTGGCCTACTATATTCCAAGGGGAAAGTGAGGACTGCAGATGCTGGAGACCAGAGTTGAAAAATGTGATGCTGGAAAAACACAGCAGACCAGGCAGCATCCGAGGAGCAGGAGAATCGACGTTTCGGGCATAAGCCCTTCTTCAGGAACTACTATATTCCAAATCAATGAATTCAGATCAAAAAGAGAATAAACTGATGATGTTTCCAGCAGTAATCAAATCTCATTTTGGAGAATTATGCATTCTATTTACTTAATGACAAGAAATATATAATTGCATCTTAGCAGGTGGAGGCAAGTAACAACAAAGATCCTGGAGTATTAGGAATATGATTATGAGGAAAAAATATCAGGCGACAGTTGAGCTTTTTACCTTTGAAATCAATTATCGCACTGTACTTTGACTGAAAATTTCAGGAATGTATGAAGAGGATTGACAGGAATTAATACAGACTAACAATCCATTATAATGGAAAGTTGACATTCCAGAGATCACAAACTGGGAGTAAAAAAGGATTTCAGGTGGAATTCTTCCACAAATAAAATTAGATTTGTGAATTGGACAATACAAGTTGATCCAAAGAACAAGACAATGCATTTCAATTGGAAGAAAATATTCAAGATATGATGCATGTAAGTGGCTGAGTTGGTTGCAATGTAAGAATGCAATAGATCAGTTGGTCTAATAAGAGCAAAGTGCTGCAAACATTGAAGAATTGAAATATAAACAGAAGGTACTGGAGAAATTCAGCAAGGCTGACAGCACCAGAAGAGAGAGAAACAGAGTTAATCTTTTGAGTCCACTATGACTCTTCTTCAAAACTCTGCATTTTCTGAAGAAAGGTCATACTGGACTCCAAATGTTAACTCTGTTTTCTCTCCCCACAAATGTTGACAGACCTACTTTGTTTCTCCTGTAGGTTCTGATTTGAGATGTTTTGGTGCTATTGTCCTATTGCTGTTGTTAAAACTCTTTTGTGCTTTTATTTGAAGAAATATTTATAGTTGATAAATCTAAGAATATAGAATCCCAGAATCCTGACATTAATGCCATTCTCAACGTTATATTGCATATCGTGCAGCTTAGCAAGTTTTACAGAAACATGGAGAAGCCAGTTCTATACACAAATTACCCAGCATATCTTGCTGCTGATCTCCAATGCCACAGAGAATTGTCCAATGTTCCTACTTGTTCCTGGGGATTTGTGAAAGTCATATCAAGTTGACCCTGACTAATGAGTAATGGCTATTTGGCTAAGATGTCAAAAGAGAAGCATGAGATGTGGAACCTTACCCAGCAATAAGCAAAGGGTCCTCTCAACTGGAGGCACATTGGAAAACAAAAATGTAATTTTAGAATAAAGCTCTACCACTAATTATTTCCAGTGTAATTCTGAGTAAAGTTGCATTGGAAATGTTCATGTGCCATTGGATATAACTCTGCCATATTCCTGACTCGAGCTGAGCTTAACAAGAAGAGATAAAAGTTGAAGTCATTTTTTACATTGGTGTTTGCAAAGTTTGCCCTTTCAGAGATCTGTGGGCTAGGACTCTCATTCAGCATTGTTTCCGACTCCTTAACTGGGACAGAATCATAAATTCATGAAATGTGGGACTGCAATTCTCTCAGGGGTGGAAGGGAACTAGATTTAGTAAAGTAATTGCTGATCTCCTGGATTCCAAACTGAAAGAGCTTCAGTAGAAGTGAAACTTCTTCTCCATGACAAAGACTAATGTTTTGTGTACACTATTTTCAGCTGTATCCTTGTATTAATGCATAACATCTGTTAATAAATAAACTTGTCCCGATCCTCATTTTTATGACTTGTTGTGTAAGAATAAACCATAGCCAACATTTCTTATGATTTTGAACACCACATAAATCGCAAATTGTTAAATAAGCCATTTAATCTCAAAATATTTTATATTCACTCATAGAATGTGAGCACTTCTGGCAATTGTCCAGATCCCTATTGCCTTTGAGGAGGTGTTAGGGAGCAATCTATTTGATCTGCCTTGGAGTGAAGGCATACCTACAGTGCTTTTAGAGAGGGATTACCAAGATTTTGAGGCAGTGCCAAGAAAGCAACAGAGGTGTATTTTTTTTTAAGTCAGAATGCTCGCCCCGCCTTCCAAGTGATAGAATGTCATGGGTTTGAAAGGTGCTGATGAAAAATCCTTGTAACTACACAACATAGGCAAACTGGACTTTTGGTGGCAGGAGTGAATGTTAATGTGGTGGATGGGGCGTCAAGCAGGCAGGCATATTTGAACTGGAGGGCATCAGATTTCTCAAGAGTTGTTGGAGCTCACTGGAACAAGTCATGAAAGCATTTCACCACGATCCCAACAAGTGCCTTTCAGATAGTGGACAGGCTTTGTAGATGGTGAGTTGTTCCAGAATACTAGCCTGCTCTTGTAGCCAAGATATTTCAATATCTTTTTCTATTAAGTTTGGAGAAAATGGTGACTTTTATTCCTGGAAGAGGATTTGAGATGTTAGTATCATTGAGTGCCAATGAGGGTGATTAGAACTATTTTTGTTTAATATGGTCATTGCCTATTGCGTGTATAATATAGATGCAACTTGGTACTTATCAGCTCAAATCTGAATTCTGTCCAGATCTTGCTGTGTGAGTTTCCTCTGTGTGAGTTTCCTCTGGGTGCTTCAGTTCCCTCCCACAGTCCAAAGATGTGCAGATTAAGTGAATTGGCCATGCTAAGTTATCCATAGTGTTCAGGGATGTGTAGGTTAGATGCATTAGTCAGGGGAAATGTAGAGTGGTAGGGGGATGGATTTGGGTGGGATACTTTTTGGAGGGTTGGTGTGGACTTGTGGGCCAAATGGCCTGTTTACATCCTGTCAGGATTCTATTTTTCTAGCTTTGTTTGAAACCACAAGCTTTCGGAGCCCCTGCTCCTTCCTCAAGCATAAGAAAGAAGCAGCACTCTGAAAGCTTGCAGTTTCAAATATACCTGTTGGACTATAACCTGGTGTCATGTAATTTTTGACTTTGTCCACCTTTTGAAATCAGATATGGCATTAAGTGGTCAAAGGCAAAACCAAAGTAACCATCCAAGAGGTCGATAACATCCCCATGCCTAGCTGAAGGCCTTGAGGAGGAAATTGTAGTTCAGAGAATTTGTGCATAAGAGCATTTTTTTTCTCAAAGTGAAAGGTGATGTCTGTGGGAGTGAGGAAAGGTGCAGAGATAGTAGAGATAAGCAAATGAACCAACTAACCTTGCCAATATTCAAAGCTTAAATGATGACAGACTTTGTTTGATGGCAAGTTTGGTAGGATGGCCAGGCGTGTATAGTGAGTTTGGTGAAGAATACAGAGAGATTTTGGGAGAAGGGAAAAGTGCAGGTCAGATGAAGATTGAAATCAGAAGGATCACAAGTCTTGCTGCATGTGGGAATGGACTGCTAAATTATCTAAAGTAAGGCGAATAAAACAGGCCACTGTTTCTCTGTAAAGGCTAGGTTAAGATCTTCCCTCCATCATAAGGCCAGAAGTAGGGATGTTTGCTGATGATTGCACGATGTCCATCACTATTTGTGACTTCTCTGATACCGAAGCAACCCATGTTCAAATGCAACAAGATCTGGATAATATCCAAGCTTGGGGTGACAATTGTCAAGTATTATTTGTGCCAGGTTATGACCGCCTCCAGTAAGAGAGACACTAACCACTGATGTTTGATGTTCCATGCATTATTATCACTAAAGATCACACTATCAACATCCTGGGCTTATCATTGACTGGAAAATCAACTGGACTCGCCATATAAATACAGTGGTAACAAATGCAGGTCAGAGGCTAGGAAGTTTGTAGTGAGTAACTCACATCCTGTCTCTCCAAAGCTTATCCATAATCTCCAAGGCACAAATCAGGATTCTGATGGAATACTCCCCAGTTTCCTGGATGAATATAACTCCAACAATACTCAAGAAACTTGACACCATCCCAGCTAAAGTAGCCCACTTGATGGCATTACATCTATTAGCATTCATTCTCTTCACCACTAAAGCTCAGTAGCAGCAGTGTGTATGATCTACAAGATCATCATTGAAATTCATCAAAAATCCTTAAACAATATCTTCCAAACCCACAACCATTTCCATCAAGAAGGACAAGAGCAGCAGTGGCAACATCACCTGCTAGAAAAGAGATGGGAGGAATAGGCACATATGCACAGTACATAATTTATAAAATGATTGATACATGCAAGTAATGGAAGGAATGTGCATGACACAAATATTATCACCTGATGTCAACTGCTCTTGCTTGGAAGGACTCAGTGGCTTAAAAATTAAAGCATTGGTCTTTTATAAACAAATGATATAACAGTTTATTTTCACAGTAGCACTGGTGAATTGCTGGCTACACATATTGTCCTTAGACCTGTTTTATATGGGTACTGGAAATTCAACATTAATATGCTACAAAAGTCATTTCTGGGCAATAATATTACTTGCATAGTTTCTAGAGCCTTTAAGGTTTGAATATTTGGATGTTTCGCTGCACAAACTCTTAGCTAATATATTATGGCTACACAACAAGTCTTAAATATAGGTTGTGGATGTAGATTTTAACTATGAATGTCATTAACGTGGCTGACCTTTGCTAATGTCTATGAGCACACAGTTTTGAGTAATGAGGTGCCCAAAATAATGCACTGTTCTGGTAAAATAATACAAATGATCACAAGGGTAAGGATCTGCAAAAAGCAAAGTCACACAGGAAATTATTTTGATTATTTATTGAACATATGTTCATTAATACAGTAACAATAGTCAAGACAGGCAGAGTATCTCCAGCTGAAAGTATATGATAATGATGCTTTAGGAATCACAGAGGAGACCACATTCACTGGTATGTTCAGTTAAATCAATTTTTTGTGAAAATCTTGTCAGAAGGTAGTAAGAAGGATAATTACTGAGGGAATCAAGCAGCTATGGAGAAGAAAAAATAGAAAGTATGGAAGATACTCAACTGGTGTGGATAGAGAAATTGAGCTAATATTTTGAATTGAATATGATCCATCTTCAGCACAGATGAAAACAGTGTGGTTGTGGAGAGAGGATGAGCAATGGTGAAGTTCTGAAGTAGTGTAGAGCGTAGGGGAAAGTAAATGTTAAAGATGCCATGGAACAAAACGCAAATGGAGTGGTCATTATTGTCAGAAAGAAACAAAGATTTTGGCCAGAGTAAGCGTGAATGGCACATTGAACAACACTGACCTCCTCCAGATCAGTGCTCCCTCTAAACTGTGTAGCTACATGTTCTGCTGTTCTGTGCATGGCGATTGGCATGCCAGTACGGATTGCAGCATTGATTTACGGTTCCAAGAGTTGCTGCTGCGCACATACCTCTGATGTTCATGTAGAAGAAAAAGGAATCATCTTCTAGAAGTAACTACATGTATAGCCAAGTTGTTCAAGTATAGATACGACACTGGCATCAACCCAACAATGTGAACAATTGAACATGTCGGGCCAGTGCACAATAAGCATGAAAAGTCCAAACTGGCCAATTATTACCCCATCAGTCTCCTCTCAAATCATCAGCAAAGTGATAGAAGTATTCATAAATAGTGTCACAAGATGGCATTTGCAAAGCAATAACTTACTGGAACTCAGTTTGGTTGAGTCAAGATCATTCAACTCCTGAGTTTATTATAACCTAGGTCTAATCCTGGACAAAAGAACTAAACTCCAGAGGTGCGCAGGAAGCGACTGCACTTGATATCAAGGCTGCGTTTGACAGGGAGTGGCATAAAGGAATCCAATCAAGAGTAGAGTCAATGGGAATCGGGGAACATTCTCCACTGGTTGGAGTCAGGACAAGCACAAAAAAAGCTGTTTGTGGATGTTATAGGTCAGTCATCTCAGCTCCAGAACATCACTGTAGGAATAATATCATAAAATTCTGGAAAATCTCAGCAATTCCAGCAGAATCTGTGGAGAGAAATCCGATTTAATGTTTCAGGGTCAATGAACCTTCTTCAGAACTTAGGACCTCCTCAGGATAGGTCAAACCATCTTTAGATGCTTCATTATGACCTTCAATCTATCATATGGTCAGGAGAAGGAACTTTTGCTGATAATTAAATAATATTCAGCACCACATGCAAATCCTTACATACTGCAACAACCTATGTCCATGTGCAACCAAACTTGGGCAGCATTTAAGGTTCAAATTATTTAAATTGCAAATCATTTTCATGTGACAGAAGTGCCAGGCAATGACTATTTCCAACAAGAGGAATCTATCACCTCTTGACATTCAATGACATTGTTATCGCTATATTCCCTTATATCAACATCCTGAAGGTTACTATTGATCAGAATCCGAACTGAAAATGCTATATAAATACAAACATTCAGAATTCTGCTGTGTGTGATTCACTTCTTGCTTCCCAAATATCTGTCCACTGTCCAAGAGTACTAGTCAAGAGTGTGATAGACTGTGCAGACTTTAGACTTACCCTGAGAGTGGCAGGAAGTCATCCTCATCTGTAAGGGACAATCAATGATGGTGGAACACTCTCCATTTGGCTAGATGGATGGAGTTCCAATGATACTCAAGAAAATGACCACCATCAGGACCAAGTTGTACGCTTCCTTGGCACCCTACCCCACCACCTTCCACAATTCAGTCCCTTCACCACAAACACATACAGCAGTAGTGGGTACTATCTGCAAGATGCACTACAGCAAGGACATGGCAGCAAATACATGGGAAACCACAATCTACATGTTCCCCTCCAAGTTACAGACAATCTTAACTTCGAACTATATCTCACTGTCACTGGTTCAAACTCCCTTCCAGTCTGAACTGTGGAAGTACCTGAATCAAATCGACTGCAAGGGAATCCAGGCAATAAGGGATGGGCAGTGAATGCTGGCCTAGCCAGCAATACTCATCTCCCATCGATGCATTTAAAACACAATACAATGTCAATGAAACTCAAGTTTCAAACTGGTACATGGCAAGTAAAAAACATCAAAGTGGTGATAGATGTTTTAGACTAAACTTGTTGAAATTGAGACCAGACAGCTGCAATGTCGGAATTGGAAGTTAAGTTTCTATTATGAGCTTTTGTTGAAGTTTAGAGAGAGTCTGTCGCAGATTAAGGACAGAAATGTGAGAGTGAAAGCAAGGTGTCAAATTAAATTGGCAAGTGACCGAAAACTGAATGGAGGCGTTCTGTAAAATGGCCATTCAATGTCTGTTTGGCCTCCTCAGTGTAATGGAGAGCACATTCTGAGCCATGAATACAATATTGAATAATAAATTGAAAGAAGTACATGGAACTCACTGTTTCAGCTGGAAGAGCATAGGATTCTAAGAGAAAATGGAAAAGGAAAGCTATTGCATATTCTGCAATTGTATTGGGAGGTGCCATGGGAAAGAGTATGGGATGATTGATTTTTTTTCATTCGTGGGGTGTGGCTGTCGCTGGCTTGATCAGCATTTATTGCCCGCCCCCAGGTGCCCTTGAGAAGCTGGTGTTCAGCTGCCTTCTTGATCTGTTGCAGTCCACTTGCTGTGGGTTGACCCACAATTCCCTGAGAGAGAGAATTCCAGGATTTTGACCTAGCAACAGTGAAGGAATGGTGATATATTTCCAAGTCAAAATGGTGAGTAACTTAGAGGAGAGCTTGTGGGCGATACTGCTCCCATGTATCTGCTGCCCTTGTTATTCTAGATGGAAGTGGTTGTGGGTTGGGATGATGCTGTCTAAGGGTCTTTGGTGAATTTGTAGATACAACATACTGCTGCTACTGGGTGCTGCCTCGTAGATGACAGATAGACTTTGTGGAATTAGAAGGTGAATTGTTCTTCGCTGTATTCCTGTCTTGTAACCATTCTGTTTATGTGGTGAGTCCAGTTGAGTTTCAGGTCAATGCTAACCCCAAGTATGTTAATAGTGGGGGATTCAGTGATGGTAACACCATTGAATGTCATGGAGAGATGGTTAAGTTGTCTAATATTGAAGATGGTAATGGCCTGACATTTGTTTGGTACAAAAAGTTATTTGCCACTTGTCAGCCCAAGCCTGTATTTTATCCAGATCTTGCTACGTTTGAACATGAATTGCTTCAGGATCTGAGAATTCACAAATAGTGCTGAACATTGTACAGCTTTTGGTTGCAGAGAATAATGGAAACCAAGGTCAAGGAGGTGACAAATCTTCAGGGAGAACCAGTTACAACCAGTCTGAGGATTGCGTCTTATAAAAGTGTCAATCAGGCGTTCTGGCATTCTGACTGCCTGAGTGGGTGCTCTTTACATCTGCTGGCATGGCAACAGAAAAGGATAATAGCATGGCTCCATTGGATGATTTGAACTCAACACATGACCCTATTGATCAAAGGCCATTTAACATTCTGGAAGATCTAGTGAAAGAAGGGATTAAAAACACACACCCTTGGAAGTCAGACCGTCATTGAAGGAGCAATAAAGACTGAGGGAAGACTCTCAGCAAGACTTGTGGAGGAGCTACCCAAGACAACCCAGGAAGAGATCTTCCCTGACCTGCAAAATCCATCTTCGTGGAAAAGAGCCAGCCCTACATCTGAGAGGAAGGAGATTCCAATGGCCCAGCTCAAATACGTAAATCATTGTAATACTCTTTCTCAGACAAACAAAGCCAGATAGAGTTGATATTGAGGGAATTTAGGAAATGCTAATATGGTGTTCTTACTAAAATCAAGTTGCACAGGAAACTGAATTCTGTATCTCTTTGTCCATCTCACCAACTTGGGGAAAATGAATTTTAAAAGATAAACTGTTCAAACAGTCGAAAGGCAACAGTTTTTATTTTAGAGCTTTAGCATCCACAGCACTTTGCTTTCGTTTCAATGCTGTCAATCAGAATTGTAAAAGGTTATTGAGTTCTCATTTATCAGCAAAGAACTCAGTAGAATATCCATGTAAATGTTGTGTACGCTGAATCATAAGACAACCGTACAATATGGGTGTAAAGCAAAGAATGTCACTTGGAAGAGAAATTGCTTTCGTGTTTCTGAGTCAAACAGTAACAGAACGTTACAGCTCAGAAACAAGCTTTGACTGTTTGTTTCCACACACCAGCAATCTAGTCGAGTTCCACTTTCCTGCTCACATGCTGTAGCTGTAGCCTTTAATATTTCTCTTTTACAAACAATTACCCAATTCACTTTTAAAAGAATTTATGGACTCTGCCGAACAACAGCTTAGTGGCTGAGAATTTCACATTCTAACTGTTTTAGCTAATTCTTTCCGTGATTATTTTGAATTTGTTCCTTCTTGTTACTATGTCAGCCAGTGATGGAAGAAATCTATTATTTCAAGATCTTAGCCAATGGAAAGGAAAGTTGCTTGGCACCAGGAATGTGAGCTTAATTGAAGAAGATTTAAGTGGCATTCAACTAATAGCTTGCACTGGCCTTGAGGGATATTGCAATTTAACTGAGACTGCACATGAGCTTGTTGCACCATAACTAAATTCCTCAGTGAGCTTTTCAATGCAAGCAATAGTTGGGTGGAATCCAAGCTGTTAGCAAGCTAATTCGATAGTTCCTAAATGTGGTTGCAAAGATTGTGATGCTTGGTTATCCTGTGCCCATCAAGTCAATAACGTACAAGCATTGGGTGAACTTGATTTTGCCTGCTCATTTGGATGATTCTAGTATGGAGTCCAGTACTGAATGTGCTATTGAATGACTGCAGGTCTTAGCCTCCAGTCCCCATGTCCATACATGCTGTGCCCCTACACCACATAATGTCAAGTTTCAAAACTTAAAGGCAAGGTTTGTTCTGTTTCACTGCTCTGCAGGAAGGAATAACGGTGGTGCATTAGGAAAGCCACCATGTTGTGCTGCCATCATTGGTTCAGAGAGAGAGACACACAGAGAGAGAGAGAGAGAGATAGATAGAGAAAGACAGAGAGAGAAAGAGAGGGAGAATTCTTGTCCCTCAGTTGACAAGTCCATATAGGTTTTGAGAAAAGACTAGGAGAAGATCAAGGTTATGTGAGGATTTTAGGGCCCTGGAGCAAGCATGTGATAATGTCACAGAGCTGCTGTCCATGTTGGCAGAGTTAATTAGATAGTAAGAGAAAAAAACACATGCAGGGAAACATATGGAATAATAAAAACAGAAGTTGCTGGAAAAGCTCAGCGGGTCTGGCATCATCTGTGAGGAATAATGAGAGTGAAGGTTTCAGATCAGGTTACCCTTCCTCTGAAGGATCTCTTTGTTTCTGATTTACAGTATCCACAGTTCTTTTGGTTTTCATTAAGCACAGGAAGTAAACCAACTAGGATTTGACAATACAAGTTATGGAATATTCTTTCAATAGTGTCGCAATAAGATAAGAGCCTGGCGTACATCTGATTATCATATCTTGTGTATTTAGTCCTAATTTATAATAACAATTTGTCATGATTTTTGATAAAGTTCTAGAAAGTAGCCTAAGCCTGAAGGCTTTTCTCTCAGCCAGTCTGTCTTGAACTCAAACTCTTGGACGTGGTCATGAAACTACAAGACAAAATTGCCTATGTCATTAGTTTGATGTTGAGGTCAAAGTGAAATAATAAATACATCCTTGAAGTAATTTTCTAACAAATACATCACCAGTCTCACAATCTGTCCCCTTTACCTAACTTTACAACTTGCCTCCTAACATAACAGACAAATATGAGTCAAGCCTCTCATACTTGACCTCATCCGAGAAACACTAATTATGATCTGCACATAATGTGTCACTGGGTAGGAATGGGTTATAATCAGGTCAGGGGAAAGATGACCACACGTGCCAATGTCTCACAGGGGAGGTTGCCAATGGTTTTTGATGCAAAGATTCACATGAGGACATTGAAGGATGTACACCAGAGATTGCTGATGGCTATGTACATAGGAATGTTTGTTATACTGGCAAATCTTGAGAAAGTATTTCATTACCTGGCACATCAGTCTATTTTACTTTTGTTACTTCAACTACTTTTGAAAGTACCAATCATTGGTAGAAGCTAACCAACAGCCAGAAGAAATCAATCCATCAACAAACCTGTAAGTTCTTGATGGCACCTTTAAGTTGTGATGATTGGGGAGTTGTTTCTGCTACTGAATACCTTAATCGACAGTTTTATCTGGAGGTCTGGACTTTGATTGTGTCAATCATTGCATGCTAGTTGACAACATAACCTGTCTGAAGTTTATTCCACATGCTAATCCTTTACCAATATGGTGTCTTGTGGGCTCTATTGCCCCTATCTGTGAACCTGAAGGCCCAAGTTCACGTTCCACCTTCTCTAAAAATGTGTCATTACGTCTTTGCAGAGGTTGATCATAAATATCTGGGATGTCTTGTGCAATTTATACCAGAGGTTTATGCACATATTTCAGCTGACATTTCAGAGCCCTACAAGTTAATTTCTCTCCCAAGTCCACAGCCCACAGCTATCATTTTGCAGTGAAATATATATCTTTAAGTATTTCATAGAATGCAAAGGAAGGCAGCGTTGGGGAAATATTTAAAGTAAGAATTGAGACATAACAGACAATTAAGAGAGAACTTTGGAAACTGCCATAGTTCTTGCTGGAAAAAAAACGTGAAAATATCTAATTCTTTCAAACCGTTTTGAAGAGTTTTATTAATATTTTCTTTAACAATAAGCTGTGTCTGTTGGCTTTTAGGAATGCAATTGTTTTTAAATGTCAGAACTGTAGGTCACTATAACCTGAAATTAAAGACTGTTCCAGAATAGAAGATCCTGAATTGAAGTCACAACAAACCATTTCAAAAAAGAGCAAAACTTAATTCTGTGAAACAGTTCAAATGCACAGAATATGATCATAAAATACAATTTAGAGATGCAAAACCAATTAAGCTATTAGAGCTGAGTACACGATAGTGAGTTTTTGTTGATATCAGAGAGGTTTCAGATCATGTTTAACATTGGCTCCTGAAATAAGGAACTTGGAATACACTGAGAATAGAGTTGTATGCAGACGGTAGAAAAACTATTGCAAGTGTCTCCATTTGGTTTGCTACTCTTGACTGAATGCAGGGTTCCTCAAAATGAACTAATTAATTGACAGAATTCTAACTGATCCTCACTGATAGTTCAGTAATGAGTAGTCAGTGCAGACTGGAACGGATGAAATGGGTCTGATCATAATAACCCTGAGGCAGTACTTGCAGATTATTACATAATATTGTTTTATCCATTCATTAGAACTATCATTTGGGTTTGGCAAATGGTTTTTACAATGTGCCTTTCCTGCTGCTAAAACTTCCTGTTTATCTCGGCGAAGAATTGGCACTTATTTTCTCGAGCGTGTGGGGTTTAACTACCATTCGTCTCCTGATTTCTGATTGTTGAATCCAAGTTGCTTTCCTTTGAAAATTCTTTACTTACAGTGTTGTAAATGCACGCATTCTCTTGGATTCTGGTGAAGCTTCTGCTCACTTCCAGATCTCTCTAAATAGTCACTGACATTATCATCGCATCATTTGATATAACCATCATCATATACATTCTATTGATGCCTCAATATCCCACAAGTAACCCCAAGTTTTTATCCCCCTTGTGAACACTTTCCTTCCTACCCCTACATACAATGTCCTGGACATCAGTATTTGGCTTTGTGGTGCTTCAATCAACCTCCTTGATCTACTTTGGTCTCAGTTTGAAATGTTTGATGCTCTGCACTTTTCTGTTCTTTGGTCTGAATGTTTTTTTCCCAGGTGGATTGTATAGCTCTCTTCTTCCTCTTCTGAAAGATAGTTCCACATTTCTATTTGTCTGTTATTCAATTATATCAATGCATTGTGATTTCCTCTTGATATTACTCCATCTTTTTCAATCTATATGGTCTCAGTTGTGGTGTCTTAGCTATGAATGTTTCTTTTCCCTGGTGATCACTTATCCATACTCTCTCCCTGGGCTTTAGTTTTAGGACATCTTGTTTATTTTCTTTCATTTACTAAACTTTCAAGCCAAAGTTTTTGTCTGTTCTCCGTGCATTTTCACTCTGTTACATCCATACTCAGTGGCTTTAAATTGCAGCCTTTGAGCCAGAAATGGAAATTGTGCTTCCAATCTCCTCTCCCTCAGTACCATTCTGCAATGGTGATGTTCTGTAACTTAATAATGCAAGGCATACATCTTCATTCATTTTCAATAATGTCTTGATTGTACAAACACCTTATTCAGCTTTTCCATTCACTTGAGGATAGTATGGTGAACTTGTGAATAAAATCGTATTCACATGCAAATGTTTTGAACTGATCAATTGCAAACTGCAGAACGCTGTCTGAAATAACAATGTCCAAGTGCTGTGTGCTGGGAAGACTTCTTCAGTGATTCTACCACTGCTTCAACTGTGATTTTGTGTCAATGGTTTACCTCAATCCATCTGGAATACTAATTAGGTTAGGTTAGATTCACTACAGTGTGGAAACAGGCCATTTGGTCCAACAAGTCCACACTGACCCATTCCCCTACATTTACCCCTAACTAATATACCTAATATTACAGGCAATTTAGCATGGCCAATTCACCTAACCGACACATCTTTGGGCTGTGGGAGGAAATTGGCGCACCCGGAGGAAACTCACGCAGGCATGGGGAGAATGTGCAAACTCCACACAGACAGCCACCCAAGGATGGAATCAAAACTGGGTCCCTGGCGCTGTGAGGCAGCAGTACGAAAAACTGAGCCACCATGCAATCCATAATCTCTGAGAATAGTGAAGGCCGTGCCTTTGAACATGAATAAATTTATTCCCAAGTGTTTCAAAGCCTTGATGGGAAAAAAATGCTGATAGTAAAAGTAATGAAATCTCTCAGGTGTTCGTTACACATGAAATGTGATTCGTGATCATTTCTTGCATTGAGTTTGAAGCCCCTGACCAGCCAGTGAATGTTGCACTCTCACAAGACACTTGGCATTGGCCAATGTCCTTGATGAATTCTCTTATGCGTTCCAACTCTAACTGCCCTTGTTATTACGAATCCCTCATTCAAGACTATCACGACATGAGTGCAGGATGCCTATACTGCTTGAAACATTGCTTATGTTATGGATTTATTCAGTGCATTGACTGATCAACCTTGCAGACAGTATTTCTTTCTTCAAATACATTCTGCATCATGTTTGTGAGGTTCATTTGAGGTGCTAAATGGTTTGAAATTTCAAAAGCGTTGGCTTCAGCCTCTTTTATGAAGTTAATGTTTGCTTTCCCTGTTGCACCTACTGGTATTCTTGACTGCTGTGTCTAATGGACTGAATCAGCTCACTCGCTTGCTCAGTTTTTTGCATGGCGCTTCACTTTCACTTGAACAAACACCCTGCTTTGCTTTCAAAGTTCTGCTTGCCTTGCGACTCATATTACATTTTCAAACATTGAATCTTCTCTCACTTATAAAAGATCTGATACGCCTCATCTGAAGCTCTTATCACAAATGGTTTGGTTTTTAGGTCCTCACATGTGCAGTTTTCTGCTAGCCTGGAAATGTCGTTTACGAACAAATTTGCGCTTTCATTAATCCTCAGTCTTCTTCGATTAAATTTTGCGCATTTGCCTATGAAATTTCTCCTCACATTGAAGCATACATTGAAAACCTTCAATGCTTCTTCATATGTCCTGTCTACAACTACATCATTCAAAATGGTTGCATGGTTGTGCTGACCTTGCCTGAGCCTGAAGCCAGTCCATAATCTATCATCGTTTTCTTCCAAATCTCCCATTCCTGGATCTGTGTGATTTGTGAGTCACTTGTAATGGCTTTGCCAGTGGCCAATAGGTGCCCTGGAACTGCACCTTATTCTATGATTCAGCTTATCCCAATACATAGATTAGAGTGGTGCAGGAAAAGCACAGCAGGTCAGGCAGCATCCGAGGAGCAGGAAAATCGATGTTTCAGGCAAAAACCCTGATGAAATGCTTTTGCCCGAAATGTCGATTTTCCTGCTCCTCGGATGCTGCCTGATCTGCTGTGCTTTTCCAGCACCACTCTAATCTTGACTCTAATTTCGAGCATCTGCAGTACCCACTTCTGCTTAACCAAATGCATGCTGCTTCAACATGGCTCCCCCTCCTTTTTTGCCTCTGAGTCTATTTTCCAGTTTTCTGCTGTGTTCGCGATATCCCCCTTTCCTGATGAATTTGAAAAATTGTCTATTTTCTTTCTTGACTATGAGGTTCACTTTGAAAGTTACATTCAATGCTTGCTTTGCAATTTTTGTGCTTTTTCCACTGTCACCATGTTTGATCATTGCATCTAATTACCTATGCATCTCCAAAATATTGTTTCTTGAGTCCAGGGAGCTTTCTGTAAAATTATTTACTTCAAGCATGCTAAATACACACATTGTTTTAGACTCTGGTGTACCTTATGCTTCCTTGTAGATCTCTCTATTTAATCAGGAGACACTAACATCAGTATTACGTCTTTCCACATCGCCATCGTTATACATTCTACTGATGCCACATTTCTCAACAGCTCTGATATGCACTGTTGCATGTGTGTGTGACTGTGGCTGGAGAGAAGGAGATTTGGTCAGGTGAGTAATGAAAATGCGACTGCCAGGAAGAAGGAGAAGAGAAAATCTAAAGCCAGATGAAAGATTGTGATGGTAAAGGACTTAAGCTGCAGAAGAAAGGGTGACTGATAGCAGAGAAGGGTGATCAGTCAGGAATGCGGCAATGCCAAATCAAGTAAGAAAGGCTACAGTAAGAAGAGGTGAGTAGTTTTGTTTTGAAGCTCATTAAAAAGTGATTTCTGAAGTTGATCTGGATTCATATTTCCCACTCTGGAGTGGAAAAACTTTTTAACTTCTGACTGAAATTCAGTTCACTTGTATTTCACTCATGAAGTTTCATTCAATCCAGTAATGTTCAGTGTGGCATTAAATAAATGTCACTTAGAACGCAACCACCGTTGGCAACCTGGAGCTTATGTACTAGCTGGCTGTACCAGCCATGGACTGCATAATGCTGAGGGTGGAGTAACATAAAAAATGTTACACAACCAAAGGATTAAACTCAATATGGATTGTTTCATTTCTTTTAAATTTGGTCTTTATCTTTGGATCAACAAATTTCAGGAACCATATATTGCAATTACTTTTATCCAATAGTCAATAATGCTAATGACCTTTGAAGTCAACCAAATCACATTTAAAACAACAAGATGAATGTGTACAGTCACACTATAATAAGCATTACTCCTTAATTAGCGAGACAAGATTTATTAGTTGAATGTTTCTCAGTTCTCGTGCTAAACGCATTCATCATGTGTTCAGGTTAATTCTGGTTTTGTGTAGCCCTCCCAGTGATTGATCTGCTCTGCTTTACCATTAAGAATAATAGTCTAATATCTTTCTCTGGTTTCTATAAATAAATTACACCACAAAGGTAGAGATAAGGATGATGTTAAAATGAATTTTTACATTCTTTCTTTGCATGTTCCAGATCAACACTCATAATTTAGACTATCATTTTCTTATGGAGTTCCGAAAGATACCATTGGGTTCTAATATCATTCAATTTTTAATCAAAGCATCCACACAGTTTTTCCCTACTTTAACCCTCTCAAACAGCACCTTTAATGCAACAGACATTCCATAACTCTTAATGTTCTCTTTGCTTTCTCTGAATGCCTTCATCTCCTTCCAATCCCATGGATTGTGGTTACCATCCTTTTTTTATTATTCCCAAGGAAAGCTACACTGCGGGATATCTTAGCTAAGCCCAGTCATGACCTCTGATGAATTCCACATGTATGAACTACGAGTGAGGTTCATGAGAATGTGATCAGAAGCCATTGGTGATTTTCAAACCATCAGGGCAAAATGTAGTGTCGGAATGATAACATTTAACTTAATAAAGGTTTGGATTCAAACTTGGGACTATTTTGTTCTGTAAATCATACACTTTTGACTTGGTTTTGTTTTTATTCACGTTATGTAGCCTCACAAAATATCACAAAAAATTATGACTTCTTAAAGTGACAATAGGTGACACTACCGGATAAATTTGTAGGACTAAATGGCCCTTTTCTGTGCTCTAAATACAATATATTATCATGGAACATTGAGGCATACGATGCCGATCTTACACACAATCTCATTGCCCCATACAGTTAATTGCAGCACAGTCTCCATTACTCCCTGTGATAGCTGATCTTTACAGAGCTATGATAGCTAAGTTTCACAGAAAAATCAATACTTAATCTGATAAGAGTCCGGCACAGATTTAGCTAGCCTGATTGCTGTAACTCATGCATGGAATCACATTCACATATAATTCTGATGCTCACACACAAACACACACACACACTACTTTCCATTTGGTGTTTACACACAATTTCTCAAACTGTGCCTCATGTGTACACTGGCATTCCTGGACCTCTACTGTAATCAAAAATATCATAGAAGGACAACACAAGAAATCACAGCAGGTTACTTGCTTTTTGCTAATTGGAAGTGAGATGAATTTCTAACCTTTTTTTATATAATAAATGTTTCACTGGAAGGAAGTGGAGAGGGGCTGAAAGTGGAAAAATGGAGGAAAGCAGGAAAGAAATAGATATAGAATCCAAGTCAGGACCTGAGATGGAATTTGATGAACAAAACCAGAAATTGCTAGAAAAGCTCAGCAGGTCTGGCAGCAGCTGTGAAGAGAAATCAGAGTTGCTGCTTTGGGTCTGGTGACCCTTCCTCAGAACGGGTCACCAGACCTGAAATGTTAACTCTGATTTCTCTTCACAAATGCTGCTAGGCCTGCTGAGTTTTTCCAGCAATTTCTGGTTTTGTTTCTGATTGACAGCATCTGCAGTTCTTTTGGATTTTGTATTAATTTGAGGAACTGGTTTAGAAACGGAGATAGTTTAGGCAGGGAATTCCACAGTTTGGGCTGAGGTAGCTAAAGGATTAGTCACTAATGGAAAGTGAAGAGAAGGGGGATACATAGAAGGCCAGCAGTGAATTCCCATTAGATGTGAAAATATTCATTTTGATGACTTGGATTACAAATGAACAATCATGATGTGCAATAGGTGCAGCATGATTATTGTCAATAGATATATTTAATTGAATAGTTGCTGGTTGTTAACACTGGAGTCTGTTGTTTATAAAAGTAATTCACTTACTAAACAGCACATTGAATGAAGGCTATCTCTGTAAATATGTGTGTGTGAGAGGCATAGCTATGTAATAGAATATGACTAACTTGGAACTATAAGGAGCATAGTTAAGGAGCACATATTTGTGTGTACTATTATATGAAATATTATGCTTTATTTTGAAATATATCAACTGAAATAATTACAACATCACGCTTTCAAAGAGAGTAAACATACAGACCTTTTCCAGGCCTTCTTCCTTAAGACTGATAACATCCAAATCGAAATCAGTCCGCAGTCCAGTGCTTTTGTTAAATACGATTCGGCCTGTTAATCCTTCCCATTGAGCCTCAACAGAAAAATATACGGTGGTAATTATACAGCAGTATAAATCATTATTCTCCATAACAGTAAATTTTAATTACACTCCCACAAGGAAATGATCCTAATTATATTTCCTTGTGGAATATGATTAATTAATCATTGCTATTCTTTATCCAGTACATACAACTCGCTCCATGAATCCCATTTGGCTCCATGCATTGATTTATAGGCACAGCTATTGTGCCAGCCATGTATCTTATTTCAGACTTTAATAAGATTATGTATATTGAGGACCTACACCATTGCTCAGATGTCATTTGGAAAATAAAAGATGTTGCTTTCATCTCACCAGTTTTCATTGTAAGCTTCTTATCTCACAGCCTTTGTAAGTATATGTGTATCTGTCATGAGTGGAGTGAGGAGAACACTAGCTGGAAATTATTAGAACTTCTTATTAACACTCTCATTAACCTTCTTAACCTACAGATACAGTGAGTTTGCCAACCAGTGATGAAATATCAACTTAGGTTCATTCTGGACTCTATCTGTAAGTGCACCTGCAAATTTGTGACAGCAGCAATACAGGGATGATGAATGAGTGTGCAGGGACACCTCCCTGAGATTACTGGCAGGGGCTTGCAGAACATCTAATTCTCAATTTATACGATAGAGCTGCAGAAATAACATTGATATTCTGAATTAGGACTGTTTATAATGCAGTCTGCTAACACTGGAGTGAGGGAACACACGGATAAAGGTACGTTGCAGTTATGAGCTTGCAATTAATATTGTGGGCTTTTCTTGACGTCTGTGTGGGACAATCGTGTAGAAATCATATTGTGGGGCCTCTTTAAGCCAGCTGAGAACTTAACCCACCCATGGCTGGGACAAACTGATCATTTATGTGAGGTGCTAAAGTTGTATTTGTTTCACCAGGTCCCCTCAGAACCCGAGCTGCTGAGATGAGCTTTTTACACCCTGTAGAAGCAAGGTAAAAAGTGCATGTATAAAGCAATGTAATGCTCAAATGAATAAGGGTACTGCATATCCTTGAGCACAAAATATTTGGAATACCAGTGTTACAGCCCACAGATTTTATCATTCTCTCATTGATACAGAAGACACATAAACATTCTTTCTTTTATAGATTCCAAAAGTCAATCTTAAAGAGCAGACCCTTTATAAACATCATTGATGAATCTAACATCATTAATTTTAGGAGTGTTGGTTAACATAAAATATCTCTACTTTATTTAACATTTTTGAAATGTTGCTGCAGACAATTGAGACAACCTGGCTAGAAATTCAATGATGTAGCTCATGAAATGCACAACAAAGAGCCATATTGCAGTATTTTGCATAGGGTTTCCACTTTTCATAAAATTTGAAAGGATTTTGAAAACAGACTGAAATCCTGGTTAAAAAAAAGAATCTCTACACTGTAAAAGGTTCAGGTTCTTCTTTGAGACAGTATGCCCAGTGGCAGCCCATTATTTGTCTTTTAGCAATAGCAGCTTGTGGATGTTACTTAGTGTTGTAATGTGACATGGAACACAAATAGTTTAAAATAGCTAACACAGATGGACAGTTTGTTTGAAAATCAATTGAGAAGAGAAATGAAATTGAATGCATTCTTGATTTCAGCAAGTTTTCTTGTGGCTTTTATTTTGATTTGGCCTGTTCTTAGGCAAATCCAACATTTATGGAATATGATGTTTACACCTTTGTAATTAATAATTGGAAGGATTCTTCTTGACCGGACGTTATAATATAAGCCTTATTGCATGAATAAAGTGATGTGGATTTACAGAGGAGTTGCTGCTGAGAAGGCAGAAAAATCACGACTAATGTTAAGTTATTCATAAAGAGTTAACTTCTTTTGGATTAAAACATTTGATTTTCCACATTTATCAAGGTGCGCTGTGGAGTTCACATTTAATTCTGGTATCAGCATTGAGCATTCCCTAAACTGGAGACATGTTGGTTAGAGCATTCTGGCATTAGGGGAGGCAATGGCCTAATGGTATTATCACTAGACTGTTAATCCCGAGTGCAAGAAAATGTTCTGGGGCCACAGATTTGAATCCTGCCATGGCAGATGGTGGGCTTTGAATTCAATAAAAAGAAAATCCAGATTGAATTAAGAGTCTAATGATGACCATGAAACAAATGTCAGAAAAAAACCATCTGGTCCCTTTTCGGGAAGGAAACTGCCATCCTTACCTGGTCTAGCCTACATTTGACTGTAGACCCACAACAATGTGGTTGACTCTTAACTGCCTTCTGGACAATTAGGGATGGGCAATAAATGCTGCCTAGCCAGCAATGCCATCATCCCAAGAACAAAAGAAACTTCATTACATCACCAATTTTCTTCACAGCTTCTCCAACTACACTGGTACCATCCCTCACCTCTTTCTCCGCTATATCGTGGAGCTCGAGCACTTCATCAACTTTGCCACACCTTCCACCCCATCCTCAAATTCACTTGGACCATTTCTGATGCCTCCCTCCCCTTGCTGTACCTGTCGGTCTCCATCTGTGGAAACCAACTGATATCCATTTCAAACCACTGACTCCTACAACTACCTCAACTGTACCTTCTCTCACCCACCCTGCTGCAAAAATGCTATCCCATGCTCTCAATTCCTTCACCTCCACCACAAGCACTCCTAAGACGAGGTGTTCTACTCTAGGGCATCCCGGTTATCCTCCTATTTTAGGGATCATAGTTTCCCCTCCACGTAGTTAAGGATGCCCTCAACCACATCGCCTCCATTTCCCACACCTCTGTCATCAAATCCCTTCCTCCCAGAAACAATAAGGGTACAGTCCCTTTAGTCCTCATGTACCACCCACCAATCTTCAAATCCAACGAATCATCCTCTGACATGTTGGCCTCTTACAATCAGACCTAACCACCAAAAAGATATTTCCGTCCTCACCTCTGTCTGCTTTCCACAGAGACTATTCATTCTGCGATTCAGTTGTCAACTCTACACTCCCCACCAACATTTCCACCTGGTACCTTCCTCTGCAACTGCAAGAAGTACAACACCAGCCCCTACAGCCAACCCACCACCGCCCTCCCACCCCACCTCCACCCAAAGCCCCAAACAATCATTCCAGATCTGACAGAAATTCACCTGCACACCATCCAACCTGATCTATTGAATGCGTTGCTCCTGATGTGGTCTCTTCTATATCGTGGAGACCAAGCGCAGACTCAGGGATCGGTTCACAGAGCATTTGCGCTTTGAACATATCAATCCACCAGACCTTCTGGTTGCCATCCATTTTGTTTCCCGCTCCCACCCACCCACCCCACCCCCACCTGACCTACCCTTCCCTCAGCCCCATTCACCTCCCATTATTTACTTCTGGGCTCCCCTCCTCCTCCCGTGTCCTGATGAAGGGTTTCGGCTCAAAATATTGACTTTCCTGCTCCTCAGATGCTGCCTGACCAACTGTGCTTTTCCAACTTCACATTTATTGACACTGACTTCCAGCATCTGCACTCCTTATTGTCACCAAGTTTCCAAGTAGCATATCTGGTTTAAT
The DNA here is from genome assembly GCF_004010195.1 of Chiloscyllium plagiosum. Lineage (NCBI taxonomy): Eukaryota > Metazoa > Chordata > Chondrichthyes > Orectolobiformes > Hemiscylliidae > Chiloscyllium > Chiloscyllium plagiosum. The sequence goes on along the minus strand of NC_057736.1, from coordinate 37,324,324 downwards.
ATTTCATATATCCCAGAATTTTTCACATGTAAATAGTTTCAAGTTTAAGGTGAATTTACAAAAATGGCTATTGTAACCGAGTTAACACATATCAAATCAATTTACCCTACCGAATATCCATGAATCCACAAACACTGAAATAGTGGTACCACAGGAAATAACAGCAATAATTGTTTGTGCCTTGGAGAATATTGAATTATAGCATTACTTTAACAGTATAAAATCATATAGCACTATAAGAGCCTATTTGGCTTATCATGCTTCTTTGAAACCATTATCCAACTGGTCTCAATTCCTTTCCACATTGCCTTGCAAATTTAAAGCCAGTGACTATCTAGAAAATTCTGATTTGAAAGTTACTACGACTTAGTGTATAAGAAAACCCTCATGTCAGTTCTGTTGCTTTTGGCAATCACCATAAGTCTGTTATAAACACTTCTGCTATAGGAAACAGGTTTTTTCCTTCTTATTTACCTTATCACAGCCCATCATGATTTTGAACACGCTGAACAAATCTGTCCTTACCATTTCTACCACAAGGCCAACAATTTCAGTCTATCTTGACCGTCCAACTAACAGAAATCTTTCATCATTGCTCCCAGTATAGTGAATCTCCTCTTGACTTTTACTTCAGTACATGCTGGAGTTGAATCAGTCTTAAAGCATCATCTCGATTAGTTGTTATGAGAGAAGATGTGGTTAGAGCTAATACAAAATGGAAGGGTTTGCAATGGAAATTTTGCAAATTTTATCTGGTTATAATTGTAAACCACACACTACTGCCATGCCATAACAAGGATATAAACTTTATCCTTATTGGATTGAGTTTAATTCAATTTCTGAAAAATCTAAAGACACCATACTAAAGATTTATGCTTGGTGCATCTAGCATAGGACATAGATGCTAGAAATTACTTCCTTTTTCAAATTATATTCAGTTCTCATGAACATGACGTGAACATCACCTCCATGCACACACTTTCAAATCTGTTTGTTACCTCTTTTATGAAGTTCATGAAGCGGCTTCCAAATCTCCAGGGTTTGTGTCTATGGCACTGCAAAGAGTTAACAGTCATCTGAGGCGCTCGCTGATAGGACATTGATACAATATGAACTGCATCGTATGTCAGAGCAGCATCTGTCTGAAATAAATGTGAAAACTGCTTAAGTTGATTTCATGGAATGCCTGTGCTTTGTACAGAGCACGTTAGACCCAATTTGACATCTGGCAATTTGACAATTGGGTTTTATATGCTAGCACACTGCAGATATTATAAATTACTTTCATAACAATACTTAAAACCACAAATTAATCTGTCAACTCTGCTACTTTAAGCAGTCCATTTCACAATATTGTACAACTTGAAAAGGTTGTTTGTTTAATGTTTATCAGAAACCATGGTGACCAAATGTCATCTGCTGTTTTGTTCTCAACATTTACGTCCATGTTATCCAGTTGAATTTGTCAAGGCACTTTGTCATTTCACTCACTTTCAAAATTTCAGAACAAATAATCAATCAGAAAACAGTGACTTGTTTAAAATTAAATCCTTTCATTGTATAGAATTGTAGGAAATTGCTGGCTTCCTAATTGCTTTCACCCTGAATTGGAAGTGTGTTATGGTGGGCTTGAGGATGGTGAGGGATTTTTCTAGGTATGAAGACTTTCTTGAGCACTGTTACATCTATGGTGTGCATGCCCAGCTTTGAGCTTGGCCACAGTGCAGTACATCGTTCCTCTGCCAATGTCTGCAGCAGAGGATTTCTCTGATAAATACTTATCCATTTAATAACCTGGCTGAGAATATTTTAAGGGGAAAGCTTGGAGTATCAATTCAAGTCTGGGTATGAGTTATACATTTGGCAGGGCTATCATTTTATTCATAGAAGTTCCAAACTGATCCTTGCACCCAGTTAGCTCATTAAAAACAAAAATTCATACTGGCAAATAATCCATTATTGACTCCTGTTAGTTCACGGGAAAGATGTCTATTTACATAGTACTCAGAATTATTTACAGGAACAATTTATAGTAATCTTATCGATGTTATACAGTACAAAACTCGCACATTTTTCATTTTGGAAAGCAAAACAGGGAACAAGAGAGGTTTTTTTCTGACTGGAAGCAGACAGATGTTGAGTAAATCTACTGACATCAATCCATATCCACTTCACGTATGAACAGAATTCAGAACAGAACTTCAACTGAGTTTACCTTTACCTGGGGATTAAAGTGATTCTTATTTACAGTTCCTTGCTCTGGATTCACTTTTCCCATTTGGAGAATAAACTGTGATATTGTAAAGCAGCTCAATATTAATGTCCTAAGATTCACAAATTGGTGAGCTTATGTAAATGGTTTTGTCTTAAGTCAATTTACAGTGGGAATATTGTAATTTTAGAGATGTTGAAAATGGAGTTTATATATTACTACTAATGGGCAATTAGCTATTCTCATACCAGGGAAGTCAGCATTAACCAGCCACCTCACAGAAAGAGAAAGGAAGTAAGTTTTTGAAAATGGTCGTTCTCCTTAATCCAACACCTACATTTTCATATAGCACCTTTAATATAGGGAATAAGAATGAAGAAGCTCCAACCTAGGCAAAATCCAAGCCACTGAAAGAGTAATCTTTTACACAGGAAGTGGCTCATGTGTGGAATGAACTTCCAAAAGATGTAATGCTTGCAGATACAGTTGCAACATTTAAAAGAGATTTAGATAAGTACATGGATAAGAAACATTTGGAGGATTATAGGCCAAGCGCAGGCAGGTGGGACTAGTTTAGTTTGGGATTATGATTGGCATGAACTAGTTGAGGGTCTGTTTCCCTGCTGCAGGATTCTATGATGCTATAATATATCCAAGTTTGTTGATTGCACAAAGCTACTTGAAATCTAAGTTATAAAGAGAACACAAAGGCTGCAGAGACTATTTGAATGGGTGACAAGGTAGCAGATAGAGTATAATGTGTGGAAGTTAAAGTGATTCACTTTGTTCATGATTTTGAGATGCCGGTGTTGGACTGGGGTGTACAAAGTTAAAAATCACACAACACCAGGTTATAGTCCAACAGGTTTAATTGGAAGATAGCTAGTGTGCTTCCAATTAAACCTGTTGGACTATAACCTGGTGTTGTGTGATTTTTCACTTTGTTCATAATAGGTAAGAAGGAGAATTTTTGAGCACCATGAAACTTTTAAATGATGTTCAGTGAGACCTAGTTGTGCTTATAAAAGAATTGTATAAACTGTAGATAAAGTGAGCAGTTGATAAAGAAATTAACAGGAGTCCATCTTTCCAAGGGCATTGGCATACAAGATAGGGATGTTTTATGAAAATTATACTGGGATTTAATAAGGTCTCATTTGCACTTTTGGCCTCCATATAGAATTCCTTGAGTTGACATCGGAAATTCCACTAAATTTGGATCCTGGGAAGAAAGTTCTTTTTCCTTTGATCAAGGTTCGGTAAATTGGGTCTATGCTTTCCAGGTTTTAGAAAAGGACTGAACTCACTGGTGATTGTGAAGGGAGTTGTCAGCGTAGAGACTGAGAGGTTGTTTCCCCTGTTGGAGGGGTTCTAGTACATGGAGGTACCTTCATAGTACATATGAACAGTCACTGACGACTGAAATGAAGAGAAATGCCTTTGCTCAGAGAGTTGTGAACCTTTGGAAATTTTTATTCCAGTCGTCATGGATAATTGACCATTGAATAAATTTGAGATGGGAACGGTCAGATTTTTGGTCTGTCTCTTCATAAGTTCCATATGGAATAGGTGGGAAAGAGGATTGACCGTTGTTGTGGTTCTGTTCGCCGAGCTGGAAGTTTTTGTTGCAAACGTTTCGTCCCCTGGCTAGGCGACATCATCAGTGCTTGGGAGCCTCCTGCGAGGCTTCGCAGGAGGCTCCCAAGCACTGATGATGTCGTCTAGCTAGGGGACGAAACGTTTGCAACAAAAACTTCCAGCTCGGCGAACAGAACCACAACAACGAGCACCCGAGCTACAAATCTTCGCACAAACTTTGAACAGGATTGACCGTGTTAACTGGCAAAATAGATTGAGTGGCTGGACAGCCTTTTCCTTCAATGTTTTGTCATTGTAAGCAATCATGTGAAACAGTTGTGCAAAAGTGAACAATATTAAGATTTCTGTCAATACAACTGTGATTTATTTTCATAATTAAGAAAATTGGCATCCTCGTCTATAAACCATTGATCTTTCAAAAACCCACCGTACCGTCATAATTCCATCAAGTAGACCAGAATCTGCACTGGGAGATGCCTGGAGTCGCTCCATAGACCACTTTTCAATGATAGAAGCTACATGTGGGTTTTCAGTATTTAAAATTCGGAATCCCGTCATGTTTACCCCACAGTAGCGATAGGAATCTAAGTCGAGGGCGAAGAGATCCTGTGAACGAGAGAGCAAGTCCTATATTATGGCATTTCACACGCTGAATGTAATGAATAGTTGTACTGTCTCCTTTGTTTCCACTGCAGTTGCCTTCTATCAAAGATGCACTCGAGTGCTTTTCTGCTCAACATTCTTTCAGCTGCATTGATCAATATTGTGAGCTGTGTAAAACTCTCCAGAGCTAAACCTTAACCCCTATAAGAATCTGCTCTACACTGTGTCATCTCAGTTGCAAAAAGAAAGAAACAGGTTTGAATCAACTTACAATTAATAATAAGAATGCTGCACCATTAATTGTGCCTGTTAATAGTACTGTCATGATCAATGAAAGAGTTGGCATTTTAACGGTTTAATTCAGCCAAATGCTGAGAATGTTCCTTCAAACATCGCTTCATTTCCTTTCAATTGATGTTGCATTTGACCCATAGTTCATGAAAAATAGACCTTTAGGCAAACAGTAAACCAGTCAATCCTGTTTTTAACAGACAAAATTCCTCTGCTGATGAACAAGTTGAAGTTTGGACTCCTGATTATCTGTCAGACCGTGAGTAAATGTTTATGAGAATAGGAGGTTGATGAGATGTGCACCAGCAATTTGTTTAACGTGAAAATCTGAAATAATTGTTTAGAAAACTGGAAATGTGTATGGAAAAATGTAAAGGTGCAAAGAAGTAAAAGAGAATCCTCATACATTAAACATTTTTGCACCTTTCCAGTTTATTCTCTCATTCATTTCTTATCAATGTTCTGCCTTCCATTACCTTTAGAAGTACAGAACAAACTTGGTTATCCGAACGTCAATTATCCAAAGTTTGGATTATCTAAACAAGATCTCAAGTTCCCTTAAAAACGTTACATAAAAAGGTGTTACTGACACTGGTGCAATGATCATGTCTTTTGTTTCCAGTTCTCTAATTTGATCTCAGTCAGTCATTTTAAACAGTGTTAAAATAATTTTAACACATAAAAATGACTGACATGCTAAAGGATTTATAAGCATGGCATAAAAAAATCAAGAAATGGTAAGCAATATCCAGTGTTTCTACACATTTTATGAAATGAATGAAATAAAAAAACTCTGTAAACATGCTTTTTTTACATAATTATATTCAGTATGACTTCCTTCGTTTACAATCAGATCAGTTATCCGAACAATCAGTTATCCGAACAGAATATTGCCCACTTGTCTCATTCGGATAATCGAGGTTGTTTGGGATTTGTTTCTTTCTGCAGCATAATTGAATAGACCTTGATCTCCCTCTGTTTTTAGTGTCAAGTTTTTCATAAGCTAGATGAGATCCTCAATGTTGCTAGCTTATTTTGGGGTGGGGGTGGTGCAAGGAAGAAGAGACACAGTAGCCCAAGCCAGATCTTGTTCACCTGATGTGAATGGAAGCAGGAGTCTCAAAACACTGATCAAGACACAGTCCCTCGCTAATTGCATTCTGACATAGGGGGTTAGTGCTAATTTTAGCTTAGACATCAGCCTGGCTAAGACCGTGCTACAATTGAATCTAAGTGATGAGAGTCTCTCCCATTCCTGGTGACCCAAGGAGATTCCTGTGGTGTCTCCTTTGGGAAAGATCTGCCATATTAAATGTCAGTTGTGCATTTACATGGCCAGCAATGGACTTGCCCGAGGATCAAGGACCCCAAATCTGAAAATTCTATCCTCACCTCCCCACCACCAAGAGCTACCAGCTAATCAAATGCCAGCAACTTTGAACTGCAGGTAGTATCATGAGAAGAATGGTTGGAGCTATTGGTAATGCATCCAATAGAGACCACAATAGATCCAGGCCACGAGTAATTCAGGGCAGGGCGGGGTTTACTTAGGTAGAGTGGTTGGGAAACTACAGCAAGCCTTTCTCGTTTTATTGAATGGTGGAGCAGCCACAATGGGCTGAATGGCCTATGTCTGCTCCTATATCTTAAGGTTTTAGATCCCCATGAAAAGGCACCTTCTGCACATGACCATTCCACCACTATGAGCTGAATACTAATGGCAGCAGAATGAGTATTAATTACTCACTTCAGGGCTTAATTGGCACTGGGCCAGGAAGGATGCCCATGGACTTAATCAGAGCAGAGGTGAAGACAGAAGAGTCAGCATCTCATAGATTCCACCCAATTTAATGCACCCTAACGACCAAACCTGCCTTCAGGGAGATACTAAATGCTGTCTAATGTAACTCAGTAACACTATGGTTCATGTCAAAAACCATTCTGATCTGTACAATAACCCTGACCTTAACCAACTAATATCATAATAGGGCATTCACTCTCTACTTTTACCTTAACTTTCTGGCTAAACTCCACTGTGTTGGGCTTGCAAACCCTTAAGATAAGGCAGATCAACGAGAGGAGCTGATTAATTCATGGAAACCATAATTTATTGCACTTATTTACCTCCATTTGCTCCTTCTTTAAGTCTCTCCTTCTTAGAGAGAAGATTTATTAATTTATGTGAAATTGCACAATAGATAAACCACCTAGAAGTAACATGTTGTTTATCTGTTGGTTGTGATTCTGATAAACTTTGGTCTGTTATGTTTCAATAGTCTGGTAAGATCAAAGACAAATAGAATGATATGCATAAATAATATTTGAAATCTAAGAAATCAAATTGCCTAAATAGTGGACAATTCTGAGAAATTAGATTTTATATTTCAATAGATTACAACTTCCAAAATCATTGTTACCTAAGTAATTTAATTTCCTTTTGTCTTTACCCCATTCTCATCCCAAACACAACTTTTCCTGACCACTCGTTTTCAGTCCCTCTGTGTCTTTCTCATTAAAAAGGAAACAGAAGCAAAGAATTTAGCAAGTTATTTGGCATTATGCGATGAGTAAATTACCTTTGAGTCAAGAAACAACGAGATTGTGCTGTGATCCCTATGTCCTGTACTTCGTTTCAACAATGGGGGAAGAGTGAGAGGGAAATCTAATCTAGACTGTTCAGCTTGTTCAAACCCTTATTGATCTAATGAATGTTTCCCTGTGATTGCCACTTAATGAATGTTTTATCTGCTCTCTTATGGTAAACACATACAAATGGCAGGATACCAAAGCCTCAGGAAAGAAACCAAGATCAATGTTTTCATACTGAATGTACCTTTGCGATCCCTACACTTGTCAGAAACAGTCCTTTGTGCTTCATTCTTATGGGCTGTTTGCTTTTTAGAAAATGTTGGGTAATTGTGTATGCTATTCTGTTTCATAATGCTCTATGTAAAAAAAAAGAAACAAGCAGGGATGCATTTTTACACCTGTTGCATATTCAGACAGATGTGTGTCTTTAAATTCAAAAAGTATCAAATCCCTGAACATATCATTTTCTGAGATGATTTTACATAATACCAATCAGAGAGGCCACATCTGTTGAAAGAATTAAGAAATGCTTTCATATGACATCTGTAGCCCACTGGAAGTATTTAAAAAAAAAGAATTGTTCAGCAAGCACTTAAATCCAGAACTGCTCAAGAACAGTTTTGAGTATGACTAGCATGCATAATTCTTGCACATTAGATGAAATTAGGTTTAAGGATCTTCTAAGGGATATGAAATCTGATTAGCTGCCCTCGTCATACATATCTTTCCAATGGCTCAAGAGGATAATAATCTTCATTTATTGTCTATCTAATTTATTGACCAACCAATAACTGGAATCATCAAAAAGGAGATGCATAGTGTGAAACGCAATTACATTTTTTATAAGATGAAAGAATGCATTGGATTGGAATGTTCTATGAAAAGATTCAGACTGAACTGAAGAGGGAGGCAAATGATAACATTAGGACCAATAACGTTGAGGACTGTAGAAAACAGAGTGGAGAAGTGAAAAGTGAAGATGAGAAATGTCAATTAAATATTCCAAAAAGAAACAGATAACAAAAAATGGGTTGTGGGGATGCATGGAGAGGACAACACAAGAGAGTGGAGAGTTTAATTGAAAGGTTAAAGGTGGGACAATTTAAACATCTTGTCTTTCTAAACTTAGAATAACAGAATAGGTATAGTAGAAACAGAGTGGAAAATAGTGACAGTGTTAACAGAAGAAAAGGAATGACCTTGGCAAAAATGAACAGCCCTTAAGTTATTGGATTCTAACTCTATATATCGGAGGCTGTTGGAATAAGTTGAAGAGACAATTTTTCAATTCTTCCTAAATATGAAAATGAGCCTCAGAACAGGAGAGCAGTCAAAGTATTACTAATAAACATCTTGTCAATTAGAAGATAGTGGATAAGTGAATACACTTCAAGAATTATGTGAACGAAGTTCTGGCAACGTACTCCTCATCAGGAGACATATTCCAGGGCCATATTCCCATCTGAGGATTCAGCTGAGGGTTGCAAAGATCAAACTTCATTTATACTATTTCCTGAATTAATCAATGACATTACAATAATACCTTATTTATTATTACCAGGCAATGTTTTCTTTAGTTCATAGTCAATTAAGTTTATTCGTAATATCATAGCCAAGAATCATTCTCAATACCTATAGCTTTGCACTTCTGATAGAGTCATAGAATCCTGACAGTGCAGGGAGAGGCCAATTTGGCCCATCAAGTATGTACCAACCCTCCGAAGACCAACCCACTCAGACCCAGGCACACAACCTATCCCTTCAACCCCGCAGTTTACAATGGCTAATCCAACTAGCCAGCAAATCCCTAGACACTATGGGGAAACTTAGCATAACGAATCCACCTTATCCATACATTTTGGGACTTGCGGGTGGAAACTGGAGCACCCGATGGAAAGCCATGTTGACATGGGGAAGACATGCAAACTCCTCACAGACAGCCACTCAAGACTGACATTGTACCCGGGTCCCTTGTGCTGTTAGGCTGCAGTGCTAACCACTGTGCCTCTGTGCCACTCTTAAACCTTCATATTTCAAAGATTTACAAAGAGGCTAGCTGGATCGCTTATTCTCACTAACTGCTTTTCTTTAGGTGAACTCCGAATAAACAATGTCTCTTCACAGAAACCAAAAATAACTTATTATTAAAGTTTTATTTGCTTTTGCTTTTGTCATTTCATAATGCATCAAGTTTCAATTTCCATAATTGTACAGACAGCTGGCAGAACAAGCACTCCAAGGGTTAAAGTGCCATGTAAAATCCACCTGCCATGTTGCCTATTGAAAGGACTGCATTGAGGCTTGCCAGCTGGCTTCAGCTTCGTAAACCTTTGCCAAGCTCCTGAACACAATGCTTTGACTATCAGCGTGGGACCATTCTGAAACATTCAGTTTAACATAAAAGTCCAATTCATTTGGACCCCATGAGTCTGGTTCAGTGGAAAAACATTAGCCAAAGCAGACAAGTAGGTGAAGCTTCACTAAGCTCACTGGAAAAATGTAAAGTAACAATCTTGGTACCATAAATGTATTGTTGCTGAGCTGTCACAGAACGTGAGGTAATTTGGATTTAAGCCAAACAAATCCTATTTAGCCAAATTTAAAACACTCCGCATTTTCATCTGAAGAGAGTATCTTGCCATCATGAAGAAAACATAACTTACAAAGGATTATTGTCAACAATTAACATTGTTTTTTTAAATAGTACTTCTTAAGTCCATGATCGATAATGGCAAGTTGTGAGGATGTGGCCTTGAGACATGACTGTGTGAAATAATGAATCCATGAACACGGGACAGGCTAAACACACAAATGCATACAGTATCAGACCATAAGACATAGGAGCAGAAATAAGCCATTCAGCCTGAGTCTGCTCTGTCATTCAATGAAATTATGGCTGATCTGAACCCTCAACTCCACTTTTCTGTCTTCTATACATGACCCTTGATTCCCCTACAAACTAAAAATCTGTTTATCTCAGCCTTGAAAATTCTTACCGACACAGCCTCTGCAATCCTCTGCAATAAAGAATTGCGCAGATTCAGTACAGTCTGATAGTAGCAATTCCTCAACTCCATCTTAAATATGCAACCTCATACTCTGAGATTATGCTCTCTGGTCCTCGAATCTCCCACAAGGGGAAACAAGCAGTTTATCCTGTCAAGTCTCCTAAGAATCCTGCATGTTTCATCTCTCATACTGTATACGTCCAACCTAGTCATGCTCTCCTCCTAGGACAGTTTCTCCATGCTTGTAGGATATTCTCTAATGCAAGCATACCTTTCTTAGATCAGGAGCCCAAAACTGTTCACAGTATTCCAGCTGTGGGTCTGACAAGTGCTTTGTATAGTTTTAACAAAACCTCTCTGCTTTTACACTGGTCAGTTTAACATTTGTCATTGGGAATCCAACATCATTAAAGGTGTAATGGGACATTTTGAAAGTCAAAATGCAATTAATCAGAATCAGCATGGTTTTGTGAAGAGAAAATCGTGTTTAACTAAGTTGTTAGAATTCTTTGAAAATGTAACAAGCAAAGTGGATAATGGGGTTCTGTAATCTATCAGGATGTCTGTACACAAGGTTAACATACAAGGTAAGCTCACAGGAGTTTAGGGGTTACATACTAACATGCATGGAGGATTGGCTAATCAGCAGAAAGAAGGGATAAAAGGGTCTCTTTCTGTTTGGCAAGATGTATCTAGTAGGTGTCACAAACATGACCCTCAGACTTCAGCTACACATACACAATCCTTTGTCTGAAATCCGAAAAGCATTTGAAGTTTTTTTGTGAAGTTGTTCTCTCCATAACAAGGTTGTTTGACATGCAAACAGTAAACCCAGCTCCACACCCATTCGGCCCATGTCACTCAGAAATGACATGGCAGTGTGGCCCAGTACTGGCAGGCATCAATTCTGTCTCAGCGCTTGTAGTGCTCATAGGTGAGTCTGCTGTTCAATAACGTTTAAAAATTTCATCGTTAAACTGTCACTTGTTCCGATATCCAAAAAATTCTGAATTTCGAAAACCAGCTAGCCCTGAGGGTTTCGGAAAAAGGATTGCGTACCTGCATTTACCATCTGTAATAATGACTTGGAGGCTGGGATCAAATGTAATATTATCAAATTCACAGCTGATATTAAAATAGGTGGGAAAATAGGTTGCATTGAAGAAATAAGAAATTTACAAATGGATATGTATATTAGCTATTTTTGAGAAGATTTGTAGCTCATGTTGATGGCAAGTATGTAAGTTAGCTCGCTGAGCTGGGAGGTTTGTTTTCAGAGTCTCCAGTGACCGCAATTTCTCTTCCCACATGGTTAAAGATGCCCTCCAACGCATCTCGTCCACATCCCACACCTCCGCCCTCAGACCTCACCCCTCCAACAAGGACAAAGCGCCACTGGTGCTCACCTTCCACCCTACCAATCTTCGCATATACCAAATCATCCGCCGACATTTCCGCCACCTCCAAACGGACCCCACCACCAGAGATATATTTCTCTCCCCACCCCTTTCCGCCTTCCGCAAAGACTGTTCCCTCCATGACTACCTGGTCAGGTCCACGCCCCCCTACAATCCACCCTCCTATCCTGGCACCTTCCCCTGCCACCACAGGAATTGAAAAACCTGTGCCCACACCACCTCCCTCACCTCCATCTAAGGCCCTAAAGGAGCCTTCCACATCCATCAAAGTTTTACCTGCACATCCACCGATATCATTTATTGTATCCGTTGCTCCCGATGCGGATTCCTCTACATTGGGGAGACTGGATGCCTCCTAGCAGAGCGCTTTAGGGAACATCTCTGGGACACCTGCACCAATCAACCACACTGCCCTGTGGCCCAACATTTTAACTCCCCCTCCCACTCTGCCGAGGATATGGAGGTCCTGGGCCTCCTTCACTGCCGCTCCCTCACCACCCAACACCTGGAGGAAGAACGCCTCATCTTCCGCTTCAGAACACTTCAACCCTAGGGCATCAATGTGGACTTCAACAGTTTCCTCATTTCCCCTTCCCCCACCTCACCCCAGTTCCAAACTTCCAGCTCAGCACTGTCCCCATGACTTGTCTTTCCTGCCTATTTTCTTTTCCACCTATCCACTCCACCTTCCTCCCTGACCAATCACCTTCATCTCCTCCCCCACTCACCTATTGTACTCTATGCTACTTTCTCCCCACCCCCACCCTCCTCTCATTTATCTCTTCACCCTTCAGGCACTCTGCCTGTATTCCTGATGAAGGGCTTTTGCCCAAAACGTCGATTTTACTGCTCCTCGGATGCTGCCTGAACTGCTGTGCTTTTCCAGCACCACTAATCCAGAATCTGGTTTCCAACATCTGCAGTCATTGTTTTTACCTAGTGAACTGCTAGTGGTAAGTCCCGCCTCTCACTGATGATGTTACCTAGTCATGGTGACAAAACATCTGAAAACAAACCTTCCGGCTCAGCAGACCTATTATCTAAATGGAGAAAAACTTCAAAATGCCTCCATGCAGACAACTCTGGGTGGCTTTGTGAATGTTCTTGCTAGTATTTAGAAGGGTGAGGGGAGATTTAATTGAGGTATATAAGTTGCGAAAAGAGATTGACAAAGCAGATATAGAGCAGATGCTTCTCCTTGTGGGACAATCTAGAAGAAGAGGTCACAGTGTTAGATTAAGGGGTTGCAGATTTAAAACTGAAATGAGGTGGAATTACTTCTTTCAAAAGGTCATGGATCTGTGGAATTCTATGCCCCGGAGTGAGGTGGACACTGGGACACTGTATAAATTTAAGAAGAAGAATTTTAATGGGTTAAATAGTTATGGGGATCAGGCAGCAAAGTTGAGGCTGAAATGAGGTCAGCCATGATTGTTTTAAATGGTGGAACAGGCTCTAGGGGCTGAATTGTCCAGTCCTGTTCCTAATTCTTAGGTTGTTATACTAATTCCCTTTGAAATAAAGTCCAAGATTTCATTTGGTTTCACTATTACTCATTGAACTTGGATGCTAGCTTTCTGTGATTTATGCATGAGGACTTCCAAGGCCCTTTTATTCTCTAGCTGCTTTCAGCCTTTCTCCATTTAAATAATATTCAGCTCCTCTATTCTTACAGCCAAAGTGTATAACCTAACACCTGCCCACATTATATTCTATCTGCAAAGTTTTTGTCCATTCCCTTAACCTGTATGTAATCCTCCACATGATGGTCATGCCATCTCAATCTTGTCCCTCACTTGAGATGTGGTGACACTTGGATTAAACTCACCACTAGTCATCTGTATCTAACAGGACAGCAGCCTTATGGCCCCATGGGATAATGGTCAATTTAATAGATCTCTCTGCAAATGCCTTATACTGTTCTCAGCACTTTCCTTCCCACATATTTCTTGTGTCATCTACAAACTTGGCTGTACATTCGCTTTCCTCATCCAAGTCATTCATATATATTGTAAAAAATTGTGGCCCCAGCTCTAATCTCTGTAGTGTTCAACTAGTCACAAGTTGCCATCCTGAAAGTGACCAGTAAGCCAGCTCCTTGTGTTTTAATAGTTAATCAAGCCTCTGTCCATGTTAGAGTCAAAGAGTCATAGAGATGTACAGCATGGAAACAGACCCTTCGGTCCAACCCGCCATGCCGATCAGGTATCCCAACCCAATCTAGTCCCACCTGCCAGCACCCAGCCCATATCCCTCCAAACCCTTCCTATTCATATACCCATCCAAATGCCTCTTAAATGTTTCAATTGTACCAGCCTCCACCACTTCCTCTGGCACCTCATTCCATACACGTACCACCCTCTGTGTGAAAAAGTTGCCCCGTAGGTCTCTTTTATATCTTTCCCCTCTCACCCTAAACCTCTGCCCTCTAGTTCTGGACTCTCCAGCTCCAGAAAAAAGACTTTGTCTATTTACCCTATCCATGCTCCTCATAATTTTGTAAACCTCTATAAAATCACCCCTCAGCCTCCAACACTCCAGGGAAAATAGCCCCAGCCTGTTCAGCCTGCCCCCATAGCTCAAATCCTCCAACCCTCGCAACATCCTTGTAAATCTTTTCTGAACCCTTTCAAGTTTCACAACATCTTTCCGATAGAAAGGAGACCAGAACTGCACGCAATATTCCAACAGTGGCTGAACCAATGTCCTGTACAGCTGCAATATGACCTCCCAACTCCTATACTCAATACTCTGACCAATAAATGAAAGCATACCAAACGCCTTCTTCACTATCCTATCTACCTGCAACTCCACTTTCAAGGGTCTATGAATCTGCACTCCAAGGTCTCTTTGTTCAGCAACATTCCCTAGGATCTTACCATTAAGTGTATACCTCCTGCTAAGATTTGCTTTCACAAAAAGTAGCACCTCGCCATTTATCTAAATTAAACTCCATCTGCTATTTCTCTGCCCATTGACCCATCTGGTCAAGATCCTGTTGTAATCTGAAGTAGCCCTCTTCGCTGTACACTACCCCTCCAATTTTGGTGTCAGCTGCACACTTACTAACTGTACCTCTTATACTCGCATCCAAATCATTTATGTAAATGACAAAAAGTAGAGGACCCAGCTCCGATCCTTGTGGCACTCCACTGGTCACAGGCCTCCAGTCTGAAAAACAACCCTCCACCACCACCCTCTGTCTTCTACCTTTGCGCCAGTTCTGTATCCAAATGGCTAGTTCTCCCTGTATTCCATGAGATCTGAATATTCAGATATATTACATTCAGTGCTTTTCCTTTATCTATCCCATTTTTTTCCCTCCTAAATGAATTCTAATAAGTTTGTCAGGAATGATTTCCCCTTCATTAAGCCATGATGACTCTGCTTGATCATACTATGTACTTCTGCTATTGCATCTTTTATAATAGACTCCAACATTTTCTTAGTAACAGACATTAGGATAACTGGCTTGTGGTTACCTAATTTGTCTCTTTTCCTTTTCAAATTAAGCAGCCACATTCACAGTTTTCCAATCTGTTGGGATTTTTCTGGACTCTAAGGATTCTTGGGCATTTACTATCAATGCATTCACTATTTCTGTAGCTGCTTCTTTTAGTGTCTTAGGATGAATCCCATTAATTCCAGGTAACCCACTGGTCTCTAGTCTCAATAATTTCCCTAACAGTAGTGTTTCCATGTATTTCCTCTTCTCCTTTTCGCTCTTGATTCTTTAATAATTTTGGTCTGCTATTTTTGTATTCTACAGTGAATAATGATGCAAAGTACTTCCTCAACCTTTCTGTCATTTCTTGGTTTCCCATTATTATTTCCCTCGCCTCATTCCCTAATGGGCCTATGTTCACTTTGGTTTCTCATTTCTTTTTCATAACTTTAACAAAGCTCTTGCTTTCTATCTTAGTATTACTTGTAAGTTTATCTTCAAAGTTTCCTTCCACATTTTTTCTGTTCCCCTTTGTTGTTTTTTTTGTTGGTCTGCAGAACTTTTCCAATGCTCTAGCTTACCACTAACCTTTGTCATGTTTGTTTGATTTTTCTTTCGATTTAATATTATGCTTTAGTTCCCCACTTGGGTGCCTTATCCCCTTCCTAGGATCTTTCTTCCCCCTAGGTCTTTTCTGTTAAATTCCTTTCCCAGTCCACTCCAGCCAGTTCTGCTTTCATTTACTTGTAATTACCCTTATTCAAGCTTAACACAATTGTTACTGAGTTAAGTTTCTCCCTTCTCGAGCTGACTGCTAAATTCCAACATTTGTAATCACATTTTACTCGAATTTGTTTTCCTAAACCTGCCTCAATACATGTCACCAGATCCAGCATTGCCCAATCCTTATTTGGATCTACAACATATTGTTCCAGGAAACTGTCCCAAACACATTTTTATGAATTCTTCTTGTGCCTCTGCAAAATTGATTTTCCCATCGACATATAAATTAAAGTCATTCATGATTAATGACTGACATTGTTGTATGTCCTCCTAGTTTTTCCTCTGTCCCACCATGCAGTAACTATTAGGGAACCTAACGTGACTCCTCCCAAAGTTTTCTGCGCTCTTTTCTTTGGATTCATTGCTTTCAAATCCAAGATAATTTCTTGCTATCATACTTATTCCATTCTGTATCAACAATGCTACCTCACCACCTTTTCCTTCCTTCCTTTCCATTTGAAAGATCACATACTCTTGAATATTTAGTTCTCAGCTTGCTGCATCTGCAAGTGAACTTTCTGTGCCATTTGTGCAAGTTTCTCTTAACATTAACAATTATACATCCATTTGTATGTTTCCAAATATTACTTTGAAATTTTTTTATGCAAAGTGATTGCGTGATCACACAACGATTTGCTTTAAAGTACATATCATACCAAGCATACTATTCACCCTTCTCTACCTACCTTCTAATTTATCACAGGCTTTCTCAATTGCTATTCTTTTTTTCATCTTCCGGCTTTACTCGTGTGAAAAATCAATGCCTTTCCTAACTTCCTTCAGTTCTTACAAGAGGTAATCAATTCGAAACATTAACTCTGTTTCTCCATCCACAGATGCTGTAAGACCTGTTGAATATTTCCAGCATCTGCTGTTTATTTGTTTCCAACTTCCAGCATCTGCAGTATTTTGCTTCTTTAATTGTACCATTGAGGGAGTGTTTCAGAATAGCACCAAAAGCGTAGATTCAGTTCCTGTTCTGGGTGTAATAGAGGTTCAGCATGCTTCCTGACCTTATTCCTGACAGTGAAAGCTAATAGTGAATTACAGCTGACAAAAAAAAGGCTCAGGATTAAGATGATGAGCCATTGGCCTGCCTTCAGAAAGAACACACATGAGTGAATGAAATTTATACCAATTTTCATTCATCATCTATCTCCTCATGACTGAAGTGAAAATAACAATCACATCTATTAAATAAAATATGAAAATAGATATTCAACTCAACTGAGATTTTGACTGATGAAATGTAGCTATTAGAAAGTATGATCATTAAATGTTGCCCTCTATTGACCTGCACTTGTTGTTTAGAGCTATTGGATTGTGACTTTTGCTTTACTGAACTTTTAGTTTATCTTAGTACAGATAATGTTATATTGTGAATGGTTCATTATCATTCATACAAATTTAATTTACTTAAGTGACCCCTGTATATAACAGCTTGAGTCCAACTAATTGATGAGAAAGTATTAATAGTCTCCCTGTATTTAAACAAATTTGACATCCTCATCAAGATCTTTCACAATGGTAGTAACACTTACATGCAAATGACTGTCTGGGGAACGAGGACAGGAGCAACATCAGAGGACCTTCCTATTAGTGCCTGTCCTGGACTTCTCAGTCTAATTTATTCTTCCCCATACTCTCCAATTGTTATCAGTTAAAATGAGTTTCAGCTGCTTCAGAAATTTACAGCAGAACAGTTCCTACATGATCGATTAAACCACAGGCAGTATGCTAGCATGGTGAAGCCAATTATAGTTGACAGAAATAGATTCTGAATATGAAATGGGTTTTCCCCATGATCCTTGTATATTTTTGATACTCTAAGGTTTTAAGTAATGCAGGTGATCACTCCATGTGGTCGCAAGTTCCATATTAAGGCCATGCATGGAAAGCATTTTGCAAACATTCTGGAAAATTCCCTACTGTGTGAACATGATTGAATCATTAATTCAATTTTGGGACTCAGCTATCAAAAGATGAACTCCTCATTGTTAATGTAATCATTCCTGTTTCTCTATTGGATTACTGCTTATGATTCATTGATAGGCAGACTCTCGTGTTTTTGATATTTCATCAGATTTTAGCTAACAAAACATATTTATATAGTTTCATTAATACAATATAACTTATGTGATATCAAATGTAATTCATTGGGATTATTTTAATTATGGGACATATATTTACAATTCCTTTACTTTGGCAAGAGCACTTTATTCTCTCATATACTTCAATACATTAAAAATGGTTGGCAGGGGGGACAACTGGGTCTTTACCTCCTAAACTAGGAGGGTGGTTGCTAGTCTATCACAAAGCTGTTCCTTTTCTCAAGGATACTGTGCCCTTGGGTTTTTTTTCAGAGGAGTCGTAAACAGATCGGGCTCCAAAAAGGCTGGGTTTAATACAGAGCTGAAAGGTCTTTTTGTTTATATGTAAACAGATGAGTCTTAGGCCAAAGCTTTTGTTTTTAGAAGTAAGTTGTATAAATCAAGGGGGCATGGCCAGCTCTCCAGCTGAACAGTTCCATCCAGAACTAGTTAGGGAGTTTAGCTGTGGAGCTGTATGGAAACAGACTGCTAAACTCTCTCTCCTTCTGCCCTTCTAACTTTGACCTGTAAGCCTTTGTTTCATTTTTATTGCGTTTAAGGGATTTGCTTATTGGGACTGTTGTGTATATTCAGAACGGCATAATTAAGTCTAGTTTGGATAGACAGAGTTCTATCGGCATCCTTTATTCTGTTCTTTGTGTTTCATTGAGTAATTTTGTGAATAAATTGTTGTCTGTTTTGAAACCTGACAGTCAACCTTGCAAATTTACTGTGGGTTATTTTCACTGTACATTTACCAAAACAACTTGCAAAGTTATGGTCTGGGCTGCTTACTTAACAATGTTTTAAGTGATCAAGTTTAGTCCATAACAATGACTTCCATTCACTCAACTGTCTCCTAAATTTGAGATGTAATCAAATCATTTTCCCAACTATCCATGAGACCAAGGGGAGAATTAAGCCTTTCTATACTTTTCAGGTATCTCCTAGTGACGTATCTGTAGAATGATTGATGCTTTCTTTAGAGAAGGATCATCATTTAAAGAGAAACATATCTATAGGATCAGAGTACTGGGATCTTTAAAATTGATTTGAAACAATTTTCTAGGTTGGTATCCCTTTCCTAATTTCCTTCTGTGCACACCTAGCTGGACTACATTAAATTGCTGATCTGCCTCACCTTCTACAAATGCTAAGGTTAGCACATTTTGATCTCCCATCATCCTGGTTTGAGCTCTTATGTAGAAATCCATATTACATAGCTTTGTATATAATATGCAACACAGAAAGAGACCATTCGGCCCAATGGGTCTATAATGGTGTTTAATGTTCCAAGCTTCCTTCCGCTTCAGCTGTCCCTGTACTATATTAGCTGAAAATGTATTGCTGGAAAAGCGCAGCAGGTCAGGCAGCATCCAGGGAACAGGAGAATCGACGTTTCGGGCATAAGCCCTTCTTCAGGAATAAGGGCTTATGCCCGAAACGTCGATTCTCCTGTTCCCTGGATGCTGCCTGACCCGCTGCGCTTTTCCAGCAACACATTTTCAGCTCTGATCTCCAGCATCTGCAGACCTCACTTTCTCCTCCCTGTACTATATTAGTTTTCTTTCATGTGTTTATTGAGATACTCCTTAACTGCATCTGTGCAATTCACCTCAATTATGGGAGCAAGTTCCATAATCTAATCACATTCAGAGTAGGAAGGTTTGTCATAAATTCCTGACTCAGATTCTTATGGATTATCTTGTACTTATGGGCCAGCTTGCGTTGGACTGTTTCCCAAAATGCAAGATCCACACTGTCAAAAACATTCACAATTTTAAAGACTTCTTTCGGGTCAACTCTCATTATGTCAAATGGTGACTTCTTATTCATATGGTATGGACTATTACTTGCAAATCACTCAATGGGTTTGCTCCTCTTTTATTATATCTGTGATCTCCTCCAGCCCCACACCCTCTAGTATATTTGAGTTCCTCTTAAAATGATTGGAATGGGGGCCCGATGGGATTGCATTGACTATGAGATCTCTGATTGGGGTGTTAACCTGAGCCAATCAGGGAGTCCTGGCCAACAGATGTAAACAGGACACTCAGAGATTCTCCTCATTCTAGGGACTGGCCCTGAGCAAGTTAGACAGAGTCCATGCCCATTGCATGTATAAACAAAACATGACTTGGTGTCACAATACATGCCTCCTTGGAGTTATTTTACTCTCTTGTGCCTTCAGCTGACTGTGGCCCAAGCAATTCCAACATCTCTGCTGTTTACCTTCATTAACGCATTCAGTAAGACCCATTTCTTTGACAAAGCTTTTGGTCATCTCGCCTAATACCTTTCTGCATATCTCTGTGTCACATTACGTTTTATAATGGTCTGAAAACGTGCCTTGAGAGTTTTAACTTGCGGGAGAAGGCACTCTATGGATAAAAGTTGTTGTTGTAAGCCAGGATTGAATAAATTATCAAGTGAATTGGTGTCTTTCTATCCAATTGAGGGGCAAGAATGACATCATTAACAATGAGTAATTTGTATTTTGCTACTAGACTTCCAAAATTGAACGCAGTAGGAAATGGTTTCAAAGATGTTTTCCATGCAATTTAAGTATGCAACTTGCTACCACATGGTATGATTGAGCCCAATGGAATAGGTGTAGATAGGGAGGAACAAAGGGAAAAAATAATAGAAAGATTTGGTCATTGTTGAGGTGAAGTAAGATGGGAGAATAAATGTGTGGCGAATAACCAAAGGGATAAGTCTGTTGGTCTCATGACCAGTTGCTGTATGGAAGTGCATATAATACTAGTTTTTTGGTAGCATGGACCTTGAATATATCTGGAAAAGAGAGCTGGAGCTTAACATCTTGCCCTAATCAGGGCAAACACAAAAACATCCAATTTTAAAGGATTACAAAAAGTTATAATTTGGGAAAAAAGGGTGTTGAAACATTGCCATCGGAAAGCATTGGGGAGCTATAGGGTCCAATTCCCAAGTTATTCAAGAAAGGCACATGACTTAGGCACATTAATTTTATGTGCTAATAGCATAGTAATGTACTTTACCTCTAGCAAACATAAATGCGCAACATTACAAGCTCAACTGCATATGTTAATTTAATTGTTAGTTTAGAATTAACACACTCAGGATTATTCAGCACTTGCTGAGTGAAAAATGAAAAGTTTCGATAACATCTGTTTCTTTTCACTAATATATAAACCTTTAATATTATATTTATAATCAGACGTTAAGCAAAAATGTCACCCATCAACTGATTAAACAACAGTTAATCTGAATGGTATCTCAAAGGGTTTGTATGATATAAAACAGTATAAAATTACTCCAAAATGAAATTTCTTGCCTTCACTTTTTGCCATTAATAAGGAGATTTTCCACTATTTGTGTTCTGAGCTTTGTTATTTAGGACTCTGGACTTTGGTGTTTCTCGGAAGTGTGACCAAAGGTTTACGGTGGAACAAACATGGGAGTCTGCCTGCTCTTGTTCATTGTCTGTTAGATTTCTAAAAGGCATAGAGTCTTTTTAATATTTCCAGTGCCACATTTATGAAAAGAAAATGTGTAGAAAATGATCTATTCTTCACTCTGGGCTCCAGCCAGTTGTTCTTTGAGCAAGAGAAGACGACAACAGGGAAGGAGTGTTTCCAGCATTAGTGCATTTAACTTGATGTGGCAATGCTCATGTTCTCCATGATAATGCAAGAAACTGGGCATGAATATTGTAGTATTGAAGAATCCAAAAGAGATTTTTTACAATGAATGACAATGTACAAATTTTACATTCCTCAGGTACATAGGTCTCTTGTCTAATGTCAAGCTATTACATTGTAACTGAGCAGCATGCTTCTATTAGATCATCATCCCTCAAATATTCTAATGTAAGCTGGTGTATGTGACCTTTTTACCATCAGATCACACGGATGCTTGTCAGACTGGAGATCTGTGACTAGTGGTGTTCCTCAGGGGTTGGTACTGGGCCCATTTCTGTTTGTTATCTATATCAATGATTTGGATGAGAATGTAGAAGGCACGATTATTATGTTTGCAGATGGCGGTATTGTGGACAGTGAGGAAGGTTCTCAGAAATTGCAACAGTACCTTGATCAGCCAGGGAAGTGAGCCAAGAAATGGTAAATGGAGTTTAATATAGGTAAGTGAAAGGCCTTGCATTTTGGAAAGTCAAATCAAGGTAGGAGTTTCATAGTGAATGGGAGGGCCTTAAGGAGTGTAATGGAACAGAGAGGCCTTGGGGTTCAGGTACACATTTCGCTGATAGTGAAAGATAGTCAGGGCAGTGAAGAAGGTCTTTGGCACACTGGCCTTCATCAGTCAGGGAACTGAGTAAAAATGTTGGGAAGTTATGTTGCAGTTATACAGGACATTGGTGAGGCTACACTTCGAGTATTGTGTTCAGATTTGATCACTTTGCTCTAGGAAGGATATTATTAAACTAGAAAGAGTGCAGAAGAAATTTCTAAACATGTTGCCAGGACTCAAGGTCTGAGTTATAGGGAGAGGTTGGACAAGCTAGGACCTTTTTCTTTACAGCGTAGAACACTGAGGGGGACCTTGTAGAAGTGTGTAAAATCATGAGAGGCATGGATAGGGTGAAAGCACTCAGTTGTTTTCCCAGGGTTGAGGAATCGAGGACTAGAGGGTATCAGTTTAAGTTTAGAGGGCAAATAATAAAAGGGAACCTGAAGGGCAGCTTTTTTTACACAGAGGGTGGTACACATATGGAATGAGTGCCAGCAGAAGTGGGTGGAGGCTGGTACATTAACAACACTTAAAAGACATTTGGACAAACATATGGATATGGGCCAAGTGCAGGGAAATGCGGTTAGTGTGGACGGACATTTTGGTCGACATGGACTGTCTTGGGCCTCTGTTCTGTAGGACTCTCTGACTGTATGTTATCATGAGCAGAGTAGCTGGAAGAAATAATGCAACAGACCTTAGTTTGTAATAATAACAATAAGATTTACAATCTCAAATCCAGGAAATATTTTGCTTTTTGTTTGAAAAAAACTGCTTCTACAAGATTATTTTACCTTAAATGTTGATGTGTGTCAGCATAAAATGGTGGTCCATATAAGCCTTGCTTTATTATTGTTCCACTCTCAATGGCAAGCAGGCAGTAGACTTTAATAGATTTCAATGTGCTCTTGCGGCTATGCTGCTGATAATCCCTAGGCAACACCATGTTTTCTTATGCTCAATGAAGAATATTGCTTTATTTGATTATCGTTGTACTTTTACATTCCTTCTCTAATATCAATATAAAATGGGGAAGGAGGGAGCTGTTCAGATGGGATGGGCTCAACCTGAGTCATGCTGGGACCAGAGTCCTGGTGAATTGCATAACTTGGACTGTGGATAGGACTTTAAACTAAGTAGCAGGCTGGGAGTGGAGGGGGTAGATTAAGTTGAATGGAAGATTAGGGAAAAAGTTAAAAGGGTGAGGACTCAGGGGTTATTAAAGTTTCCAGAACAAGTCGTAGAGTCATAAGAGGTCTGGCACAGAACCAAATCCTTCGGTCCAACTCATGCATGCTGACCAGATATCCTAAATTAATCCAGTCCCATTTGTCAGCATTCGGCCCATATCCTGATTCATATACCTATCCAGATGCCTTTTAAATGTTATAATTGTACCAGCCTCCACTACTTCCTCTGGCAGCTCATTCCATACATGCACCACCCACTGCCTGAGGGTACCTGAGAAAGCAATAAGTGGGGAAAAGATGAAATATAAGAATAAGTTAGCTACTAATAGAAAAGAAGTTTCCAAGAAGCTTTTTTTTCCAGATATCTCAAAGAGAAGAGAGAGGTAAAAGTATCTTTTGGACCACTGGAAAATGAGACTGCAGAGGTAGTAATGGTGAACAAAGAAATGGAGGAGGAAGTGGGCGGCACGGTGGCACAGTGGTTAGCACTGCTGCCTCACAGCGCCAGAGACCCGGGTTCAGTTCCCGCCTCAGGCGACTGACTGTGTGGAGTTTGCACATTCTCCCCGTGTCTGCGTGGGTTTCCTCCGGGTGCTCCGGTTTCCTCCCACAGTCCAAAGATGTGCAGGTCAGGTGAATTGGCCATGCTAAATTTTCCGTAGTGTTAGGTAAGGGGTAAACGTAGGAGTATGGGTGGGTTGCGCTTCATCGGGTCGGTGGGAACTGGTTGGGCCGAAGGGCCTGTTTCCACACTGTAATCTAATCTAATCTAATCTAATCTAAAAACTGAATAGGAACTTCGTAACAGTTTTCACAGGGGATGACCACAGCAGTTGTCTAGAATTTCAGGAGAGTCTGGGGACAGTGGTGAAAGTAGAGGCCATCACTAAAGGGAGGACATCACATGGACCAGATGGACTAACCCCCCAGAGGTCTGCAAGAGATAACTGAGGAAATTGGACAGCTATTGATGGCGATCTGCCAGGAACCACTCGAGTCAGAGCCTGTGTCAGAAGACTAGAAAATGATTAATCTGTTTAAGAGAGGAGCGAGGCAGAAGCCTGGAATCTTTAGGTTGGTTGCCTGACTTCAAAGGTTGGTAAGAGTTTAGATTTCATTAATAAGGATGATATTGAGGAGGAGTTTGAATTGTGTGGTAAAATAGATTGAGAAGTTGGCAACCCTGTGCGTATTCAATGGAGAAAGTGAGGACTACAGATGCTGGAGACCAGAGTTGAAAAGTCCGGCGCTGGAAAAGCGCAGCAGGTCAGTCAGTATCCGAGGAGCAGGAAAATCAACGTTTCGGGCATAAGCCATTCTTCAGTATTCAATGGAGGTTAGAAGGATGAGGGAGATCCACTTGAAACTCACAGAATACTGAGAGGCCTGAACTGAGTGGATGTGACAAAGATGTTTCCCTTAGTAGAAAAGACTAGGAACCAAGTGCACAGCCTCAGAGTGAAAGGATGACCCTTTAAAACTGAGATGAAGAGGAATTCCTTCAGCCAGAGATCGGTTAATCTGTGGAACATATTGTCACAGCCAGCTGTGGAGACTAAGTCATTGAGTGTATTTAAGACAAAGATAAATAAGTTCTTAATTGGTAAGCGTATCAAAAGTTATGGGAAGAAGGCAGGAGAATGGGGTTGAGAAACCCATCAGCCATGACTGAATGGTAGAACAGACCCTTTGGGCCTCATGGGCTAATTCTGCTTCTATATCTTATGGTCCTATTGTCTTATGAAGATAGTTGGAATATGTTAATATTGTGTGCTGTAAATGTCTGACATTTTCCAATTGATAATTAAGTAATGCTTGCATTCAAAATAAAATAGAAAATTAATTACCAGCGTGGTAAAAATATAGTGGTAATATTCGGTCATCATCCCCATACTCATCGCCTGAAAAGAAGAGAAAAGGCTGTTATAGATTTTGCGATGTTTTTTAATTGTGCCAGGTCATTCCAGCTTCACTGATCCCTGTTATCCTATTCCTTCTCCTCTCCTGAAAGTGGTGAGTCATGCTGATGAACAGATCTATAGGCCAAGTGGCCGTTTCGTACGAATGCACAGATGGAATGCACATACACTATTGGATTATGACAGGAAATGCAAAATAAGAGTCATACTGGACTCAATACATTAACTCTGTTTCTCTCTCCACAGATGCTGTCAAACCTGCTGAGTTTCTCCAGCATCCCCCGTGCTTGTTTTTTTCCTATTTCAAATACAATTCTTTTTAAATGATGTTCAAGTCTTTGCCTCAATGACTACTTGTGCTAAAACTTTCCACCCTGGGGTTTCCCATGTAGTTGTATTGGTTTTGACTTAAGCACCAGTGGGAGTTTTGACTGACTAGGGCTGTCTGAAGGTCTTCAAAAAAATCTCTAACAAATAAGTGCATTGATAGCTGCAAAGATAGAAATAGGCACATTTAAACATTTTTTGGTTGTTCAAAATTTTATGAAGAAACCAACTCTGCATCATCAAAGAAAATAAATAAATAGCCCTGCATAGTTATTTTAAAATCATTTTCACTTATTCCGAACCCAGATTGCTTGCAGGTAGTGCCTGATTAAAGTGTTTGATCTTTATTACAATTTCAATCCAATTCTATAAATCAAACTGCACCACGCATTACCATTTTGAAGCATATTTTTAAAGCAAATTTTAAAACAAAAAATGATTAATTGGATTTTTAAACATCATCTGCTCAGGCTAGTTCATGGAAGACTTTACATAAATATGAATTGAGCAGAATTGGCTCACTCCTCAGAGCTAGTGAAAGTCTGGGTGCAGTTTGCACCTGGATTGCTGCCTGTACCTAAAGCAACCACCAGCAGAGTGAAAAATTGCAGAACATCAAAAAGAATAATCTTAATTCTGAACATGTCTTGCCTTATCCATGGATATAATAATCTGCTGAAATGTTTTCACAGCAATGACTGATTACTGGGTGAAAGTATTGTGGGGGTACAAAATTATTTAAATTATATTATTTTTCATCACAGCAAATCCATTTAAAACTATCAGACTAAAATTATGCAATAAAAGTTTATTTAGATTTTCTAAGTTGGTGCTGCTGTAATAGAGAATGCCTGAATTTCCTCTCCAGTGGTTTCACGGTCAGACAGCACTTTGATAAACTAACCCTTGTTGCTTCAGTCATTGACCTTAATAGCAGTGTGCTGCAGTAGTTGATACATTCTGTTGGTTCAGCTGGTAAACTAAGTGCCAAGAGTGGAAAACATGTAGAAAGGACTGGGTTGAAAAGGCTGTGAGCACATACACTGTTATGAGAGACCAACAGGGCGCAAACAAAGTATTAAACATCACAAAAAATGTGAATCCACTGCTGTTTTTGTTGACTTAGATCTTTAGTATTCAGCATATTGCACCCTGTCAGTATTTTAAAGTGAACAATGGCACAAAGCTGCAGCGACAACGAATGGAACTCACTTGTTTCAGGATCTGAGCAGCCATTGTGTAGCTGCAGTCAAAAATAATGCGGAACTCTCTTCCTCGCTTCATCTCCTTCAAGAGAGGCCTGGCATCGGTTGAGTCAATGGGAAGTTGACGAATCTTTAGCCGGATATTGTACCTGGAGGGAGCTGTTATCAGCTCCTGCAGCCGTATGAGACCTTCAATGATAAAGCAGAAAAGCTATTTCTGATGTGCAGTATGTCCTGCAAAGCTAACCATACAATTTGTGCTGTCCTCCCATCTCTCCCTTCAAATTTATCTTCTCATTTTCTGGCAATGTTGTCAACTTAAGCATGAGAATCCAAAAGAACAAACCAATGATAAAATTAATTATATTGCATTAAATTGCACATTTTTCTTTAAAATATGCTTTTATTTTATAACATTCTCTATAACCTTAGTATTTATAAAAGCCAAGTTATTTGTTTGAAGCTTAGAATGAAAGATCTTGATGCTTAAATGACTGGTGTTTTTTCAGGTTATTCCATTGTACTAGCAAATGCTGCATGCTACAACTGGTAATGGTGCATCAAGTACATTGCGTGCTTCCACATGGAAATTCCAAAATCCTCAGTCTGGCTGCAGCACATGGTTGGCAAAGACAGATCATGAAGAAGAGATCCTCTAGACCATGTGGCCATTGGTGTAACTCTTCAAACTTATGAGGAAAGCCCATTTCAATCATACAATCACATTTCCTATTAGTAGCTTATAAAACATATAACTTGTCTGACATAGCTATTTAAACACAGGGAAGGACTGTGAACTCAAGGACATATCTGTTAAATTGAGCCTGCATAGTTGTTGAGGGAACCAACAAGAGGGAAAAACATACTCATGCCTGTTCTCACTAGTGTAACATCAGCAGAAGTATCTCTGCATTGCAGTTTTGATAGGACTGACCATTTCACAGTCCTAATGGAAACAAGTTCTTGCCTTCTCAATGGGAATATGCACCATTGTTTTGTGTGACATTATCGCCAAGTGAATGGAATAGATTTCAAATAATCTCCAGCAACTCAAAACTGGGCATTTATGAGGTACTGTGGTTATCAACAGCTGCCGAATGTTATTCAACCACAATCTGTAACTTCATTGCCCAGCATATAAGAACTCTGCCACTGCCATCAAGGCAAGGGATCAATTCTGTACAATGAAGAGTGTAGGAGTGCATGGAAGGAACAGCAAAATGCAGCTGAAAGGTGAGGTGTCAACCTGGTGAAGCTATATAACAGGGTTACATGTATGCCAAAGATCACAAGCAGCAAGTGATAGAGCCAAGCAATTCCACAAACAGCAGATAAAATCTAAGCACTACTTCACTGCCACACCCCATTGTGAATGATGATGGACAATTGAACAACTTTGTGGAAGAGGAAGCCTCAAAGAATCTTCAATAATGGGTGATTCAAACACTTTGGTGAAAGGTCAAGGCTGAAGAATTTGCAATCACCTTCAGTCAGAAATTCCCAATTAATCTTGGTCTATTCTGAAGACCACAGCATCATAGATGCTAGCCTTCACCAGCCTTTGATTCAGTTGACATGATATCAAGAAAAAACTAATAGGACTGGCCATTGCAAAGGCTTTGGGCCCTGACAAAATTTCAGCAACAATGTTGAAGACTTGTGCTCCAGAACGTGTTCATGATCCTTGTCAAATTATTTCAGTACTGTCATAACATTGGCATTGACCCAAGAAATTAGTCAGGTATGTCTTGTATACAAACAGTAGAATAATACTACTCTGGCCATTAACTACCTCATCAGCACACTTTCAATGATCAACAAAATATATAGAATATGTCATTAGCAGTGCTACTCAACAATACTAAATTAGTCAACAATACTGAAGCTCATTTTGGGTTCTGTCAGGTCCACTCAGCTTCTGACCTCATTACAATCTAGGTACAGACATGGAGAAAAGAGCTGAACTCAAGATGGTAGTAAGATCACAGTGCTTGACATCAAGGCACCTTAAGTAAAGCTAGATTTGATGCGAATTAGGGAGAAAACACTCCACTGGTTAGAGTCATACCTAGTTCAAAGAAGATTTTGGTGAAAATCAATCATCTCAGTCCCAGGATATTACTTCAGGAATTTCCCAGGGTACTTTCTGAGGCCCTATCATCTTCAGCTGCCTCATCGATGACCTTACTTCCAACATAAGGTCAGATATGTGGATGTTCACTAATGATTGCACACTGTTCAGTACAATTCATGATTCCTCATTTACTCGTGCTGCTCAAGACCTGGACAACATTTTTGTTTAGCTGTAAGTGGCAAGTAACATTCATGTCACATAAGTGGCAGACATGTGCCAAAGCTAACAAAAGAGAATCGGATCATTGTCCTTAATATTGAATGCCATGACCATCACTGAATACCACACTATTAACAATGTAGGTATCATTGACCAGAAGCATAACTAGATAGCCTTATAAACTCTGTACGAATCATAAGCAGAAATTTTGCAGTGAGTAATTCACTTCCTGCCTCCTCAAATCCTGTTCACCATCTGTATGGCACTGATGAAATATTCTCCACTTGCCTGTATGAGTTTAACTCCAAATAAAAACTCAAGAAGGTCAACACCATCCAACCCAAAGCAGTCTACTTGATTGGTACTCCATCTAACATCTTCAACATTCACTCCCTTGACTACGAATGCACATTGACTCCAGTGTGTATGATCTACAAGAGATACTGCAACAACTCACCAAGATGTCTTAGGAAGCCTTACTTTTTCACTCTTTTGGGTCAAAATCTAGGAACTCCATTTCAAACAGCACTGTGAGTGTACATGGACCATATGAACATTGAGGTTGAAGTAGAAAGCTCACTATTACCTTCTCAATGGCAATTAGGAATGGATAATAAATATTAACCAGGCCATTTGGCATTCACTTTCCATGAATTAATCATTTAATAAAATTCCCTTAAGCATTTATTTCAACCAACTCTGTGAATGATAAAGATTCATGGTCACAATCTACAAATTCTCAAAAAATTACCATTAGCCAAATTGACAGTGGGTGATTTGGAATAATAATGAGGGTATTGAGTTCAGACAGCAAAAAGCTATAATTGGGGACTGGGAGTGGTTTGAGCTGACAGAAAGGTTACAAATTTATGTCCTCACAAATTCTGCCGACCATGAGGTCCGATCATTGGCTACTTCCTTCACTGTAGAGGCTTTTCTCTCAGACTAGTATTCTGTATTCTGAGTTTGTTACATCCTTTCCTCTGCCTAATCTAAATGTGACTTATTTTCTGATCCTCTGGAGTTTTAGTAACTCTTATACAGTTCTTCTGATCCTATCTACTTGAGTCTCAGTAGCATGTCTGTGACTGTTGATGTCAGAATTACATCATCATTTCCATCGTCATCTGAACAATTCAGGCCTTCTTAATATACTACCGGGTGAGTGAGAAGAGAGATGAAGGAAGGATGTCAAAGGTGAAGAGAGAGGACTGCATAAAGGCTGTTATTTGAAGATTATTTTCTTTGAAGTAAAATGCTAACTAAAATCAAGTGAGGATTTGAACATTCACTTCATTTAATAGCTTCTTAAAGGATTTATCTTTTGTAGGATAAAAAACATAAACATTCTTCAAATTCACATGTATGATACCTTGCTGTGTTTTGCTTCAGATTAGATGGGATTGCCCCTCCTGCTGAGAATGCAGAACGAAAATGAGAAATGCTTGCTGATATTGGAATGAAGATGAAGAAAGTCTTTAGAAAAATTCTGACACATCTCAATACAGCGGTGTGCCAAAAGGATCAGGCCCACTGTTTTTCCTCATTTATATAAATGGTTTAGATGTGAACATAGGAGGTATAGTTAGTAAGTTTGCAGATGACACATAAATTGGAGGTGTAGTGGACAGCGAAAAATGTTGCCTTAGAATACAACAGGATCTTGATCAGATGGGCCAATGGGCTGAGGAGTGACAGTTGGAGTTTAATTTAGATAAATGTGAGGTGCTCCATTTTGGAAAGGCAAATCGCGGCAGGGCTTATACGCTTAATGGTAAGATCCTAGGGAGTGTTGCTGCTAAGAAACGGAGCTTGGAATGCAGTTTCATAGTTCCTTGAAAGTGGAGCCAGAGGTAGATAAGATAGTGAAGAAGGCTTTTGGTGTGCTTTCCTTTATTGCTCAGTGGATTGAATATAGGATTTGAGAGATCATGTTGTGGCTATACAGAACATTGGTTAGGCCACTTTTGGAATACTGTGTGCAATTCTGGTCTCCCTGCTACAGAAAGGATGTTGTGAAATTTGAAAGGGTTCAGAAAAGATCTACAAGGATGTTGCCAGGATTGGAGGATTTGAGCTTTTGGGAGAGGCTGAATAGACTGGGGCAATGTTCTCTGGAGCATCAGAGGCTGAGGGGTGAACTTATAGATGTTTATAAAATCATGAGGGGCATGGAAAGGGCAAATAGGCAAAATAGTTTTCCCAGGATGGGGCAATTCACCATAGGCATAGGTTTAAGGTGAGAGGAGTAAGATTGAAAAGGGACCTAAGGGGCAACTTTTTCATGTAGAGGGTGGTGTGTGTGTGGAATGAGCTGCCAGAGGAAATGGTGAAGGCTGGTACAATTACAACATTTAAAAGGCATCTGGATGGGTATATGACTCGGAAGGATATGGACCAAACGCTGGCAAATGTGATTAGATTTATTTAGGATATCTGGTCGGCATGGACCAGTGGACTGAAGGGCCTGTTTCCGTGCTGTACATCTCTATGACTATGACTCAGTAGCCAAAAGCTGTGTACTCAGCAACTTGAAAGATTGCATTTTATTCTGTTTTGCCTATTTCATAGTGTTTATTATTCTATTGCCTTTGCAACAACTATTGATTTACCCATTGGCTTTCCACTCTATATAGCACTGCAGAGTGGGAGCTAGGGAGTAAAATTAGTGCAACCATGATATGCTAGGACACAAAACACCCTGAGAATAAGTAGAATATGGAAGTATAACCCACTGGGTTTCAAAAACTGATAATTAGTGTTACTTTTATATCATAGAATGAACAATCAAACCAATTACATTCTGGAATGTTCTATTTACTTTTGATTCTCACAATGCCCACTTACTCAAAATAAGAGTTCGAGTCATAGTCATAGAGTCCTGCAGCACAGAGACAGGCCCTTCGGTTCAAACTGGTCCATCCACGCTAAGTCCGTTTCCCTGCATTTGGCCCATAGTGTTCTAAACCTTTCCTGTCCATGTATCTGTCCAAATGTCTTTTAAACCGTGTAAATGCACCCACCTCAACCACTTCCGCGGGCAGTTCATTCCATATGCAGAGATCCTCTGTGGAAAAAGTTGCCCCTTAGATTCCCTTTTATTCTTTGCCTTCTAACCTAAAGCTGATGCCCTCTAGTCTTTGATTCCCAAACCCTGGTAAAAGACAGGGTGCATTCACTCAATCCATGCTTCTCATGATCTTACGCACATCTATAAGGTCCCCTGTCAGTCTCCTATGCTGTAAAGAAAAAAGTCCAAGCTTGTCCAAACTCTCCCTATAACTTAGATCTTTGAGTCCTGGCAACATTCTTGTAAAGTTTTTCTGCACTCTTTCCAGTTTAATAACATCCTTCTGAGAGCAAGGTGATCAAAACTGAACACAATACTCCAAGTAGGAGAAAGTGAGGACTGCAGATGCTGGTCATTACAGCCGATAAGTGTGTTGCTGGAAAAGCGCAATCGGTCAAGCAACATCTGGGGAGCAGGAGAATTGATGCTCTGGTCATAAGCCCTTCATCATTCCTGATAAAGAGCTTCTGCTCAAAACGTCAATTCTCCTGTTCCATGGATGCTGCCTGACTGGCTGTGCTTTTCCAGCACCACACTTTTTGACCACAATGTTCCAAGTGTGGCCTCACTAACATCCTGTCCAACTGCAACATAACTTCACATCGTCTATGTTCAATGCCCTGTCCGATGAATTGGAGATGCCGGTGTTGGACTGGGGTGTACAAAATTAAAAATCACTCAACACCAGGTTATAGTCCAACAGGTTTAATTGGAAGCACTAGCTTTCCCAGTGCTGCTCCTTCATCAGGTGGTTGTGAAGGAGCAGTGCCAAAAGCTTTCTTCACTGCCTTGTTGTCCAAAGCATTTCACTTAAATGAAAAGCTTTAAATGGGTATATTAAGGTCATTGCCAAGCAAGTGCTGCTTGATAGCACTGTTGGTGACACCTTTCAACACTTTACTGAAACACATGATGCAAACACTCCTGTCAGTGAGGTGGATGAAGGGACACAGTGTTCGTTTTGCAACTCGATTCTATTAACAAAATATTCCTCATTAAAAATACCATGTCAGCATTTTCCAAATTTCCAAAATGTTTACCACCTAACCCTTCCAATCTGAGGAAGGATATTACCCTCTATGATCCACGTGTTCTTCCATAAAGGTGGGTCTCGCAGGTCAGGGCAGATCTTCTCCTTGATTGCCGCACAGTCTTCTGCCACAAGTCTTGTTGTGAGTCTTTGCTGTGATGCTACACTGAAAGTCTTGACTGAGGGGTTGGCTTCCAGGTGTGTGTTCTCTGCCCTCAACCCAGACCTTCCTGAATGTGCTGTGGCCTTTGGCCAATGGGGTCATGAGGGGTTTCAAACCATCCTATAGGGTCAGGACAACACTCTTCACTGTTGCCATGCACGGAGGTGTAAAGTGCATGTCCTCAGGCATGCCAGGTGCCAGAAGGTCTGATCGATACTTCTTCAATTCACAGTCCTCAAGTTGGTTGTAACTGGTTCCCCTTGAACCTTTATTTTACCTTGGTTTCCACTGTTCCCTGCAGACAATAATCACTGCCTGCTGTTTAATTTGGCCAATTATCGTTATGCCCGATTTCTCAGGCTATGGGTCAATTTGCAATGTCCAAATTTGGACATGTGATCACTTGACTCGAGGCAATAGTTAATAAGGGTGGATTTAACTGCTTTATGTGCACAGGGCATACTTACATAGGTTCACACATTGTTATACAGATGCCAATGTTGCAGCTGTACAGCTTATCAAGGATTGAAGCAAGCAGTCCACAGTCTTTGCAGTATTCAGTGCCTTAACTATTTCACAATATCATGCAGAGTGAATCATATTGGCAGAAGACTGATTCTGTGATGCCAAAGTCCTGTGGAGGAGACCAAAATGGATCATCCACTCAACATTTCTGATTGAAAATGTCTGCAAGTGATTCAGCTTTCCATTTTGCACTGATACGTTGGACTCCCCATCACTGAGGATGGAGACATTTCTAGTGCCTCCTTGTTCAGTGAGTTGATTAATTGTCCACCAACATTCACGGCTGGATGTGAGAGGACCGTGGAGCTTCAATCAGTTCTTAAATTGTGGAATTGCTAAGCTCTGCCTATTATTTTCTGCAAATGCTGCTTGGCACACAAGTGTGCTATACTTCACCAGGGAAACACTTTGTTTTTAAATACATCTTGGCATGCCCTTCTCAACTCTTCATTGAACCACAATTGATCCCACAGCTTGATATTAATGGCAGAGTGGGATAGTTGCCAAGCCACGAGTTTGAAGATTGTGCTTGAGAGCAGTTCTGCTGCTGATGCTATTGATGCCCACAGCATCTCATGGTGCCCAGTCCTGAGTTGCTGAACTTGTTCAAAATCTATTCCATTTAACCTGGTGATCGTGGCACACAACATGATGGAGTATGAAGATGGGACTTCAGTTTCACAAGGTCAGTGCAGTGGTCACTCCTTCAAATACTCTCACAGACGCAAGTATCAGCTGCACACTGAATAGAAGGAATAAGATATATTTTTATAACAAGTGTATTATTTTTTCTCTTGTTGATTCTTTCATCACCTGTTGTGTCTGTTGCTTATCTCCAATTGTCCTTGAGCAAAGGGATATCTAATTCCAATGTTTCATTAGTATGGTCTTTTGTATATCAATATGTGCCATTAACCACTTTATGGGTAACTACAGCTGACAAGTAAGAATGACAACACTTTTTGTTTGTGGCTGGGAATAGTATATATTGGAGTAATGCCTGTGTAAGGACAAAAGAGGCTTGACATAACAGTCTAAGAAAAGTGTTGAGAAACAATTAATGAAGTCCTTTGAAATATAGGTTTTGCTATTGTCACTGTCGTGGCATTAGTGCCGAATCTTATAGATAACTCTATAAACATAAAAGGAATACATTTATCTTGTTCCTTTAATGTGAAAAATGTGTCTGCGTAATGGCATTACTTGGAGCCAAGAAGCTGACAAGGTATGAGTTAAGAGAAATAGCCACAAGCCTCATAAAAGATTCATTTTGAGGAGACGTTGAAATTAAGTCATAAGGTGAAAAAGTTTGCAGTTAAAATGTTCCAGAAAGCACTACAAGTGTAGCTGTGGGCTGTTGGGAAAGGAAGCAGGACATTGGTGAGGGAAGTTTCACAGGCAGGATGCAAGGTGGCAAGAGGATGAAAGACTATGGGGGGGTGGGAACGCAGGAATATAGAGTCAAGGTTAAAAGCAGATTGTGATCTTTTTGATTGGCAGAGCAGGCTCGATGGTCAGACTGGCCGACTTGTGTGTCGTGTTTATAAGGCTGTAAGGGTAAAAGAGGGTCATGTGATTGATATATACATAGATTTATGAAGTCATTTAAAATACCACCTGATACAACTGTTCAGAAAATTGGAGCCAATAGGATTGAAGAGGTAATAGTAACTTAGATACATAACTGGCTCAGGCATAGGAGCAGAGATTGATGGAAATGGTTGTTTTAGAGACTAAGAGTCACTTTTGAGACCGTTGTTCTTTTAATTACAAGTTAAAAACCTGAACTTGAGTGCACAGGGCATAATTTCAAAGCTTATAGATGACACTAAAATGTAGTAATCAATGAGCAGGATAATAAGACTCTGGAACGGAATAGACAAACTGGTGAACTAGGCAGTCACATGGCAGATGCCACTTAAAGTATAGTTCTCGCTGGGAAGATTGATGGGAGATTATAGAAACAAAATGGGATAATTTCAAAGAAAATATTGGAATAAAGAGATCTGGGGATGTACAGAGGCAAAGTTTTTGAAAATGGCCTGGCAACTTGAGACGGCTGTTTTAAAAAAGGAATCCAGAATTTTGGCTTTGTAAAGAGAGGCATGGCAAAAGCAAGAAAGTGATTCTGACCGTTTATGAAACACTGCTTGGGCCATCGCTGGCATAATGTGCCTCATTCTGAGTACCAGAGTTTTGGAGAGATATCAAGGCTGTAGAGAGGCTGAAGACAGATTTAGTAGAATAGAACCAGTGTTGTGGGATTCTAGCTACTCAAAAAGATTACAGAAACGGGCTTTTGTTCTCTTTGACTCGAGAGCTTAAGGAGAGATTTAATAGAGATCTCCAGACTCATAGTGGGAGTTGATTAGGTAAATAATAATAAAAGCAGGAGTGTTGATAACTGGAAAACTTATCTTAAAGGCTGAAGATCTAAAAAAGGAAAAATAAACATGCAGTTAGTTGTAAAGACCTGGAATCCCATGCCTCGGAGGATGGTGGAAGCACATTCAACAATTGCAGATGGAAAATGTTCAGGACCACAGGGAAAGAGTTGCAGAGAGGGACTCACTTGACTGTCTATCAATGGGCTGGCACAGATATGACTCATCAAATGATCACCTTCTCTTGACATTTTATTCTTATTCCAAGGCCCCTATCCATCTCATGTATTCATCCTTCCAACTACTAATAAATACAGCTCTGAACTTACCAGTGCTATCATCATAAACCACAGTTGCTGTCCTCCATTTCAGAAACTGCACAAGGTCCAAAATTGCATGGCTGAGAGAGGCGTAGTCAGGATAAAAGTTAGTATAGAAGGAGTCTCTGTTGTCCATAGGATGGTGTTTCCATCGAATTTGGATGTGTGGGACTTCCAGCGCATTGCAGATAGATTGGACAGCATTGGATGAAGAGCTATGAGAAGGTCCAAATATTGCAACCACTCCTAATGAAAGCTGATCACAGGCTGGATAAAAAAAAAGTATCAGAATTTGTTGAAATGGTATCATGAATTAAACTTTTAAAAGCACGGTACAAATGTTTCTTATTAGGACCTGACCAGTCATGACAACTTAGGAAAGAAAATAATAGTTCAAGGAAAGATAAGTTAGCATGGATTTTTATTATAGCTACTTTAATGCATATATAAAGTCAAGTTTCTCTCACCATTTCCTAAAGCTGCTGACTCATGTTCTAAATAAATATGCTTCATGAATGCAGCATGACAGTGTGTGTTGGCAAGCTGAGCTTGGCCTTATCTTCATCTGATTTTGTAAATGGATTGTGAAGATCAATTCAGGCCAATGTTTCTAGAGAGCTCATAAACCACCATCCCTGCAAAATTGCCCCATTCACAGATTAACTTGAGTCTAAAATAGAATTGAATCCAGATTCTGGTCATATCTTAAGATCACCCAGCCTCAAGTCAGGTTTGCAATTGTCCATTAATCCAGATGCAGAATTGTTAGACTGGTTGGATGAGTTTGCTTTTGCATTTTGGTGCTTTAAGCTAATGAAAATAGTTTTATTGCTTTGTTGGGGGACTTCATTTAAATTACATGGGAATCCTTTCCTCATTATATTTCACATCATGACGATGGCTGAATCTATCTCCAATGAGATATTTCCTTCCTCTCAAAAAGCTGTTCTATGGTAACACACACAGGAATGAGAAGGTTGCACATCCTGCATTTTCACAATTCTTTAATTCTGCTCTCAAACTCAATTATAGATTACCTTTTTGGCCGAGTGATATTAACACAGTCTCATTTCCTCTATTTTATTCTACAGTGGTTACCCCACATTGCAGTTGAAAGCAATTCAAGAATGACTCCCCTCTTCCTTTTCTTGAGACAAGACCTGGGGCTGGAGTCTTTCTTTCTGGACTCAGGAACCCAATATCAGGAGAACTTCCAGGTCTCAACTTGTCACTGTGTTAGAAGTAGAGCTCAAAGTGATTTATTTCTGTGCCAAGTCAATTAAAGGCCAGAAGTTGAAACTTCTATAAAATTAACGAAAGCAGGCAGGCTCCAGAGGCTGCCTGGCCAATCAGAGTCTCTCAAGTAATGTTGGCAGCCGTCATTATCTAAGATGGGAGCTGTCAATATATGTAAGAGAGAGAGTGTGTATGTCAAGATGCTTTCTGAATGCTTGTTAGAAATATAAAAGTAGCAGACACAATGACCAGGGTATTCTCATTAGGTGGAAACATGGTAGCATGTACCTGCAAAGTGACCATCATGGAATGGATCAGGTGGAGGGCATGAAGGTGGGGGTGGGAGAGGAGGCAGGTGGAGGATAGGTGGTGAGGAGGTGGCTAAATGCTCCAATGGAGCACCAGGCCCTAATCGTCATTGGAAAGTTGCCTCTTCCCATTGATGAGAAGCTGTCTGCTGGTTGGAAGTCTAATAGCACCCTTAATTACTTTTGATAACTACTCAGCACTTGCAGATCTGTTGCATTTTTGTTCCCATAACCCGGCTTTTTGGAAAATGTTGTGGAGGTGGATGTGTGCAGGCAAACAGTCAAAATGCCTCTGTTCCAACCACCACTGGAATTTGAAAATTCAGTCTCTGTATTGTCCTTTTACTGAGACATCTCTGTCACAGTACATTAAGGTTTTCATGTGCTTTCATGGGTTGAAAGTCATTTTTAGTGTTGTAATTGGCTGTGAGTGGGAATGGTAACTATGGCATGTCATTGGTCCACAGTCACATTCACCTCGAAGAATAACCTAACCTTTTAGCCAAAATGTTATGAATAGTTAACAATGGGATTATTTTTTCTTGGCAGCATACATTGTATACAATGTCATAAAGACTCTGAAGTAAAAAGCTTAAATACAAGTGACATCTGAAATTAAGGAAGGAAAATAAATTAGTCAGGAGCATTCTTGATAGTTCTCATCTAAACGTCATTCTTGCGAAGATTTCAATTCAAGGAGTGAACCATCAGAACTTTCCCCTCCAGCTCAACATCCTGCTGATATACAGGCAAACGTGAACTCAACAGAATGCTAAAATGCAATCAAATCAAGAAAGCACAATAAGTAACGCCCTTTGGACCAGGGACTTACCTTTTCTGGATGCTTCAAAGCTATCGTAGATATTTATTCTTTGAATATCGTACGTCAGGGTGGTATTTGGAAGCAGTGTTCTGTTCCTGTTGATGTTATTGACAGCAAACTTGAAGGCCAGCTCTTCCGCTCCCACTGTGCCACCTTCCACTAATTCAAAGATCCCTCCTGTGACAGAAAAACAGAATATGTTTCAACACAGTCTGTACCTTTCATAGAATTGTTGGGAAGTGGAGGAGAATAGATTTCCTCTGATCAACAAACAGCAGGAATATTTCATCTGGCCATTATTTTGAGTGAGTAGTAAACCTATTGTTTTGTAAGGAAAAGTAAACAAGGTCATCTTTTCACCATTTGACTACTGACAAGGAATGACTAATAAAACACTCTGTCTTCATATTTTGCTCTGTGAATCAGCTCACTTTTCACTTTGGAATCAAACAGGATCCAGACCTGAGACAGGAAGTCTTCCTTTTTTTCCTTTCTGACTGATGCAGAATCTAAAGACAATTCACTATTGGGTGCTCCCATTTGACATTGCAATCCAATTTTTACAAAGCATAAGGAAGGCCTGTGCAAGAAAAAAATCACAAGGCTATAGTTCAAGGTGTTCCATTGGGATTGGATTCAGACATGTATTTGGGCTTTTGAAGAGAGAACTTTATTTCACTACCGTCAGTGCTCTACCTAATGTAGGTGGACATACTTGGGACTGGAATACCTTTTTTAGCTAAGCATCTTAAATATTACAAAAGGCAGCTGGGAGGAGATAAATTAATAATTGGCCACGAGCTAAGTTAACAGTAGAACACGGTCAAGAAATTGGTATCTTTTGATACTAATGTTTTGTTTGTAACATTGATATCGCTGGCCTCATCAAACATAGTCATTGCAAAGTAAAGGGTTAAACCTCAGTCATTCGATAGTCTACTCTCTCTACCAACCTGCAAAGTGTTTGCTACATTTTCAGTTTATGTCTTTGCAAGATCAGTGGTTTTGATTACTTTAAGCTCACGGTTGTTCACAGTCATTTGGTCCAATGTTGCGCCATTGTTGCCAGGGTCAGGGGTGAGAATGTGTGTCATGCCAGAGAGGTGAGGGGCTAAGATAAATGCCAAACATGACCTCAACACACTTCCAACCAATCAACACCAGGATTTAATCAAGTTGAGTTAGAGGTATGGGAGTAGGACCATTCAGTTCACAGGAGAATATCAATACAACATTTGAAAGAGGCGGTGAGCCTCCATTTGAATTATATTCTTATTTCTAAGAACTTATAGGCTGTGATTCATGGGCATCAGAAAACCCAAACAATGACAAGAAGCACAATGCCGAAACTCATCAGGTTAGTGCTGTTACACACTTCCCTGGCACCTTCACCTCTCCTCACCAGCTCAAATCATCAACCAAATCCATTTGTCTGGGGGGTCCTCAAATTAGACACCCCATCTAAATGCTACAGATTCTAATCTCTTCCTTAGTTCCTTTCCATCCCAACAGGCAACATCAATTAGAGTCATAAAAGCATAGAGATGTACAGCACGAAAACAGACCCTTCAGTCCAATTTGTCCATGTCGACCAGATATCCTAAATTAATCTCGCCCCATTTGCCAGCACTTGGCCCATATCCCTCAAACCCTTCCTATTCATAAACCCATCCAGATGTCTTTTAAATGTTGTTATTGTACCAGTCTCCACTACTTCCTCTGGCAGCTCATTCCATACACACACTATCTTTTGCATGAAAAGAATCCCCCTTAGGTCCCCTTTAAATCTTTCCCCTCTCAAACTAAACCTATGGCCTCTAGTTCTGGACACCCCTTGACTCCAGGGAAAAGACCTTGTTTATTTACCTTATCCATGCCCAGGGGAAGATATCTCAAAAATGTTTAAATAGGTCCAGCCTTTTAAACTCAGCAAGTTGTGTGTGAAATTGAGTTTCCTATCTACATATGCTCACCCTTTCTGACTTCCTGCCTCAGTGTTATCGCCAAGAACACAGCATCTCACTTCGCAGAAGAACACCATTCAATGGTCAATTTGTGTTGGGTCTTTGAGAAGAGCAAACCAGTCAAGCCCACTTCTTTGCTCTTTCTTCAAAGCTCTGAAATGTTTTGTTTCTGTATCCCTAATACTCTTTTGAAAATAACTGGTCCCTTTTTCCAGCTCTTTGCCAGCACATCAGCAAGATCCTGCATGTCACTCACATGCCATGTGAAAGAGACTTCCAGCAAGATGCTTCCTTATGGAAGTTCAGGAAACCTTTGGAACAGAACCAAAAAAAATTAGAAGCCTTTGGTTTCACAGCAAGTCCCAGCAAGGGATCTTTGAACAACACTGGACCACAGAGAATCCTTTCCCAAAACCATGTTTCCCATTACTTAAGAGACTCAGTATGGTTAAGGAATTATGGATATCAAGCAGTTGGTGCAGTTAGAGAGAGAAGATCACCCGTGTTGATATAGAATGATGGAGAAGGCTTAAAGGGTTGATGGGCTTTCTTTTGCTCCTGTTTTTTTTTGCCACATACTCTACCATGCTCTGAGTATGCCATGCAAATGAAATGGAGAACAGGTGATAATGTATTAACCCTGAGTACAATTTTAGGAACTTACAAATAAACTTGACTGAACAACATATTTAGAAAATAACACTGCATATCACTGTCAGGCACTGGAAGGTTTACATTGTGTGAATAGCCTTTTATTAACTGTCCTTTTATGAAAACCACTAAGTATTCTGCATGTAAGCACTGTTGCTAATTTTGGCTTGTATGATAATCAATCAAGCTGCTGTCACCAATTAAAAATATCATAACTCATCACAACAAGCAATTTCTCATTAAGAATGGAGTAATAGAAAACACTACAAAACAGACTGATGAACAGAATGAATAATATAATAGGCAAACGGTCTCTGAGGAGAACAAAGCATGTTTATAAAAATTGGATCTTTCTTTGATTTGGAGATTAAGCCATTTCACTAATTTCTGAGTGTGTGTGGGTGTGTGTGTGCATGTGTCTGATGGGGTGTGTGTTTGGAGGAGGGGAGTTTGGGAACTATTGCTGCACAGCCATGCTGCAGTGCGGTTGTGGTGTGTGTGTGTGACGATCATGAGTTCATTGGCAAGGTCTGCGGGCATGTGTGTGGCCGCTGACCATGAAGCTTGCCTGAGATGCTGTTACCCAGCATCTGAGCTGGAGGTCCAGAGGTGCAAGCAATGAGTTGGTGTCTCCAGGTCCTCGCTCAGACTTGCATATTGGTATTTCTCAGCATTCCATTTCCATGTGGTGGGTAAAAGTGCAGAAAGTCACATATTAATGAGTTGCCAGTAATGAGACTGACACAAGCAATAATCCCTCTTAATAGACATTTTACCACTGCTTAACAAGAATCACATTGCAATGTCCAGAATTCTGCTAGAAAAAGTAATTAATTGTTGCTGATATCAACAAAGGCCTTATTGGACTCCTTACAAGATTCTCCCAGATTTTTCACCACAGCCCATGGTGTTCAGACCTATATAAAATTCTAACCATAGTGTCTCTCCCATCTTCTGAAAATTCCAATGCAATTTTTGATTTACAAATATTGTCATCAAATAGGCAATTGCTGTTAAATGAAATATCTGATGACAGATCTTATTAATTCCAGGAATAAGGAATGTAAGAAAGGATGGAACATAACAGGTCAGCAAGTGAAGCTTTTCTGTCCACAGAAAGCAATTCTTGAAATCAGTTCATCACATTTATAGAAGAAAGTGAGGTCTGCAGATGCTGGAGATCAGAGCTGAAAATGTATTGCTGGAAAAGCACAGCAGGTCAGGCAGCATCCAGGGAACAGGAGAATCGACGTTTCGGGCATAAGCCCTTCTTCAGGAATGAGGAAAGTTTGTCCAGCAGGCTAAGATAAAAGGTAGGGAGGAGGGACTTGGGGGAGGGGCGTCGGAAATGCGATAGGTGGAAAGAGGTCAAGGTGAGGGTGATAGGTCAGACTGGGGTGGGGGCGGAGAGGTCAGGAAGAAGATTGCAGGTTAGGAAGGCGGTGCTGAGTTCTCCTAAGTCCCTCCTCCCTACCTTTTATCTTAGCCTGCTGGACAAACTTTCCTCATTCCTGAAGAAGGGCTTATGCCCGAAACGTCGATTCTCCTGTTCCCTGGATGCTGCCTGACCTGCTGCGCTTTTCCAGCAACACATTTTCAGCATCACATTTATAGGCCAATATGCCAAATAATGTCAATATTTTCTGTGTTTGAAATATTAGTTGATGGTTGTTTTGTTTGAGATTGGATATTTTATCTGAGAAATTACAGCGACCAGTTCTGCATGGATTACATTCCTGCTGCTCTGTGAATAGCTATTTACAATTTAGAAGAATTTGTAGATCTCAGATAAGAGAAGTGAGGACAGGCTCAAAGACTAATGAAGTCAAAGTGCTGAAATCGTGCAATTCAAGCTGATTTTTCAAAAAATTTGTAAATATGCAAATATTTAAATAAGCTCAATAGATCCACTAGTATTTTGTAATGTTTACATTAACACTAATTGATCCAAGATGTAATTAAATATAAACAACAAAATTGAACTATAGCACTGACATAATGCTCCATTTTTCTGCAAATCAATTCAAACAAATCCTTATGTGTTGAGACTACCTGAAAATCTGAACACACGGTCTGCTGAGAGTCAGTCATCTTACGCTCCCCATAGCCACAGTCTGTCGAGCTTTTCATGCTTAATGTCACTCGATGAATGAAAGACTAAGGTCAGAATTGGAGTGGTGTGATCTATGGTGAGATGTATGCTAGAATCAGGTGAGATGTCGGACAAGACTCATCTTGACGTTGAAGTCATCTTGCTGCATCTTGCTTGCTGTTCACAAGTGGTGTGGTGAGATTCACACTCGGTAGCAGTATGTTCAGTCATTATTGCTTATTAAAAGACTTCTTAAAAGCTCAACTCACCACAGGTTGCAGTCTTGCCAAACTCAGAGCACAGTTAACCTTGTTGTTTTCCTCATTCACAATCAGTGGGCATAACTTCCCTGCCTTGAATTCTCCCTTGGCCCCCAAAGCCTGATTAGAATGTTTTTGTTAGCATTATCTTCTGTTTTCCTTTCAGATTTTGATGACACTAACATCTAGCATCCACAAGGTTCAATAATTGAAGCCTGTTTTTTATTGTTATGATAAAAATCCCTCTTTGACCTTTACAGTTAAAATTTACTCGAAAACAGTAACAAGGTGTTCACATGGAAACCACATTGTCCTGAAACATGTTACTTTGGCAACAAAGAAGGTAGCATCTCTACTCCCCGACCAATGTGCAGCATTGACTGTCTCTATGTTACACCTTGGCAGAAGTGGGTACTGCAAATGGTGGAGATTAGAGTCAAGATTAGAGTCATGTTGGAAAAGCACAACTGGTCAGGCAGCAGCCGAGGAGCAGGAAAATCGATGTTTCGGGCAAAGGCCCTTCATCAGGAATCTGTGTTACACCTCCTGGTCACCACCACTCACAGAGTCATAGAGTCATAGAGTCA
Organism: Chiloscyllium plagiosum; assembly: GCF_004010195.1. Taxonomy (NCBI): domain Eukaryota; kingdom Metazoa; phylum Chordata; class Chondrichthyes; order Orectolobiformes; family Hemiscylliidae; genus Chiloscyllium; species Chiloscyllium plagiosum. The sequence goes on along the minus strand of NC_057736.1, from coordinate 37,279,706 downwards.
TAGTGGAAACAGACCCTTCGGCCCAACTCGTCCATGCCAATTAGATATCCCAACCCAACCCAATCTAGTCCCACCTGTCAGCACCCGGCCCATATCCCTTCAAATCCTTCCTATTCATATACCCATCCAGATGCCTTTTAAATGTTGCAGTTGTATTAGCATCCATTACTTTCTCTGGCAGCTCATTCCATACACGTACTACCCTCTGTGTGAAAAAGTTGCCCCTTAGGTCTCTTTTATATCTTTCCTCTCTTACCCTAAACCTATGTCTTCTCGTTCTGGATTCCCCGACTCCAGGAAAGAGACTTTGTCTATTCATCCTAACCATGCCCCTCATAATTTTATAAACTTCTATAAGTTCACCCCTCAGCCTCCGATGCTCCAGTGAAAACAGCCCCAGCCTGTTCAGCCTCTCCCTGTAGCTCAAATCCTTCAACCCTGGCAACATCCTTGTAAATCTTTTCTGAACCCATTCAGGTTTCATAACATCCTTCCGATAGGAAGGAGACCAGAATTGCATGCAATATTCCAACAGTGGCCTAACCAAAGATCTGTAAAGCTGCAACATGGCCTCCCAACTCCTGTACTCAATACTCTGACCAATAAAGGAAAGCATACTAAATGCTTTCTTCACTATCCTATCTACCTGCACTCCAAGGTCTCTTTGTTCAGAAACACTCCCTAGGACCTTAGCATTAAGTGTATTAGTCCTGCTAAGATTTGCTTTCCCAAAATGCAGCACCTCGCATTTATCTAAATTAAACTCCACCTATCACCTCTCAGCCCATTGGCCCATCTGATCAAGATCCCATTGTAATCTGAGATAACTTTCTTCTCTGTCCACTACACCTCCAATTTTGGTGTCATCTGCAAGCTTACTAACTGTACCTTTTATGCTCACATTCAAATCATTTATATAAATGACGAAATGTCATGGACCTGGCACTGATCCTTGTGGCACTCCACTGGTCACAGGCCTCCCGTCTGAAAAACAACCCTCCACCACCACACTCTGTCTTCCACCTTTGAGCCAGTTCTGTATCTAAATGGCTAGTTCTCCCTGTTTTCCATAAGATCTCATCTTGCTAACCAGTCTCCCATGGGAAACCTTGTTGAACGCCTTACTGACATCCATATAGACCACGTTCACCACTCTGCCCTCATCAATTCTCTTTGTTACTTCTTCAAAAACCTCAATCAAGTTTGTGAGAAATGATTTCCCACGCACAAAGCTATGTTGCCTTTCCAAATACATGAAAACCCTGTCCCTCAGGACTCGCTCCAACAGTTTTCCCACCATCGATGTCAGCCTCACTGGTCTATAGTTCCCTTGCTTGTCCTTACCACCCTTCTTAAACAGCGGCTTCACATTAGCCAACCTCCTGTCTTCTGGCACCTTACCTGTAACTATCGATGATACAAATATCTCAACAATCACTTCTCTAGCATCCCACATAGTTCTGGGGTACACCTGATCAGGTCTTGTGGACTTATCCACTTTTATGTGTTTCAAGGCACCCAGCCCTTCCTCCTCTGAAATGTGGACATTTTTCAAAATGTCACCATCTATTTCCCTCCATTCTATGTCTTCCATGTCCTTTTCCACAGTAAACACTGACGCAAATATTCATTTACTATCTCCCCATCTCCTGCGGCTCCACATAAAGGCAGCCTTGCTGATCTTTGAGGGGCCCTTAATCTTTTCCTAGTTACCCTTTTGTCCTTAATGTGTTTGTAAAATCCCTCTAGATTCTCCTTAACTATATTTGCCACAGCTAATTCATGTACCCTTTTTGCCCTCCTGATTGCCCTATTAAGTATACACCTACTGCCTTTATATTCTTCTCAGGATTCATTCGATCTACCTTGTCTGGAACTGACATATGCTTCCTTCTTTTTCTTAATCAAACCCTCAATTTCTTTAGTCATCCAGCATTCCCCAAACCTACCAGCCTTTCCTTTCATCCTAACAGGAATATACTGTCTCTGATCTCTTGTTATCTCATTTAGAACATAGAACACAGATCAGCCCACGATGTTGTGCCAACCATTGATCCGCATGTATGCGCCCTCAAATTTCTGTGACCATATGCATGTCCAGCAGTTTCTTAAATGTCCCCAATGACCTTGCTTCCACAACTACTGCTGGCAACGCATTCCATGCTCTCACAACTATCTGCGTAAAGAACCCGCCTCTGACATCCCCTCTATACTTTCCTCCAACCAGCTTAAAACTATGACCCCTCGTGCTAGCCATTTCTGCCCTGGGAAATAGTCTCTGGCTATCGACTCTATCTATGCCTCTCATTATCTTGTATAGCTCAATTTGGTCCCCTCTCCTCCTCCATTTCTCCAATGAAAAAAGTCCGAGCTCAGTCAACCTCTCTTCATAAGACAAGCCCTCCAGTCCAGGCAGCATCCTGGTAAACCTCCTCTGAACCCTCTCCAAAGCATCCACATCTTTCCTATAATAGGGTGACCAGAACTGGACGCAGTATTCCAAGTGTGGTCTAACCAAAGTTTTATAGAGCTGCAACAAGATCTCACGACTCTTAAACTCAATCCCCCTGTTAATGAAAGCCAAAACACCATATGCTTTCTTAACAACCCTGTCAACTTGGGTGGCCATTTTAAGGGATCTATATACCTGCACACCAAGATCCCTCTGTTCCTCCACACTGCCAAGAATCCTATCCTTAATCCTGTACTCAGCTTTCAAAATTCGACCTTCCAAAATGCATCACCTCGCATTTATCCAGGTTGAACTTCATCTGCCACCTCTCAGCTCATCTCTGCATCTTGTCAATGTCCCACTGCAGCCTACAACTGCCCTCTATACTGTCAACGACACCTCCAACCTTTGTGTCATCTGCAAACTTGCTGACCCATCCTTCAATCCCCTCATCCAAGTCATTAATAACAATTACAAACAGTAGGGGCCAAAGGACAGAGATCTGTGGAACACCACTCACCACTGACTTCCAGGCAGAATATTTTCCTTCTACTACCATTCGCTGTCTTCTGTTGGCCAGCCAATTCTGTATCCAGACAGCTAAGTTCCCCTGTATCCCATTCCTCCTGACCTTCTGAATGAGCCTACCATGGGGAACCTTATCAAATGCCTTGCTGAAGTCCATATACACCACATCCACAGCTTGACCCTCATCAACTTTTCTAGTCACATCTTCAAAGAACTCTGAAGGCTTCCCATGTTCCAGCCATCCCTTTACCTGTGAACACCTTCCCCCAATCAGCTTTTGAAAGTTCTCACCTAATACTGTCAAAATTAGCTTTCCTCCGATTTAGAACTTCAACTTTAGATCTGGTCTATCCTTTACCATCACTATTTTAAAACTAATAGAATTATGGTTGTTGGCCCCAAAGTGCTCCCTCACTGACACCTCAGTCACCTACCCTTCCTTATTTCCCAAGAGTAGGTCAGGTTTTGCACCTGCTTGAGTAGGTACATCCACATACTAAATCAGAAAGTTTTCCTGTACACAATTAATAAATTCTTCTCAATCTAAACCTTTAACACTATGGCAGTCCCAGTCTATGTTTGGAAAGTTAAAATCCCCTATCCATAACCATCCTATTATTCTTACAGATAGCTGAGATCGACTTACAAATTTGTTTCTCAATTTCCCTCTGACTATTAGGGGGTCCATAATACAATCCCAATAAGGTGATCATCCCTTTCTTTTTTCTCATTTCCACCCAAATATCTTCCCTGGATGTATTTCTGGGAATATCGTCCCTCAGTACAGCTGTAATGCTACCCCTTAACAAAAAGGCCATTTTACCTCCCCCCCCACCCCCCCCCCCCCACCCCCTTTCTGTCCTTCCTGTAGCATTTGTATCCTGAAACATTAAACTGCCAGTCCTGTCCATTCCTGAGCCATGTTGCTGTAATTGCTATAATATCCCAGTCCCATATTCCTAACCATGTCCTGAGTTCATCTGCCTTCTTTGTTAGGCCTCTTGCATTGAAATAAGTATAGTTCATTTGATCAGTCCTAACTTGTTCTCTGCTTTTGTTTGTTCCTGCCTGCCCTGACTGCTTGACTCGCTTCTGTTTTCAACTGTATCACTTTCAGATTGATCTCTTTCCTCACTATCTCCCTGGGTCTCACCCCACTCCCCACCACCTTAATAATATAAATCTTCCTGAGCAGCTTGAGCAAATCTCCCTGCCTGTATATTAGTCCACTTCCAATTTAGGTGCAATCCATCATTCTTGTACAGGTCACTTCACTTCTACCCCTGAAGAGATTCCAATGATCCAAAAATGTGAATCCTTTTCCCAAACACCAGCTCCTCAGCCACATATTCATCTGCCCTATTCCTACCCTCACTAGCTCATAGCACCGGAAGTGATCCAGATATTACTACTCTTGAGGATTTTTTTTTAAAAATTCCTGCTTAACTTTCTATATTCTCCCTTCAGAATCTTATCCTTTTCCCTTCCTGTGTCGTTGGTTCCAATGTGTATCTTCCCTCCTGCCATAATGCTCTAAGCTCCCCTGCTCCACAGGAGGGAGCCTGCTTCATAGTGGAGCCCACTGACCCAAAGGGTTTGGTCAGGAACCCTGGGGGAACATTGGTGTATGAATAGGCGACATCAACTGAGGACCTTCCTGCTGGAGGAGGTTAATCTTCCTTAGCTGGAGCTCTTATTGCTTGGAGAGGGACAGGCAAGGTGGAGGTGGATGGCTCAGCCTGGCTCCCCTGAGTGGAGATTGTGGAGGAGCCTGCTATGTGGCCTGTCCTCCACCTGAGTGCCTTGTGACAACTTCCTCCCCCCCCCCCACCAACCTCCTCCGCCCCTCTCGTGAGGACAAGCACCTGAATCCAAGGCTCCACATGCCAGTCTTGCTCTACTCTCGCTCCTGACAATCAATGCAAGGGCCACTGAAATGCAGGTGTTGGTGACTCACCCAACAGCCCCCTGAGGGAGCAGGGGCTGACTCTCTGTGACAGTTGCCAGCTTGTTCTGTGTAGATGGGCATGCGGTCACAGGACTGCCTGCTGCTGCAGCATCTGAGCGATGACAGGCTGCCTGTCGCAGAACTGACTGCATCACTCCATCTTCTCTGTTGTGAGGGCCCTATCCTTCTGGTGTACCAAGGCTGCAGTGTCACCTCTTTCCAGAGGTTCTGCAGGTGCTTGGTCTCTGGCCCTCTGCCCGCTGACTGCCAGCTGTCCTTGTGTATTTCTCCCTCACCTGAGCGCAGAGCTGCTGGCATCTGGAACACTGTGTGAACTTATCAAACCCACTGATTTGTCCTCACCCGTGTTCTGAGGGGGTTTCAGAGAGAATGCAAATGAGAGGCCCTTCAGTATGTCTGCCATCCGGAGAGATGGAGGAACTTTCTTCTGTGGACATGGATCAATCTTAGGAATGGTGAGTATAGCCGTAAGACACTGGAGCAGAAGGTGCTGCAGGCTACTAGTTAGTGGTAGTGTTTGATGCCTGGTAAACGTGACCATTTCAGTTAGATGATGTGGTATTTACTTGGGTGGAGGGGCATAGATATCTCTGCATTCCCTTACGAGTAGTCCCAGTCATCTCCAGCCAAGTTAAGTATTCTTTCCTGGGAAAGGTGAGGACAGACACCTCATCGGCATCTCACCACAGAGTCATATAGAAACAGAAGAAACAGACCCTTTGGTCCAACCAATCCACGCTGACTATTATCTCGAACTAAAATAATGGCATTGCTTCAACCTGTCATGTGATGTCTTCTCTAGTAGTGACATAAGGGTTGATTGAGTAAGATGCCGGTAGATGGCACAGCTGGGGAAGGAATGGTGTCGATGTACTCTGAAGGAGTGAGGAGGGACCGTGGGGGGTATGTGGGGTTCAGTGTGTGGGAAGATGGGTGGTAGCCACTGCAAGTGAAGAAGGTACCAATACAATGGAAAGGTTGTCAGATCATAAAAATTGATGGGAAGTTGGTGCAGTGGTACAGATAAACGTGAGATAGCAGACAGGAGAATATTGCACTCATCCTGATAGAGCAAAGAAGATCATTGCCATTTTTCCTGTAATCTTGCCCAGTCCTTCTCATCCTGGATATGGCACTGACTTGGTTGGCAATATCTACCAGGCTGGCATAGTATGGTGATATGGCCCCCTCTGCTGGTACTCTGGGAAGAGGACTCCTCTCTTCTCCACCATCCCATCAAGGGCCTTTGGATTCCCTGCAGAGGAGCGTGTACCAGCTTCCTGTCTCCACCACAGCCTCAAGATGCAATGCTCCTAGAATGGGGCAGTGGGCTTTGTAAGATAGTGTAGCTGCAGGCCATGCTGGTCTTAGGGAGGACCTCACCTGAGCAGCAAGTGGCTCTGGGAATGGCACCTGTGAGATGGTTGAAATTGGATGTGCTTTTCACCACAAGGGATCAGAGAACAACTCATGCGGTTAGATTGACAAGATGCAGTGAGAAAAATACAACTATTGTGAGAAATACTTCACAAAACTCAATGCAACTTGTACTTGACAAAAAAATGGAAACATGACTTTAAGTATTTGCTCAGCATTGACAAAGGCCTCTTACAATCAAACGGCTTGGAGTTATCTGTTATGGGAATAGTTACAATTAGTACAACTCACTGAGTGAGCACAAGCTCAATGGGATTGCAACTAAACTGAGGAGATCGAGGAGTTCTCACAGAACAGTCAAGATAAACAGCAATTCTCAGAAGTGTTTGCTGATGCCTTATCTGGGAATGTCAAATTGCAAATATTGGTTTCCTCGTGTACTACATCTTACGTTTGTTGCATGATCAATTAATTTCAATGATAAATGTTTCTTTTTCTTTCCTGTTAAGTGAAGCTAGACATTTTGTTTTGAGATCTGCTCACATTTGAAGAAGTAGAATATGAATGTTCACTTTAAATTTCCAGGTAGACTGACTGGTCCCAAAGCTGGCCTTTACTCTGCGTTGTTTTTGAACCCGAGTTACAGATAGGAAGATAAGAACAGGAATAGGCCATTTAGCCTGTTGAGTTCAGTCTGCCATTCAATTAGATCACAGCTGATCATCGGTCCGAGTGTCAGTTTTCAGCACTTTCTCCAAATCCCTTGATGTAATTAGTTTCTAGAAATCCATCAATTTCTATCTTGCCACAATACTAAAGCCTATTAATGGGAACGGCTGCAAAACAAGACCTTGAGCAGGGAGACAAGGGAGTAATTTGTCTGATAATAATGCATATGTTTTAAAGCGTGAGAATCCAAAATGAACCTGGAAGAATTCCAGAGTTTATGAGTGTAAGATTTCTACATGGTATCTTCACACCATTAACGGTGGACAGCACAACTTGCACTTCAATTGCTGAAGATTAATATTGAACAACACATTTACCACTTGACAAAATTCAATTTGCCATTTATGCAGTAATTAGCTTTGATGAGTTTGTAAAGTAACCCCTGAGGCAGGCTGTGATGTAAATGGGACCTCTGTCGTCATGTGTTAGATTATCTACTGCAATACGTTGTTTCAAGGGCTGTCCATGCAGTAATGCCTGTTGCTGGCTCACCATGAAAGTATTGTTAATAAAACGTATTGAAAGAAGTACTTGGAAGTGTGGACTGTGAATATCTGAACATCAGATCAACTCAGAGAAAACATCATAAAACTATTTACCTACAAATAACAGAGAACAGCATTATCCTTGTTGGGATTTTAACAGCACATTCTTGCTTTGTAATTCAGAAAGTAGGGTAGCATTTGGAGTGAGTGTTTCAGCACTTGCAATGGAACTCAGGAAGTTGCCAATATTTGCATGGACTGTTGCATGAGAAACTTTGGGAAACAATGGAACAGAGTGAAATCAAAACTGTTAGCTTTCTCATTGAGAATTAATGGGAGAATGTTCCCAGCCCCTGAACAATGTGAGCAATGGCAAGTCATCAGGGTGAATATGGTGAGATCAGAAACATCAGATTCTTGACATTGCACTTCTTAAAATTTTCTAACTCCCGTATTAATGGCGAGATGAGAATCTCAGGGGAGAACAACGAGAGGCCTGTTAGAATACATTTACATTTAGCAGTTACTTAAGCTTGCCCTATTTATATGCAGTTTGCTGATTTACCAGGCAGTGGAGAGAAACTAGACAGCGATAATTCCCTCTCTGAAAGTCTGAGTGGGTACCTATTACTAATGCAATTTGTGCCAGATCACATTGCCTAACTTTGTTTCCCTGTGACTAGGTCAGAGTGCAACCCAGACACTAGGCTTTGTCAACATATCTGGTCTCCCCCAGTTTCAAGGGGCTATAGACTGTACACAGGACTCATTGAAAACACATTTCACAATATGGTGTGGTTCCATCAATAGAAAAGGCATTCATTCAGTAAATGTCAAAGTCATATGTGACCATCGGCACCACAACTTACAAGTCTGTGCCAATTGCACTGAAAGCTGCTGTGATGCCTACATCGTTAATAAATCTTAAGCTTGGGCCTTGTTTCATGAATGTCTTACAAGGATGGTTTGTGTGAAACAAGGGGTATGCTCTGCAACCATAGCTGATCACTGTGTGAAACAAACTTCCTGGCTACGGCTAAGGGTAGATACAATGTAGGGGAGAAAGTGAGGTCTGCAGATGCTGGAGATCAGAGCTGAAAATGTGTTGCTGGAAAAGCGCAGCAGGTCAGGCAGCATCCAGGGAACAGGAGAATCGACGTTTCGGGCATAAGCCCTTCTTCAGGAATGAGGAAAGTTTGTCCAGCAGGCTAAGATAAAAGGTAGGGAGGAGGGACTTGGGGGAGGGGCGTCAGAAATGTGATAGGTGGAAAGAGGTCAAGGTGAGGGTGATAGGTCAGACTGGGGTGGGGGCGGAGAGGGCGGGAAGAAGATCTCAGGTTAGGAAGGCGGTGCTGAATTCGATGGATTTGACTGAGACAAATGACTCAGTTATTAAATGACTTTGAGCTGTTGGAAAACAGCAGTGACAATGGAGTGAATAACACCGCAGTCTCAAATCACGTTCTGTGGGCATCTGCTGTATTATTTAATGACACTGATCAAAGGCAGGGATTTGCAGAATTGTCATGGGTTTTTATCTTTCAAAGTCAAACTTTCCAACGCCGCGGAAGACCTAAACATGGAGGAAATTGTCCTTTATCTCAGTGGTAGCACACTTTCCCTGAGACAGCGGTTAAGAGTTCAAGACCCACTTTAGTACCTGAGCACCTCACACATGTTGACATTTCTCGCTGCACTGTCAGGAGATGTAGAGGAGGCAGGGGCCTTGTGGTATTATCGCTGCAGTGTTAACCCTGAGACCCTGGTAATGTTCTGGAAACCCAGGTTTGAATTCTGCTATGGCAGATGGTCAAATTTGTATTTAATTAAAAACAAAATCTAGGGTTAAGAGTCTAATGATGACCACGAAACTGTTGTTGATTTTCGGAGAAACTCATTTGGTTCTCCTTTAGACAATAGACAATAGGTGCAGGAGTAGGCTATTTTGCCCTTCGAGCCTGCACCGCCATTCAATATGATCGTGGCTGATCATCCTTAATCAGTATCCTGTTCCTGCCTTATCTCCATAACCCTTGATTCCACTATCCTTGAGAGCTCTATCCAACTCTTTCTTAAATGAATCCAGAGACTGGGCCTCCACTGCCCACTCGGGCAGAGCATTCCACACAGCCACCACTCTCTGAGTGAAGACGTTTCTCCTCATCTCTGACCTAAATGGTCTACCCC